>NC_088376.1:187954375-188286250 GCF_037993035.2 Macaca fascicularis | reverse complement strand
GCAACAACATGGATGAACCTGAAGGTCATTTTGTTAAGTGAAATAAACCAGGTACAGAAAGAAAATTACTGCATGATCTAACTTATATATGGAATCTAAAAATGTCCAACTCATGAAGCAGAGCAGAATGTTTTTATCAGGGACTGGAGAAGGAGGGTGGATTTGAGAATTTTTGGTGAAAGGATAATTAGCTGAGAGGAATATGTTCAAGAGATCTAATGTACACTATGATAATTATAGTTAATAACAAATGTATACTTGAAAATTGCTAAGAGAGTAGTTTGTAAGTTCACATAGCACACACAAAAATCTTAAATAGGTGAGGTATGTTAATAAGCTTGATTTAGTCATTCCACAATGTATACATATTTCAAAACGTCTTGCTGTATACCAGAAATATATGATTTTTACTTATACATTAAGAAAAGAAGAAAAGAAAGATAATAGGAAACTACCTATGTTGTTTGCCAAGGCTTCTAGAACCTTTAGTTATTGGAAGACAGCAACAAATTGAATCATCTTCCAAATTATGACTTTGATATTATCAGTCAATTGATAAACATGTGTCATGCATATTTCTAGGTTTTGATTATATAGAAACAAACTTTTTTTTGAGGGAGCTTACATGTGAGTGTCAGAAAGAAGAAAACACAGATATAAAAATTAGATAATTTAATTTCATATGCATACGGAGTTTGAATAGTGAAAGAGAGGGTGTTACTTTCACTAAGATGTTTAGTAAAAGTATCTTTGAGGAAGTGATGAAGATGGGTTATGACATTTCAGTTGAGACAAAGCAGATGAAAAGAATCAGTCATACAAATAATTGAGAAAGAATATAAGCAGGCACAGCAAATGTAAAGATTCTTAATTGGGAATAAGCTATTTTGCTCAAGGAACAGAATTAAGGCCATCAAGTTTTGAATATTGTGGGTATCAAGATATAAACAAGTTTTGAATATAGGGGAAATAAAGATAAAAATGAAAAATGCATATGCTTATATTTTAGACTTCTATATAAGTAGGCATTTTTCCAATATATCATATCTGGTCCGGTTTGTATAACACACTTTGATGTGTTGTGGCATTCCTATTTAATTTGGGGCTTATTTTTGTAAGTTAACTGAAGGTCAGATATTTTGAAAGAGTAACTCAATCAATTTCTAATCCTGTGGCAGGATTTTGGCTTGCAGCTAATTCATCACTTATCAAAAATCAAAGTAAATTTTTCTTCCTTTTTAATATTTAAAATGTGATAAAACTTCTCTTCGTTGTTACATTTTCCAGCAGGCTCAAAGTTTATGATGTTATATATAGGCCATGCTAAATGAAGAAAATGCTAATAAAATTTAACCACTGGTTCATTTTATATGAGTACAAAATGGATGTGAGCTTGACTTCGTCTTCAGCAGGAATTGATGAATATTGTATCTTTTAGATGTGAGTTTGAATCCTAGACATTTTCCTTATTAATGATGTCAAATAAAACAATAAATCTCCCAGCCTCATTTCTCTTATCTGTAAAATGGAGGATCATTTTATGAGAGTTTTATGAAGATTAAATGAAGAGATAGAGTATATAAAGCACCTAACTTGGTGCTTAGCCCATCTCGTATCGCCTAGTAAATGCTTGAATTTGTGAATATGAACGTGGGTGCAGTACTCACCCCTCATAATTTTTTAATGTTCTTTGCCTCCTAAAGTTCAAGAACTCATTTGCCACAGAATAATTTGTCTCTGAACAAACATTGTGTTGAGCAACACCAAAGGATATATAAATATTTGGATCAGAAAACAGTTTGGGGGAAAACCTCTCTGCTGGCTGATTAAGTTACACATGTTGTTGCCCTTTCCTACTGTTTTATGATGACTTAGCCAGCCGCTCTTTGGAAGAAGAGGCTTGGCTACTTGATAGAAAGCTTAGTTTTCTTCCAGGGCACCTAAGGAAGTTTTTTCTATTCAGGGTTCACATTTGCAAATACTCTCTGAAATACCTTTTCCCTGGTCCCATGAACTGTAGAAAATATCCAAGACCTCAGTGGTGAAATCCTCATCTGACTTCTCTTTATCTTGTCTGTTCTGTGTTTCAGAATCTTCATTTAGCAACCAATTTTTTTTTTTTTTTTTTCTCTCCATGGGCTTCCATGTACCTGATTGTGAAGAACATAATTGGTTTCTTAAACGGACCCTTGACGAGCAAAGATACTCATTAGCTTTGTTCTCACTAGACAACCTGCATTCCAGGGACCTTTGCTCCTGCTGGTAGGAGAAAAAACTAGGGAAACTTCAACTCTACTGATTGTTTTCAACTAATTTTTTACTTTAGGATATAGCATGGTACCATGAATTCCTTTTCTACTGGCAAAGTAAGCAGGAAAAGTTGCTGAAATTAAAGAGAAACCAGAGAAGACTGAACAGAGTTGTGATGTGATTCCCAAATCACAAAAAGAGACTATTTTTAAAGGATTTGTTTTAAATTAATCTTACAAGGTCTACACTTTGAATTAAGTAACTTCAAATATACGACATTGTTTTCAGCTAAAAATATTACAAATTCTTTCTCTGTATTTGCTGTGTTCCAAGCGAAGAAAGAAGAGTGGGAAGTGTTTTGATTCATATCAGCATCATCAAAGTATTTATTAAACACTCGATCTCAAATGGTGTCTCGCTTGCTTTAACAAATGATGTAAGCTGTCTCAGCCTTTTAAATATTTATCACTGAAGCAATCTTCATGCCATTTTTGGGATGCCCTTGGTCGTGTCTCTTTTTCTCCTGCCCTTGCCTTAACTTTGTTTTTCTCCTGTCTCTCACTCCAAGTGTTTTAGGTGGGGAAATGTGATATATTAAAACAACAGATATAGTAAAACATAGTAAGTGACTTGATAGAGGCATATATAAAGTGCTGTGAGAACGTAGAGGACAGAATAACTAGGCTTCTTTCTCTAGAGCTCAGAGAAGTGTTGAAGGTCAGATTGAGCCTAGAAGTATGTGGAGGGGTCTGTGAGGTAGACAGGGGGGATGGGAATGCTAAAAGGTAATGTTGGATGACGATCAAAAGGTCTAAAAAATAGGCATTCGGAAAGCTGTCAGTAGTTCATTGTGACTACAGAACTTTGAAAATTTAATTATCCAAATATACTAATTATCTTTCTGAAAATTCTCCCTAATCTGCACATCTCTTGTTCAGTCAGGGAGTTGCCACAGATGCATGAGTCCTTCATCCTCTAAGTCAGCAGTCCCCAGCATTTTTGGCACCATGGGACAGTTTCATGAAACACAATTTTTCCACAGACTTGGGAGAAGGCGATGGTTTCAGAATTAAACTGTTTCACCTCCGATCAGACCATCAGGCATTAGATTCTCACAAGCAGAGTGCAACCTAGGTCTCATGCATGCACAATTCACAATAGGGTTCACACTCCTGATAGCAACAGGAGACAGACAAATTCCTAGGCAGACAGGGACGGGTCCCCTATGAAACCCAACCTTCAAACCAAGGACAGCTGAAAGCCTGAAAACCAAGCTGCCAGTTCCGGATAGAGTCCACGACTGGAGTAAGAACCTCTATTTTTATCTTACCCACTGTGTCTTAATTGGTTCCTTCTGAATGATGCCTTTTAACCAATCAGATGGTGCTTTTTCCAAGACCACCCATGGACCGATTAGCACACACTCCCCAATTCTAAACCCATAAAACCTCCAGACTCAGACTTCTAGACAGCAGCCTGTTTTCAGGGTTCCCTCTCACAGCTGAGAGCTTTCCTTCTGTCACTCGATAAAATTATTCTCTGCCTTACTCTCCAATATCTGTATACTTGATTCCTCTTGGTCACAGGACAAGAACCTGGAACTCACTGAGCTGAGGGTGGTGGGAGTAAAAGAGCTGTAACCCTCCCTCCCACTCACTGAACTGCAGGAGTGAAAGCACTATGATGCTCTTGGCTGGTTTGCTGAGCCGCAGGCTGTGGGAGTAAAAGAGCTGTTAACCCTCTCTCCCACTCTCTAAACAACAGGAGAGAAGAAGCTGTTGGGTGCCACTCCCTCCCACTTGCCAAAATACTGGAGCGAAAAAGCCACAATCCTCCCATGAGAATCCAATACTGCCACTGATCTGACATGAGGGGTAGCTCAGGTGGTAATGCTCGTACACTTGCCACTCATCTCCTGTCGTGCGGCCCAGTTCCTGAAAGGCCATAGGCTGAGAGTTGGGAATCCCTGCTCTAAGTGGCCTGCCTTGTTAGTAGGTTGTACCTCCCGTCTCTTTGTTAGTCTGGTGAAATTAAGGGAGATCAGAAGTTGACTATGAATGTACCAAAGTATTTTTAAACTTTTCAGGTTGATTATACATTGGATGAGAAATCCTCTTTCATTTATGGCTAGGTGGAAACTTTATGTGGAAATGTGTAAACAGAGTTTCTTACATTTTTCAGCACAGCTCATCTTCTCTGGAGAAAAAAAGAGCATATAATTTGAGAGCTCGATGTAGAAAGAAGAGTCATCTACTTCAGGTGTATTAGCCTGTAATCATCCCGTTGCCTGAAGTGCTTGTGAAACACTTAGATTACTCCTAAGGCTCAACCTCGGATAATCCTTATCCCCCTGAAAAATTCACAAAATTATCTGACACCTTCCAGCCCTCCTTTTAGAGATGAGTCTATAGTCATCTCCAAATAAGTAAATTGTTTCTCTTAAGATCACAGATTGAATGGATGGTAGAGCCCAACATGACAGAAAATTGCATTTATCATGTTACCAATTTCTCTAACAGTTGATAAAATTTAAGACTAAGACAATGAATCTTAACTAACTCCAAAGAATATTAGCAAAACCAGAAAGTTACACGTTACTAGATAGTCACAATGAAGAATTTGTCACTCAGAAATACCAGTCTTGGGTGCTCCAGAAGGCAGTTAGCTTTCCTTTCTCCATGTCTTCATTTTTCTGCCATCCTAGCCTGTCATATTTTAAGTGGAATTAGATCAGTTTCTAGATCCTTGTTTGATGGAATTTCTGTTTTGACTCTTCAATAAATCCTGTAGCACCTGAAAACCAAGCCTCCCAGCTCAATTGCAATATAAAATAAAATGAGATATCTGTAAGTATAAATAAAATACTTATACTGCTACCTTTTGTTCAGAATCATGCACGTAAGTGGTCATCACCAATTACTATTCATCTTTCTATTGATACCTTTTCCTCTTTTCATTATCACCATCATTTTCTCTATTTATTGCTCTGTCTCTCTGTCCATTGCTCCACCTATCATCCGTTAAAATGTTTTTTCATTATCCAGTCATACACTCATTGTCTTCTGTCATCTTCAAATAGTTAATTGTGTTCTGCGCTAAACGATCTTTTGGAATGCAGAAAATAATAATTGGTAATCACTATTACAATAAAATAAAAATATAATACATAATAGAAATAAAAAGAGAATAAAAGGTAATCACTGTCATCTTGACATAAAAGTCTATGTGTTCAATAAAAAATCCTTTTATGTAATTTATTTTATTTTTTTAAATGTAAAATGACGAAAGATCATTGAAGAAATTTCAGAGATATGTAAAGAGGTATACTAAATACCAATTATTCATCATCCTACCACCTTGAAATAAACATTGTTGTGATTTTTGTAATCTTCTAAAATATTTTTTTTTCCTCTGGATAAGCTCAGAGTATGTTTTGGAGACCTTCCATATTAAAAGCTGTGAGATGATTCTTAAATTTTGTTGAGTGATTGTTAAAATATAGATTCCTGGGCAGCTTCTTCCTTGTACTACTGTATTACTATCTCTGAGGTGATTATTATGTATATTAAAGAATCACTAGTACAATTATATTGATGATTTGAGAATCACTAATACAATTATATTGATGTTTTGATAGTATCACCTCATTCGTATTATATATTTTTTTCTATCCTAGTGTGTTCTCCTACTAAAGTCTCAACTAATAGTTCACCTGTGGAGAATTGGCTTCAGATGTTTTCACTCATTACTTTAAGGTTATACGTGTTTTGGCTCACTGCAAGCTCTGCCTCCCGGGTTCACACCATTCTCCTGCCTCAGCCTCCCGAGTAGCTGGGAGGGACTACAGGTGCCCACCACCATGCTCAGCTAATTTGTTTTGTATTTTTAGTAGAGACGGGGTTTCACCGCGTTAGCCAGGATGGTCTTGATCTCCTGACCTCGTGATCCACCGGCCTCGGCCTCCCCAAGTGCTGGGATTACAGGCGTGAGCCACCTTACCCGGCCTATATGTGGTTTTTAATCAAAGTGTAACAGAAAGCACCATAAAATAGCACTTTACCATTGCTAATGCTTGCTCCAAATCTCTAGAAAATATTATTAAGACCACACATATTACACTAGACTTCGGTATCCTGCTGTAAAAACCACAGCCACATTTGCCCGGTAAGAACCCGCAACGATGAGAGAGCATTGTAAGCCCTCCTTCACCTTCTCTTCAAAGGGAAGTGCTTGGTCCTGGAGTTTTGCCTCAAAGCATATTACAGTCCAACTTGGAAACAGATGAGATAATGCAAACGACAGATGATAACTAGCAACAGGCTTCATAAGAAATGAAATATTTAAGGGAAATGTGATATTTGTTGACTGAAAATTTCCTCAGTTCACGCTAATGACATGACTTTCTGGAAACCATTCTTTCCTATCAAAGTAAAGCAGACAATACTTCCCTGTGTCTGATGCAGTATTTTGTGGAAAGCTGGAGGAATAGTAAAATCAGCTGACTGCTTCTATTTGGTAACAGAGAGTTCACGTTTTTCTTTTGGCAGAAAAAGCAGAACTAAATGTTTATTTGGGTGCCATTCATATATAGCTTTCTTTCTATCTTCGTGTACCAGTATTACACAGGATTTCAAAGAATTGCTTTTCTGGCTCTGAGCAATGAAATGACTAATTTGAAGAAAAGGGGGGAAAAAATAACTGTTTGTACCCAAGCAGATCAGTGTAGAATTTTATTGTAGCAACGTGTAAACCCCATGCCAAATGTTGAGCTAGGAGCATCAGATATTTTTTCAAATTACAGTGTGATTACTGAGTCTAATCTCCTGATTAAATTGTTTACTTACATTTGTCTACTTATTTATTGTTTTTCTCCACCATTAGACTATCCTTATTTTATCCCCAATACCTAGTTTGTCTGCCACATGGTAGATGTATAGAATACACCCTAGGCCTAATCTTCCAGGAGTCACACGGAATTGTTATAGGAGCAGTGGTTGGTTCTATACTCCTTCTGAAGGCAACCCCAGTTGCTCCATTTACTTTCCTATCAACTAAACTCTATAGTCCAAAGCATATTATGTAAGGCCCTCCAGAGGTCAGATTCAAACGCCCTTCCCTTGTCTTATCTGTCACGATTTTCTCACTTCTGGACCTTTGCATTTTCATTTTCCTTATTTGGGTGCTCCTCGTTGTTCTTGAAATGCTACTTAGACTGCATGCCCGATTCTTTTTTTAAGCATTCTTCTCTGATTTCCCTGGATGGAAGGAGACTTCTCTCCTTTGAAATGTCAACAGCTTTTGTAAACGCTTCAGGACTCTTACGTATTGCCTTACATCATTTTATTGCTATCTGTTCCTCATATGTGAATGTATTCTCTGATACTAGATGATTAACATGAGAGAAGTAGCCTTGCTCCTCACTCACCAAATTCAAAATAAGTGTTGCATATTTATTTGTTGAAAAATAACTGGATATATGGAATAAAAAACTTAGAGATTTTATTATATTTAACCAGAAAAATATTAATACTTTACAGAATAGCATACTAATGCAGAGCTATCTTCTAGTGCATTTTATGTGATGACTCAGTGTGTATTTTTAGCAGTTTAGGAGTTAGATATTATATATATATGTACCTGAAATATGAATAATTCTGAAAGATTCAGTAACTTGAATAAGATTAATATGGGCCAAGTAAGTGTGTATTTCCAGTAATTAAATTATTTTAAAGAAAGTTTTATATCTCGTTATGCAGGTTAATTCAGTATTCCTAGAATTACTTGATTGTTGCTATCAAAATTGGTGGCTTTTGAAATTCATCTTTCTTATTATAAAATACAACCCAGTTTAGTAATTGTGAAACAATCAATGTTGAAAAAAATATTTTCTGAACTCAGAGGGTATGCTGAATGATTATGAATATAGATGGAATATATGTACTGGAAAATTTTACGAAGAGAGTTATATAATTCTGAAATGTGTACCATCTAAATCTTCTCTAAATTAGAGATAAATTACATAAGCATATTTAGTAAATAAAATAACCTGTGGTTGGTCCTGAAAATAAAGTATGAAGAAATGGTTTGATAACTGCATGGGCAATTGGGCCAAAAATGGGCTATTACACAGTATGCTAGAAATGCTTATTATGCCATGTCAATATTTTGAGACTGATGTAAAGACTAAGAACAACATTCTCCTGTAGATTACCTGTGATCACTGCTGAAGATAGAATATAGCCTACAATGGAATGCACTGTCTGATTCAAACAGAATTTCCTCATTAAAAATTATTTATAAAGACATTTTTATTAAGCACCTTACTTATACCAGCCTTTAGGTGCTTTTATTAAGCACCTTACTTGTAACTTGCCTTTAGGGAAATGGAACTGAATAATACATTGGGTTTGACTTCTAGATGCCTTATAGTACAGATGAAAATAGCACGAGGTGACTCATTATTTCCTTAAAAGATATTCTAGGTTCATGATTTTATCAATGCTCTGACTTTGCTTTTTCATTTCATTTACTACTGTGTAGAAAAATCACTATAAAAGTGACAGATTTATATTTCAAGCTTATAAGCACACAGGATCTCCCAAATACTCATATTAAATATATGTAACATTTTATTTTTGTTTTCCCATTGGGTGCCACATAGGATCCAAATAAATAGGTTCTAGAAAGAAATGTTTATGAGAATCTGGGTTCTTTCTTTCTTTTCCTTTCACTTTTTCTTTTTCTGTTTTTTTCTTTCTTTTCTCTTTAAGTGACTAAAATGTCTGGTATATCTAGGCATTTGAAGTACACATCCCATAGGGGATCTGTATAGTGACAATGAGGGGTGGTGTTCAGATGTTACGACTGATTGACATTAATAAAGAGCATGATCCCTTTGGAACAGACTTCTTTCCAACCCCTGGATGTGCCTCCCAGGAGTTCAACACCAGCCTGACAGACAGATGTCAACTGTGAATAGACATGTGTAACTGAAAACTCAGTAAAGAAGGAAAGTGTCTGCAATTCTGACTCAGAGGACAGGAAAAAGAAGAGAGAGGATTGTGTCAGTTTCACAATATCATCCACTGTATGCAGGTGGACAGAAAATGTGGTTTCTGAAAAGGATTCCATGAAAAGATCTTTTTCACTGCATGTGTTTTAGATTTTTTACCTATGTGTCAATCCTTTCAATATGTCACTAGTGAAAAGCTTCAGTTGTAATTACCTTGAGCTATATATCTTTTTGAATTAAACTCAAATAGAGGTGTAAGTGACTGATAATTGATTTTCTCTTGGGAGAATCTTTCAGCCAAAGGGAGGGTAGACAAGACATAAGAGAAACAGCAATTTGAGAGTTGAGGGAAATGCACAGCACAGTGAGAAGGCAGAAAAGAGACTCTGGTATGTCCAAGAACAAGCCCTACTTGCTTAAATTTTCTCAGGGTCACAGGGCTCCATTTGCATATGTTATCATGAAATTGCAGGAGATGAATCAAAGCAACTGAGGGCAGTGTGTGATTCAAATGCTATGGGTAAGTCTCTGGAGGGAGATGGCATTTTATTTGCACATCCTTGGAATAGACAACAGAGCAAAGGAGAGGGCAATTGAAGAACAGTGTAAGAAAATAGGATAAAGAAAACATGGAAGTTGTGTGAGCATAAAACAAAGCAGATATCTTAATGGAGAGGTTGGGAATTTTGAGAATGAGCCAGCAGGTGCTTATTGGAATTAGGTGGCTGTAGATTAGCATGTAAGACTCAGCACTGGCTTTAAGGTGAGAAGACTTAATGATTCCCCCTCTTTTTTTCCTGTTGACTATAAATAGATATCATTATGACAGTAATTTAGTCAGTATTCATCTGGAGACAATTCTAGGACTAGCCAGATCTTTTGTAAAAGTGAAATTAGTGGCTAGTTGTATTTCTCTCCCGTCTCATTTTTCCCTGTGCACAGTTTTTGCAATGTGGAAAATTCCGTTATTTTATTGCTAGGCACTAGTAATTTATTTTTTTCCTCTGGTATATATAACTTACAAAGTAGCACACTTAGTTACTGAGTTCTCATATTTGACATTGAAAATTAAAAAGATGTCTTAGTTTCAACAGCAAACATGAGAACAGTAGAACCCTCTGCAAGTGTGGATTTGGTTGCGGTCTGGTTGGCTTAATATCAATTGATAACAGACATTAACAAAAGAATCTCTTATGGTAACTACTCTTGCAGCTATGTAATATCATATTATAAATTTTATATTTTACATAGTTCATTACAGAAATGAATATCTGACAAAGTCTGCTTCAACAAATTCTGCAAATGAGAGAATAATGACTTTTCCTCAAATGGCTGATTATAAAAGCCCACTCTTCAGTTAGCCTACAGGTACCTGGTCCATGGAGCTTCCCAGGCAGGTGTGTAGTCATTATTAATTAGTCCATCTCTCAAAAGTATTAGGATTTTTGCAGTAGTATCATCTCTGATACATAGTTCTCCATTAATATTTATTATAAACCTATTAATTAAAATTCTTTCTTATTTTAAGTGCTTACAACTTGACAAGTTGAAGCAGTCAAAATTTTCCCATCAAGGATATTATAGCTTATCACACACGCTCTCTGTAAAGGATACTAACTGAAGTGCAATACCCTCAAACAATGACCCAATCCTTTGGCAGGATCTCAGCATTTAGAGAGGTGCATGAAAGTCTCTGTATGTCAAGTAAGAGGAGCGATTGTGTGTGCTGTTATCCTGATGGGTGGCAGTGCCTATAGGGTTGAATTTGAACAATCTGCTAGGCAGGGTTCCTTGCTGTTCTCTAAATGTACCATGCTCATGACTGTGGAATGAGCATAGGGAGTGGAGAGAGTCTACAGATCTTTCAAGACCCCTGTTGATGTTCCTCCTCCATTGTTAACATTTCTCTATTGATTTCACCCTTCTGGTCGCTCCATGTTGTGAATGCCTGTAATGCTTATCATTCTCTCATTATGGTTTTTAATCGTGTGCTGTCTCTAACATTTTGTACATATTTCTGGTGTTCTGTGCTATAATTGCTTACTCTGAGTGGGAGGAGATTGTTCATTTAACTTCTTTCATCTCTTCTATAAGGTCTACCTAAAGGCTATTCTATTACTTAAATAAATTCTGGCCTTGTTTAACATATGAGTTATAACCACTGTTAAATATTTAAGTAGTTTAAAATTAAAGTTTTGCCTTAATGAGCAAAATAAGTTGGTAAATCAGTAAAATGGACTGATTATTACTAAGCATCTGTTGGGACAGATAGTGAGTTGCAATGAAGGTAGCATTTTGAACTTCAAGAGCATCTGAATCAATACATATTGTTAAAATACAATGACTTCTGTCAGAATCACTAGGAAGAGATGATGTTAAATGATACTTGTCTTCTTTAGTTATTTTTCTTCAGCATGTTTGAAAACAATGACTTGCCTGCCTTCCGCTCAGTGCCCTTGGGAATGCTGTAAGTTGAGGGATCCAATGCCTTGAGGAGTGATGGACTACTTGTACTTCCACAATGATTTTTTCTTATTTGCACAGGAGACCTAAACCAATTTAAAGTCACAGAGGAGTGGAATTGTAGTTTTAGCTAATAGAAGACAAGTGAAGCATAAAATACTGTGTCAATAGGAACACATCACAATGTGTCACCTTTTAACTGGAAAACTGGAACAGGAATTTCCTAAGCACATATCAGCCATCCTCTAGTCTCAGGATAAAGCAACACATACAGAGGGATTCTCTCTATCTCTGGCATGCAATCTTAGAAACTTTGTCTGGATACTTAAACATTTTCAGCTTCAAAATCGAGTCGATGCTTCCTATTTTTTATTTATTCATTCACTAAAAATATTTTCAGGGCGTACTATGTGTTGGGACCTTTTGTAGGAACTAGGAGGTCCAGAAGGAGACAAAAGAGAGAGTTTTTGCTCTTATACATCTTACAGTCGGCTATATTGTGCATGTGAGTTTGTGTGTGCATGTTGGGGGACAGGTTAGATCAATTAAGGTGTGCAAAATATCTAGAATACAGATATTCAGTAACAAAAGCTGGTATTACTACTATGCACTGAGAATTTTACATCTCTTATTTCTTATAATAGTCCATACTTTAAGTAAGAGAAAATTTGATTTGGCAACAATTGATTTGGCAAGAATTATTTGAAGCTGACAAATGATATCCAAGAACCCTCAAGTGACAAAACCTGGATTAAATATCCACTCTTACTGAATATTATTTACATTACCTTTTTCTTGGCACTGACCTTTATGACATGCCATGCCATCAAGCTACACCATGTGTAGGTATTTTAAGAATTATTATCCAAAGTGTACCAAATATGATTTTTTGGTCATAGTGAGCTATAGTAAGTGCATGCCTCCATTTTGGCAGAGACCATGCATAATTTGAATCATTCTATCCTCTGCCTTCTGAAATAATTTCTTAAACTCAAAATTATTTGATGGATGAATGAATGAATGTATATGTTAGGTTATATGAAGATCCTTTTATCTTACTGTTTACTTTTTATTATCCAAGGTGTATTATTGTCAATTCATATCTCTCTTGCTGAATTAGTCTTTTAGGAGAAAAGGTTTATGCCTTGGCAGAAATGAGTTCTTCATTGCACAAGTCTTGTAAAAGACATGTTTTACTGCACTAAGCTCAAGTGATACATTTTCAGCAGAGATAGGAGAGGACTTCAGACTAGCAGCGGTTCGTTGAGCATGACTGGCTCCCTTGTTTCCTTAAGGGAGATGTACTCAGATGGGTAATGGCATTCAGCCTGGATTGGAGGAGGTCCTACCAAGTCTCCAAAGCCTCCAAGTAGGGTCTTTTCAAATTTCTTTTACCGATAGCGCATTATCTTGAAACGTCTTACATTACTGCAAAAAATACTTCCTGTTTCTCTGATCATCTAGCTCCAAGTGTAATTTGTTTCCGACATCGGCACTTTCTTACCACGTTATCCATGGGCCAAGCGATAATGAAGCTCCACCAGCATTGCAGGTACAAAAGTCTGACCAGTCTGCATACACGTGCTGTCAGCTAATTTTTTTCTGTTGCATAAAGTCCATCAATCTGGAGAAGACCTCTAACACAATAAACTTTACTTTGTTTACTGCTAAAAGAACCCCTGCAGGTCATCATCAATTGCCTAATTGACACTCTGAGGAAGAACAGGCAAAATCATGTGTTCAAATAAAGGTGATGCACTAAGGTACTCCTATTTGCACCATGTTTTGTTAGGCGCTTACTGCATGGAGGCGAGATTAAGGCACAAATGCTTGAAACGTTAATAAGAAGTTTAGATCTAATGCCCTATACTCTATGGGGCAGGAACTTGCTCTTTTTCTCTTCTGTAGGTGTTGTAGCTCTTTGAATATAGCACATGATAAAGTTTTGATACATTTTTTGAAATGAATAAAGCATAGCATTAGAGTTCAAATCTGTGAATTTTGAATGAATACAAGAATGCTAATGATCAGTCCTCTAGAAGTTTAGATAAAGGAGTGATACATTTAGGCCTAGAAAAGCCTTAAATATATGCTCTATGTATCTATCTATCTATTTATCTAATCTACATTTGAAGCTTGGAAAATGTTTCATATTTATTGCTTCATTTTACTTCTATTAACCCTCTTGTGGTAGGGCAGGTATTATTACTCATTTTACAGATTAAATCACAACAAGAGTTCAATGTAACTTTTCTAAATACCGTAGCCATTACATGGACTTGGTCTCAGTTCTTATCATTCCTGGCCCAGGGCTCCTTCCAGCATAGTGCAGTGTCACCCTCGACTTTTTCATGTGCAGTCATGTTTCACTAAATTGGTATAGATGCTTCTAGAGGCAAATTGCCTTTATTGTTATTCTAGAATCTGAAGGAAAATACTTGCAGTCATTCTTCCAGTCTTTCAGGTGGTTTCTCTAAACACTGACTGTTTATGCCTCCAAGAAAATCTGTGCTAATCAATAATGATTTAAGAATCCAAATGAGTCTTTCTAAATGCTATTGTGGATTATACATGAAATTGGAATTAGGTGGGGATTGAAAGAAAGAGCATGGATAAGAATACAAGAGCAGACAAGACAGCATGCAAATACCGCAGCCATTCATTCACAGGTGCTTCTTGGGCAGTGATTGGATAAGCTACACAGAGATACATGAAGTCTGGCCTAGTTAGCCTGCTGACAAAACTTGTCTCTTTAGTGTGTTTTAGTCCATATGGTAGAGCACATTTCTGGCACGAGCGCATTCTAAATAGCAGACTTCTTTTTAGGGGACTGGCACAGATTTTACAGGTGATAACCTGCCTGTGCCCAGGGGCAGATGTATTACTCTGCAACAAGAAGTTGATGCTTAACCTCTGCCTGGCCTCAGAAGCCATTTCGGTGGTAGGAGTCAAGCAATTTCAGATACTTCAACCTAATGTTCCTTCAAGCCTCAAGGCTGCCTTGCTCCATCTCTTGAATATCATCTCTTTTGTGCACAATCAAGCCCCTTCACAGTCTGGTAAATATGTTTTAAGGAAGTGGACTAATAGGACTCTGATGTTCTTTTCCTGGGAATCAGGCTGCTCCCTCACAAGCTGTCTAGGTGAGACTGAGAATTGTTCATGTCATCAGCTCAGACCAGCCCTAGAATAGTTGTCCTGATTACCTTGTGGTGCTTGCAGGTGGTTCCTGCTCATCTGACAAAGCAATAGGGATTTAAACCACATTTCTGTAGATATGACTTGGCCCTGCAGACTTGGAGTTTGAGACAAGAAAGATAATGATTTGAAGGTGATATTGGGTGCCTTTTTCTTTGTATTTGACTCAAACATCTGTTTAAGAAAAATAAGTGAAATGCTTTGATATATATATGTATGTATAATGTATATTTATAGAAATAAAAACACATATATTTTGTTCTCTCTCTTACTTTTGCCTCATATATATATTCAAATAATTTCAAACAAGTATTTTGAAAGTAATTTGCCTTTTCTGGTTTCAAAGATATATCTCAACATTCCTGACATGGTAGCTCTGGATCTCTGGAAACCACCAAAATGTTGCATTATTAGTCTATTAGTGTTTTGTTTCTTAAATATTATCCCCTGAGGCAAAGAAATGTGTACCTTTCTGTGCACCAGCCTTCAGTATCCTCTTGGTGTCATGCTGTATGTCTTAATGGGAAAGCCTCTCTTCTGTTTATCAGTCCTATTAAAATATCACTTGCATTTTCAATACAGCTTTTCCTGACATTTCAAGTCCTCGCTATTCTTACACTGTATCATCCAATTTAGCATTTCATACACATCATGGTCTTCCATTTCATATGCATGGGCATGAGGTCTACCTTTCAAGCTAGAATATCAGTTATGCTTGCAGGACTCATGCTGGCATTTCTTTTTTTTTTCATAGAAGAGGAACAGATCCATAAAATGTTAGAGCTGACCCAGGCCTTTTCCTTTATGATTGAGAAAAGGGAAGCCCATTGAATGTTAATGTCTTATTCAAAGTATTTTACTGAGTTGGTGGCAGAGGCTAAACCATGGAAGCAGTTATTGAGCCTTCTATCAGTCCTCTATTCTTTTCACCAACTTATGCATCGTAAGTTTTCAACTAGTGCTTGATGTGAATGTGTTGAGTTGCCCGGTGCTTATTCAGTGACTGAAGCAGCTCCTTTGGGTTTGTCAACACTGGTGGTGTTTGAGTAAAGCTCTAATAGCTATATGTAGTATAGTAAATACAAAATTTGGAGATTTATGACATTGAAGAATGATATTCAATGATTTAGTCCTAATGCATTTTAGCACAAAGTCACTTTTCTCTCCTGTTATAATCGTGAGGAATTACTAAAACGACAAGGTTTGCTAAGAAAATATCATGGAAAGTGGCCATGTTAATCAATATTAAATGTTACTAAAGTCAAAATTTATATTGGGGGTTTAAAGGAGTAATAAAATCATTATATCTGATAATTTTTGCTTTAGTTGGTAAACTTCAGTAAAACATGTCAGAGACACAGATTGTTTGGGAGACGTGGGTAGGACTCCTGGGTCATTGTTTATATGGGACCTTAAACTAGTAAGATTGATTGGGGCTTAGAACTCTCATTCTATACTTTGTTCACCAGGGACTCTGGTGAAACTTTTGTGGTTGGTTGGCTGTTCGTTTGTTTTAACTTTTAAACTGTCTTTATTTAGGATAATACAACACTTCAAAACTGGTGAGAGATTTTTTCAGTTAACTATTAGAGTTTTCTGTTTAGCTATATCCACATTGTAACATAGATAACTTGGAACAGATTATTCCTGTGTTTAATAATTCTATTCACAGTTCTATTTATATTTTCACTTGCTGTAAAATCTTTTTCTGACTTGTATTGTGCAGACTTACAGGATGATTCTGAGAAAAATGTCAGAGACCCATATATATTTTAGCAATCATTTTCTTACTGGTGAATGTGGGTAACATACCACAAGCGACTGAGTTCACATTGCTTTAGGTGTTGAGAATGTGCATGCACACAATACCTCCATTAAGGCCTTACACATGCCTGCTTAAAGGTGGATACTGAATGTTCTCATTAATCAAGGCAAAATATTCCAGAATTTTTGCATAACCCAATCTGTTCATATTCAGGTCAATTTAGTGCTTCAAAATAAAGAATCACACTTTACCCACCTCCATCGAAGTATTTGGACCCCTGTCTTCACTTTTAAGATTGTGAACTAATTTGAGGATGCAGGGTGTAATTCTCTAGTAAGTTGCTATGCTTACAGTTTTCCTAAAAACCTAGGACCTATTGATACTAATATTTTCAGTGGAGTTCTGACAAATCTGCATTGAACTAAAACTCCTCCTTATTCATCTGTCATAGGTAAATTCTAGAATTTGATCTCCACTTAGGAGAATGGTGTAATGCTGAAGTACAGCTTGAGAATTTATAGCAACAGCAGGCCCTTTGATCTTGACATTTGAATGGAGTTACATTCTCTGGAAGCCTATGCTGAGATGGAGTTTGTGGTGTGAGTGATTATTATCAACACACATGAAAAAAGTGGAACAGGATGGAAAGAAGGATAAAGTTGAACTTTGAGGTAGGCCTAACAAAACTCCACCCCATATAGTGGGGAGATCTGGTGTGAATACTGCTCAACAGTGTCCGTGCTAGGATACTTCTTCTACCTTCTTCAGTTCTGGATGTGGGCTTCCCTAGGAAGACTACCATCTTGGTTCTCCACAGCTAAGAGAGACCTAAGTTCTAGAGCCTAGAAGAAGCTGTCAACTGGAGGTTGCTTGCTGACTACACTCTCTGTGGCTGGGCAGCAAGAATAATATCTCTATATCAACCAGTCTTTGATCTAAACTTCCACAAAAGAGATCTACTCGATTTTTGGAAGTTCTGCTAATTTTGTGCTCTGCCTTTCAGAGCTCAGAGTGCTTTACTACTTAGAGATTGAGGAGCTGACAATTCAGACCATAAACTGTAGTGTTTTAGAGGCAGAGTTATTTTGATTTACCTTTTAGTATAACCTTCTAGTTTTATAGATGATGAGAATCAGATCCAGAGAGATGGCACGGCTTAATCAACATGAAATAAACATTTTTTAACACAGGAAAAAAGATTCCATTCAAGAAGCCTTAGATTATAATTCAAACTGTACTCTGCTCAAATATAGCTGTATTTTAAAACTATCTGTCTGTACAATTTTTTGTCTTAATGTTTTGATCATAATTGTGAGCAAGAATTATTGTAATAGGAAGTGATGCCCTTGGGTAGTACCCCAATTGCTGTTTATTTCAATAACAGAGGAAGTGGTACATCTAGAAAAGTAACAAAAAGCTTGAAATACTCATGTAAGGTGTTTCTCATGTAAAGAATATCCTCATAAATAAAAGGCTCTTTTAATAATTAGCACTCCAATTTATAAAGTGAGGCCATTAACAAAGGGAAGTTACAAAATAAATTAACATATCAAAAGATCACAAAGTGTTCCTTAAAAAGCACAACCCTTGGGGAAGTCATAAATAATTAGCAATAAGGTCACTCTTAATTCAATGGTGTGTTTGGATTACAAGTTTGAGGCTTTAAAAAATACATTTTTCAGGACCAAGTAAAGCAATCTTACTCAAATAGAAAAGAAGTAGTTTCCATCATTAAACACTGCTTTTCAGTCTCAGACAATATCCATTTTCTACATGAATCAAGCCCTAAGTAACAACTAGTTCTGAGAAAATACCCCATTTCAGTGTATACTACTACTCTGTAGCTTATTTGGGAGGGGGGAGTCCCCCTTTTTAATAAACTAATCCTTTTGTTATTGAAAGTCTGCTGGAAATTTAATCTCACATCTTACAATCTGAGTGAAGAGAGGCTCAAAGCAGCTCAGAAGTTAAAGTTAGAGTAATTGGGTTACTGAACTGAATTTAAAGGTGTTTAGGCTTAGAGTCTAGGATTCTAGGTGAACTTAAGTGTCAGGAGCTTTTTAACAAAAGCTTTTGTGGACTGATACTGGAAGGGTTTAATCATGTATCATGTGATCAAATATGTCTTATATTAGATTTTAAGAGCATACTGTTCATGATAATTGGTAAATAAAAGTGGCATTTTTTTATTTGTCTTTTTTTTTTTTTTTTACTTTTGGTATTAAACTGAACATAGCTTTCAATGTAATGAAGTTTGTTGTAGTTTTATGAACTAAATCAGTATACATTTGAACCACTTTTTGTAACTTCATGCTTCATGTGTCATTAAAATATTTTTTTCTTTTTATAGTACAATTGAAGCAGGATATTTCCCTGACCACTTCGTGGCCCATGTGACAAGGGCACCTTGCTTCCTCCGATGGCTGTGCTCAGTCACTTGTGGGAGGGGGAGCATGCAGGTGAGTGGGTGCAGGAGCCAGGGCAAGTGCTTTTGGACGCAGCAGGAATGAACTCCGCACCAGCCCCGTGGCAGCGTCTAGGAGGGTGACTGTAACTCCTGAAGCCCCAGAGGGAGTATTTTAGTCAGTGCTCTTTTAGCTTTGCAGTCCATGGATGGCTTAAGTGTTAACAGCTCAGTAGAAGGTCAGTATGATAGCCTCTTGCACCAGCACTCATGGCTCTGAGCTCTTGTCCAGCATCCAGGAAAAATGAGATCACACAAATGAATCAAAGATGCAAAAAAACAGGGGTTTTATTGCAGATGAAAGTGGCTCTCAGTGGGATGGGAAGTTGAAAAGGAGATGGGACAGGGAGGCAATCATCCCCCAAAGTCCAGCCATCCCCAGCCAGACTCCTTTTCAAAGCTCTGTCAAGCTGTCCCTCTGAAGTCAAGCTGCTTCTTTCCAACATCCAACCACAGTATCCAATGTCAAGCAGCTTCTGTTTTTAGCTATCTGAGCCTGGGGTTTTTATGGGCACAGGATTGAGAGCAGTGTAGGCTATGGGTGGTTTTGGAAAAGGCAACAACAAGCAGGAAAAAAGGGACGTAAATTATCACTTTGGGCTGCAGTTCCAGGCTTGAGGGTGGTGCCCTTGCTGGGGACCCATCCTCTTCTGCCCAGAATTTCCTGCCTCCTCTCCATATGATTTCCCCCTTCTGAAGAGGCACATCTAACTGCAGTGAGAATACAGACAATTGTCAATCTTAGCTACCTCCTGCTGACAGGGGGCATTGTTTTGGGGAGAATGGCAGTCAGATTCATCCCAGTCGTCTACCTAAGGATCCTCAGCAAAAGAGAACCATCGTCTGAAGGTCTGTTTGCCTGTCCATTTGGAGTTTCATGGCCTCTATGTGAGAAGAAACAAGTTTTACAAGGTTAAGTATGCATGGATCAATATGTGTATTATACAAAATGGAGTTAAAAGGAGAGCATCTGGTGCCAAAGATTATAGAAATAAGTGAAATATACTAATTGTTCTAAAAACAACATTGTACCCTCTGAACAAAACAAAAGTAAAAGCAACAAGCATAGGCAAAATTGTAGAGGATATCCATGAAAGGTTAGTTATTAACACTTAGCTTTTGTGATTTTTAGTTTGAGGTCCCTGATCTCTTCACACTGGTACTTTGGCTGCACTTCTGGGTTGACAGATGTAACTCCGTCGGCTCCCCACACCTTTACTAATGTATAAAGAATTCAAGAGTCTATTCCAGTGACCTGTTGTAAAAGACCAAAGTGGCCTCTTTCAGGAGGTTCTCTAAAGTACTATCTGGTTCCAGGGCCTGTTTCTGCAACTTCCTCCTGATACCATGGGCTGCCTGAGTAACAAATTTATCCTTTAGGGTTGCTTGTCTCTTGACTGAATCAGGAGAAAGAGAGGTCTGCTTTACCAAGGGCTCTCTTAGCCTTTCCAGGAAGGCAGTGAGATTTTCATCAAATCCCAGGTCTATCATGGATAGCTCGGTAAAATTGAGAGGCTTAGTTCTAGCCTGACATAGGCCCTCCATTATGCATACTTGAAAGTGTCTCCTCTTCCGTTCTCCCATCTTATCATTGGGATCCCATTTAGGGTCATCCAATGGTATTGCTTCTCTTCAAGTTGGATAAAGTTTGACTCCTTCCCTGACACTCTATGTGATACAAAACTCATCCCCAAATCTTTCTGTCACTTGCAGAGTGGCCAGCTTCTCTTTATTAGTCAGGGTGTGATTCAAAAGTAATATAGTCCATTCAGAAGAGTTCAAATACTTGGGTTAAATTCTAGAAAACCTCTATACATCTGTCTCAGTCATCTGAACACTTGCCAAGATCCTCCTAAATTTGCCTTAAGTCCTGTAGAGAGAAGGGGATCTGGACCTTACTGGGGCCAAATTCATCAGGCATCTGCTGGAGGGGCAAGAGTGAGACTGCAGCTTGTCTAGGGTGAAGATTTCTACGAGGGGGCAAGCAAGAAAGAGAAACTGGATCCGGAAGATGGGGTGGACCCAGAGGTATAAGGCCCAAGAGAGCTGGCTCCCCTGCTGAAGGTGCCTCTGGGGTTTGTTGCTTTAGTTCCCTGGAATTGCCCCTTGTAGCCTCTCCTGAGATGGCAAACAAGAGGACTGGATTAACCCTACACTGTCCGCAAAGTCTGGAATACTCTGCAAGGTAAAAAAAGCCTGCACATATGAGGCCTCAGACCATTTGTCCTCACATTTACAGAAAAGGTCCAACTTCAAGATGATATCAAAATGAATGATTTCTTCTCGAGGTCAAGTCAGTCCTTCCTGCGGATCATAGTTTGGCCAAACCCCTGTGCAGAGGGCTATGAGGCATTTTTCCTCTAGAGTTTGAGGATCAAAACATGATTCAGGATACACTCCAGAAGAGTATAGACTATGGATGGTGAAGATAACAGGTTGTCTGTTCTGAAAGACAGGAAAATAGGCGTCCCTCATTTCTCTTCTTTCTTTCAGTGAAAACTCAGGGTGTGAGGGAGAGAGAAAATGACCATCTCTTTTTTCTGTTCTGTCTTTTTATCCCAGAGACCCAGTGAACTTAGATGGACACCACCCATGGGTGCCATTGAGGCCTGCACTCATGAAACCGGGAGGGCCTAGAGAATAGGGATTGTTCTCACTCACCTATGCCTCCGTCTCTGCTACTGTCAGCAACTTTTGCATTCCCCGAGCATCATCTATTCCATGGAGCATGGCCTCCTTCCATGAAACAGGAGCATAATCAGCAGGAAGTGTTCCTGTCTATTTATACTATGCCTGTTGCCTGGTTTTGGATCCCTCAGATCTGGTTTTTCTTTCTAGGGCCTCATCCCGAACTTTAGAATTGAGTTTGGGATAAAAAGGTGTCTCAGGGGTGTCCATGGATTCATTCAGATTATGCCCCAGATGGGACTTGCCAATTTTGCAGTTATTAGCTGGTGGGGGTCACTCCTCTGTTGCCTCCCTCTCAAAAGCAGAGCAGTGAGGTAGTAAAAGGACCCTCTCACATAAAAAAGGGAAAAAAGAACAGCTGAAAGGGGTGGAAGAACCTCTTACTCTATGCAAATCAGTTCCTTTAATCACTGTATCCCTTCCCCAGTTCAGACTGAGTTTGAACTCCTCTGCCAGGAAAGGAAAGACTCTATGGGAATGTGGTGGGAGGCGATGGTGACTGGGAAACACTGGCCAGCTGGCCGCATGTAGTCACTGGCACCCAAGACTGCCCTGGGGCCCTGGTGGCAACCACAGTTCTCTCCTGCCCTGTTTGGCCATTGGGTGTGGCACGTGCATGCTGTGGACACACCCAAATGCCCCAGCCAGGAGGGGAGGGGTCAAGAGGGGAGCCACTGAGTCCTGTGTGCACCTGTGGCTTTTGGGGTGGGGGTGGGGATGACACCTCTAAGAACAAATGAAAATCACATTGTTCTGAACTGCATATCTTGTTGCTGGGCCAGACTCTCATTCTACTTAGTAATATTTCTGCAGTTTTCAGCAAAACCCTTAACATTATAAAACAAGAGATAAGGGCTATTTTGAACTGTGGAAGAAGAAAGGTAAGATACCGTAGAAATGTCTGTGGCCGACACCTTAATAGGTGATCTGGGACTGGGTGAGTGTCTTGGGGCCTTCTGGCAACAGCAAGGAGTGGCCTTGGCCAGGTGCCTTCAGTTGTCCCCAGATTTTAATCCAGTCCCACGTGATGGTTAGACCTTTGTGAAGAAAAAAAAACCCCAATATTCCTCTTCCCTGAAACAAAGAGAGATGGCATGGTTGCATCCTGTTGCCTGCACCTGGCATAGCTCAGAGGAAAGTCTGAGGACAAGAAGGCTTGGGGAAAAAGTGAAGGAACACATTTGCCAGATCCACATTTGTTCACTCTGCTGATGTATCACGGGTGGGCCCCCAAATGAAGCAGGATATTTTCCTGACCCCTTCATGGAGATTGTAATAGGGGTGCCTTGCTTACTCAGCCCACGGCCCTCAACCCTTCACGGGAGGGAGAGCATGCAGGTGAGCAGATGCAGGAGCTAGGGCAAGCACTTTTGGGCTCTGGCAGGAACAAAGTCTGTACTGGCCACATGGCAGTGTCTAGGCGATCTGCCACAACCCCAAAGCCCCAGGGAGAGTATTACAGTCAGTCCTCTTTTAGCTTTGCCTTCTGTGGATGGCTTAAGTGTTAACAGCTCAGTGGAGGGTCAGTGTGATGGTCTTTTGCACCTGAATTCATGGCTCTAAGCTTTTGTCTGGCATCCAGGAAAAATGAGGTTGCACGAATGAATTACAGATGGTAAGTGTGGAGGATTTTATTGTTGATGGAAGTGGCTCTCCGTAAGATAGGGAGTTGAAAGGGGGATAGAACAGAAAGGCAATCATGCCCTGAAACTATGCTGTTAAGCTGTGCCTCTGATGTCAAGCTGCTTCTCTGCAATGTCCAACTGTAGTCCCAAAGTTCAGCTGTTCCTCTTCTCCTCTGGCTGAGCCTGGGTTTTTATGGGCACAGAATGGGGAACAATGCAGGCCATCAGTGGTTTTGGAAAAGGCAGACGAACAGGGATGTAAGTTCTCACTTTGAGCCTCATTTCCAGGCTTGAGGGTGGGGCCCTTGCTGGGCACCCACTTTCTTCTGCCCAGAATTTCCCTGCCTCTTGTCCCTATCATAATCACTTACTTATAGGTCATTTCTCACAGGGAATACCAAGAATTTCCTATGTTTCTCTTCCCAAGTACTTGTAGCAAGCATTCTATAAAGTTTGTAAGCATAAATGTTCTAGGAACATTTTAGAAAGCTTACCTGCTCCACTATGTTGTCCTGGCAATTTCTTTCTACCTAAGCCACCTGCCATATCTGGACCCTGCTTCGACCATAACTATGGTTTGTGGCTCACTCAGCTATCAATATTCTTCCATGTGGTCCTTCATCCCAAGAATAGATCTAGACTAGTCTCTTAATTCCCAACAAGGAAAGAAAAGAAGAGTCTTAAATTAAAAAAAAAAAAAAATTCATTAAAATACATGGATTCTGGAAAAAATTACAATAGATTGGTTTACACTACTTAAGGCCAAATTCAGGCCCATTATTGGGGTATTTGTGAAATGTGCTTTCTTTTTTCTTTTGTCCTAATATTATGTACAGGGACTAGCTGATCTTTTTCCCTCTAATAGGCGTTTACTTTTCCATATCCATATTACTTTGACTTCAGACTTCTACAAGCCTCCAGAATGAAAAAAAAAAAAAAAAAAAAAGAAGCTCTGCTGTTACTTTCAACTAAAAGATCCATCTCCCAAA
The DNA here is from genome assembly GCF_037993035.2 of Macaca fascicularis. Classification (NCBI taxonomy): domain Eukaryota; kingdom Metazoa; phylum Chordata; class Mammalia; order Primates; family Cercopithecidae; genus Macaca; species Macaca fascicularis. Next base: position 188,261,796 of record NC_088376.1, on the reverse strand, counting down.
TCCTTATTTAATTCCCTGTGTTGACATTTTCCAAGGAATATTTATCATGATACTTGCTTTGATTTAAAGGATGTGTTGTGACTCTGCCCTGTGGCCCTAAAACAAAATAACTCTGCCTTAGTCCATCTTGAGTTGATCAGTCTTAGATAACATTTCACTTTGGATGATAATCCAACTCATGTTCCACTGTCAAATTCAGTTCAATACAAATACATTTTTATATGTATATTTGTCAAAATGCTTACTGACAAAAGCATTATTTTTCACAATTAAGCAACATAGTTTTCAGAATCAATACCCAAATAAAATGACCATCCACATGACTAAATTTCTTAGTATGAAGTATCTGCATTCAGACTGCATCATTCAGGTCTTCTCCATAAGCAGAGAAATAAAACCAAATGAACATCACTTGCAGCTCTTAAATGATAACTTTTGCCATCTGTAAATCAAATGTTCATGAAAGTCTATTTCCAGAATGTCTTGCTGCTCTGTCTACTCAGAGAACTCTAAAAATATATATTAATTTTTTGATGGTTAAAGCGTTTTTCTGAAGCTTATATAACTATATCACTCCTAAAATTATTCATGTTTTAAAATATAGACAATCATGAGTCACATTCCAACAGAACATAGTATTTTGCCTTTTTAACAACATGAGATGGGGGAAATATTTTTACATTTTCATGGGATCCACAAGGTTTCATTTGCATTAAAATAGTGACAATTTTATAGTGTTTTGCAGTTTATAGAGCTTCTCACAAGCAGATTGATGTACAAACATTGAGAAATTCATAAAAAGTAATACGTAAGAGTTTTAATGGGAATATATTTCAATATTACATATTTTTATTTTGTTACATATGTGTTCAGAGAAATAATTTGTTGTTGAAACTAATTTCATAATATGATTAGTTAACTTTTGCTTTGTAATAAAATATCTTAAAATTTTGTGGCTTAAAACACAGAAATTTGCTTAGCTTATGATTTCATTGGCCAGCAATTTGTCCTGGCCACACCTGGATGGTTCTGCCAATGTGGTCTGGTTCAACTGCTGTCTGCTTGGTTTGCTTGTGTTATCTGCAGTCAACTTTTGGATTAACTGGTGGATTACCTGTTATAGGACAGCTTAGCTGGAACATCTTATCTTTAGTCTATATGGTTCTTCCATTATCCAGCAGCAACCCTGGTCTTATTCACATACATAGTAATTGTAATAGGCTTTCCAAAAGCAGCCAAAGAGAACAACTTCCAATTCAGAAGCACTTTAAAAGCTTCTCCTTGCATCACATTTGCTAACATTCCATTGGCCAAAATAAATCATATGATCAAGCTCACATTGAGTGTGACAAGGCATTTAAAATTATATGACAAAGTGTCATAAATAGAGAAATGAGAATTTTTGTAATCAATCTATTGCTCTGTAAAATGGTTTATTGTTTCAAATATAAAGTGATGCTCATTGTCTGAAATAATTATTAAGTATTATCCTTATTAAGGTGCTAAATATATCATTAAGCCTCTGTGCTTCAAAGTATTTTTTTTTTTAAGTCAACCTTGGTGACTGAAACCCAAAATAAAATTATAATTTTATACTATCTACTTCTAGGAAATAACAGGAAAATCCTGTATCTGCAAGCCCATACACATAATCAACTCTTCATTGCTATATTTTTCACTTAAAAACTGGTAAAAGAACAAAGCAGGAGGCATCACACTACCTGACTTCAAACTATATTACAAAGCTAAAGTAACCAAAACAACATGGTACTGGTACCAAAACAGATATAGAGACCAATGAAACAGAACAGAGGCCTCAGAAACAACACCACACATCTACAACCATCCGATCTTTGAAAAACCTGACAAAAACAAGCAATGGGGAAAGGACTCCCTATTAAATAAATGATGCTGGGCAAACTGGCTTGCCATATGCAGAACACTGAAACTGAACCCCTTCCTTACACCTTATACAAAAATTAGCTCAAGATGGATTAATGACTTCAATGTAAAACCAAAAACCATAAAAAACCCTAGAAGAAAACCTAGGCAATACCATTCAGGACATAGGCAAGAGCAAAGACTTCATGACTAAAACACCAAAAACAATTGCAACAAAAACCAAAGTTGACAAATGGGATGTAATTAAATTAAAGGACTTCGGCATAGCAAAAGAAACTATCATCAGAGTGAACAGGCAACCTACAGAATGGGAGAAAATATGTGCAATCTATCTATCTGACAAAGTTCTAATATCCAGAATCTACAAGGAACTTAAACAAATTTACAAGATAAAAATTAAAAAAATAAACACCAAAAAGTGGGCAAAGGATATGAACAGACACTTCTCAAAAGAAGACATTTATGTGGCCAACAAACATAGGAAAAAAAGCTCATAATCAGTGGGTTAGAGAAATGCAAATCCAAACCACAATGAGGCACCATCTCATGCCAGTTAGAATGGCGATCATCAAAAAGTCAGGAAACAACAGATGCTGGAGAGGATGTGGAGAAATAGAAACACTTTTACACTGTTGGTGGGAGTGTAAATTAGTTCAACCATTGTGGAAGACATTGCAGTAATTCCTCAAGGATCTGAAACCAGAAATATCATTTGACCCAGGAATCCTGTTACTGGGTATATACCCAAAGGGTTATAAATCATTCTACTATAAAGACACATGCAAATGTATGTTTATTGCAGCACTATTCACAGTAGCAAAGATTTGGAACCAACCCAAATGTCCATCAATGATAGACTGGATTACACAAATGTGGCACATATACACCATGGAATACTATGCAGCCATAAAAAAGAATAAGTCCTTTGCAGGGACATGGATGAAACTGCAAACCATTGTTCTCGGCAAACTAACACAAGAACAGAAAACCAAACACCCCATGTTCTCACTCATAAGTGGGAGGTGAACAACGGGAACACATGGATGCAGGGAGGTGAACATCACACACTGAGGCCTTTTGGGAGGTGAGGGGCAAGGGGAGGAGAGCATTAGGGCAAATACCTAATGCATGCGTGGCTTAAATCCTAGATGACGGGTTGATGGGTGCAGCAAACCACCATGGCACGTGTATATCTAAGTAACAAACCCCCACATTCTGCACATGTATCCCAGAACTTAAAGTATAATTTAAAAAGAAGAAAAACAAAAAAACAAAACTGGTAAAAGGATGACTAAAACACTACTACCTTAAAATAAATTTTCACTCCCTATGTTGGCAAGAAAGAGCAGCTGGAGAGAATTCTCCTCCATGATGATAATGATAATTTCAAAGTGTATAACCTTCTAATTAAACTATTTGATAGTTTAACACCTTTGTATTTCTTCCTTTGCAGAATTGCCAACAATTTTGATAGATGTTCTTTGAACTCAAACTATTTCCCTCATCAATATTTTTAGTTTGGCAAGATTTTACATCATCTATATTCTTTTGCTAAATTAGTGTTGATTTCTTAGTCTTGAGAGGTTATTTGGAAGTACAACATGATGATATGTTTCTAGGAGGATTTAATCATCACATAAAAATGAAAAATAATAACCTCACTTGTGAAAGTGGTTTCCAGATATTCTGATAATTAAAGAAATTGCAGCAGCCATGTAAAAAGATTTTCAGTAAGAAGAAACTTGATCCCTGTGACAAGACAACTTTATGTTGCTACTAAAATTTGTTTAAATCAGTTATAATATGCTGTACTTTATATGCTTTGATTTTAATCTGGAAAAGATTATACAAGGTCAAAGTACGTTTTTGTTATAACTTTTATTAAAATTGGTTCTTGCCATTCACTAGCAAAACTAACTGAATGAAAATTGTATATATATATATATACACACACACATACCAGTGTGCATATATATGTATATGTGTGATGCCTACCTATTTTCAGCAAGATTGGATGGAAAGGCATATTGACCACTTTCTCAGAGTATTCTTTTATTTTCACATGGACTATATTAATATGTGAAGGCTATTTACAGAATGTAATCTGGTGAAGATTCATTCTATTTGCAAGAAGCAGCATTATAATTCCCAGGAAAATATGAGGAAACCCATATGCCTAAAATAATGGAAAATATTAAATTTCCAGGCATGGTTGTACTAGAATCATGATTTATCATTCATTTATTTATTCACTTATTCATTAAACATGGATTCTGTGTATTGAACACTGTCTTAAGTATTGAGCAATCACAGAAGAATAAGGCCCAATGCTTGCCCAGTGGCATGCAAATGATGAGATGGGATCTCCAAGCCACTCTTCCTTTAGAAGGGAATTCAAGACCCTGTAATAATCACTAGCTAGTTCTTGGCAAAGTGTGATTTTTATTGAGAATTGCATATATCTATTTCCTAACTTTAAACATTTTACAACTTTAGGAATATATATTATCTATATTAATGTATGCACACTAAAAGATTATAAAATCAAAGAGAAAAATGAGGTATTGGAGGATTTTTTTTAATATACTCTTTTGTATTTTAGGTATGTTTCTTTCTCATTTATGGACTAGGGTTCATTTTTCCACTCTTCAAAGTTAAAATAGTTTCATTTTACCTTGCAATACAGTCCTAAATACTAACAAGTCTGCAAGAATTTTATTTGATGTAATCTCATGTTGCAGGAAGTCAGGGACCCCGAACGGAGGGACCATCTGAAGCCTCAGCAGAAGAACATAAATTGTGAAGATTTCATGGACAATTATTAGTTCCCCAAATTAATAATTTTATAATTTCTTACACCCATCTTTACTGCAATCTCTGAACGTAAATTGTGAAGATTTCATGGACATTTATCACTTCCCCAATCAATACTCTTGTGATTTCTTATACCTGTCTTTACTTTAATCTCTTAATCCCGTCATCTTTGTAAGTGGAGGATGTATGTCACCTCAGGACCTGTGATGATTGTGTTAACTGCACAAATTGTTCATAAAGCATGTGTGTTTAAACAATATGAAATCTGGGCACCTTGAAAAAAGAACAGGATAACAGCGATGCTCAGGGAACAAGAGAGGTAACCATTAGGTCTGACTGCCTGAGAGTCACGTGGAACAGAGCCATTCTTCTCTTAGAAAAGCGAATGGGAGAAATATTGCTGAATTCTTTTTCTCAGCAAGGAACAGCCCTGAGAAAGAGAATGTGTTCCTAGTGGGAGGTCTCTAAAATGGCCACTCTAGGAATATCTGTCTTATATGATTTCAGATAAGGGATGAAATAAGCCCCGGTCTCCCTTAGCGCTCCCAGGCCTATTAGGATGAGGAAATTCCTGCCTAGTAAATTTTAGTCAGACAGGTTGTCTGCTCTCAAACCCTGTCTCCTGATAAGATGTTATCAATGACAATGCGTGCCCCGTGGGACATGAAACTTCATCAGCAACTTTAATTTCGCCGCAGTCCTGTGATCTCGCTCTGCCCCCATTTGCCTTGTGATATTTTATTACCTTGTGAAGCATGTGATCTCTGTGACCCACACCCTATTTGTACACTTTCTCCCCTTTGAAAATCACTAATAAAAACTTGCTGGTTTTGCGGCTTGAGGAGCATCATGGAACCTGCCAACATGTGATGCCTCCTCTGGACACCCAGCTTTAAAATTTCTCTCTTTTGTACTCTTTCCCTTTATTTCTCAAACCAGCCAACACTTAGGGAAAATAGAAAATAACCTATGTTGAAATATCGGGGGCTGGTTCCCCCGATAATCTCAAACTTCTCACTGTCTTCTACTACATTGTTTCATAAATTCTGAAAATATCTTTATTTACATTTTTTTCTGCCTATTATATGTTTTTATCATTCTTTAATTCATCTGTTTTCTGCTCTCAACCTTGAATCCCTTTATTCTTATTTCCCAATTGTCAATCTCTTTTTCTGATTAAAAACATAATTTGAATATTATCTGTTTAAAATTTTTTGCTTTGCCTGATTTACCTGTCTCAAGAGTTTACTGCATATAGTAGGTGTTCATTAAATATTTGTTGAATAAACTGATCCTGTCAAATTTTTTGTTTAGTAATTTAATTTCAGATTATATTATAGATGATGATGTATCTTTCTCTTACCCATTAATTTATTAGTTCTATGAGAGAGAGTACCCTATGTAGTCAGTTTTCTATGCCTGTGCATTCCACATCCATGAATTCAAGCAATGAAAAATATTTGAAAAAATGGGTGGTTGTGTCTGTACTGAATGTGTACAGACTTTTTTCTTATTATTATTCCCTAAACAATATGGTATAACAACTATTTACGTGGCATTTACATTGTATTTACTGGAAGTAATCTAGAGATGACTTACAGTACATGGGAGGATAAGTGTAGGTTGTATGTAAATACTATGCCTTTTATGTAAGGGATCTGAGCAGTCCTGAATTTTGCTATCTGCAGTGATCCTGGAACCAATCCCCCATAAACACTGAGGAACAACTGTATTAATATCTTTGGCAGGAACTAGCACAGTATCTTCTGCTCAACAGAAAGGTAAAAACTAAATTGAATCAGGGTGGTTTCTAAAACTGGGGAGTTGATCAATTACTTTCATGTGATTTGGTAAAGGAAAAGGGGCTTTTGAGTATCAGTGATGATTTCATAGGCAGAAGATATTCCATTCTATTAAGACAAGTTTACCTTTCTTTTAGTAGGAAATACACTTCTAAGATGACCAAAACTACCTTCTACCTTCTGCTTTGGGTCACTGTTGAATATTCCTTTATCTATGTGATGAACTTGAAACAAGAAGATCCACAAACTAAGTGAGGGTTCATCTCTGACTCATTTTTTTGATCATAGTCAAGGTATTTAAAATGCCATAGATTTCCTCGTCTGTAAATGAGTCTGATAATATTTGTTTTGATGCTCTCATATGTTTGCTTTGGGAATATAATAAAATATTTGCATAGGTTTGGAAATACAAACAAAGCTGTATTATTCTAAGTTTCCTTAGAACCGACTTTTAGCTTCCTCAGGGCCTTAGCAGGGAACCTGGGTTTTGACATTCTACAGAAAGTTAATAATTCTGGGGGAGAGAAGAGATGTCTTTACCGAGGACTCTCTTTATCTGCTTACCTGGTTGGTTTCCTGCCTCTCCCAGTTAACTCTTTGTGATGACATCTTTCCTTTTTCTTCACTGAGCTAATCAAGATTTGCAATAACAGATTTTCTTCTTTCATTTTTCATTTTATGTTTTACAAATCCATAGGTTTGATGAGGGTATAAACTGTACCTGTGAAACAATGTCTATGTGCTGAAGTGCAAGTGTCAGATTAAAAAACAGTAACCTGAGATCAATGGGTCTCTAATTTTAATGTGAACCATAATCGCAGAACTTGTTAGAAAATACAGACTCTGAATGCCAATGTGGGAGATTTTGATTTCGTGGCCAAGTCACCCCAGATGTTTCTGATATGAATGGTCAACAGACCTTCCTGTGATAAATAAAGACAGGGTGATACATTTCATGCATTTTGTGTGGGAATCACCACTGTCCTCAGTGATTTAGGAAGAATTACAGCTACCTTCTTGACACACCCGGAAATGAAGCCCTCTGGAAATATACACTCTGAGGAGGCAGATTAGCCCTTCGTTTGTCTCGGAACACAGCAATTACAATTCAGACTTTTGAAGGGATAGAAAATGAGGCTTCCTAAGGATGCAGCTTGGCAGACTGCAGCAATGCTGTGTCTTTGGGCGTTGGATGCCTGCCAGAAGCACTTGCCCAGCACTAATTGCAGAGCACCTGAACTTTTATCCATCATCTGTTCTGCTGCACAAAAACTTGAACACTCCGATGAATGGTTTGTATTCTTCCCAGCAGCTCCAGGACAGGAGGAAAATCCTTTCATTTAATTAGCCTATTATTTTCCATTTTGAGGCTTCAATAGAGACTCAGAAACAGGTGCCAGTTTCTCTTTGGCCTCTAGGCCTAAAGAAATAAGAATAACTGCTACTGAGGAACAAAAGCAGATAAGGTTCGGCAGCGATGCCATTAACTTGCCTCTACCTATGTAGTCCAGAAACAGATGTTAATTACCAAACGTGTGGTCCCAAAGTCGAACAGCTTAATCATTGGTTGGGCTTTGGTTTATTGCCTGTTAATGCTGTCTGCCAGTTTCTCAATGTCTGGAAATCTCTCATTCTCTTCCCCTCCATCTCTGTCTTCTGTAGATCTAGTTTAATAATTGGGGTTTGTGTTCATTCTTTTAAATTACCAACATTACCTCATGTCCTAGTCTGTCTGGGCTGCTATAACAATAATACCATAAATCAGGCAACTTAAAAACAACAAAAATCTGTTTCTCATAGATTTGAAAGCTGGGAAATCCGACATCAAGACTTGATTTGGTGCCTACGAAGGTCTGCTCTCTAGTTCACAGACGGTGCCTTCTACCTGTATCCTCATACGATAGAAAGAACAAGGCAGCTCTTTGAGGTCTCCTTTGTAAGGGCAATAATTCCATTCATGAAGGCCCCACTTCCTTGATTTAATCACCTCACAAGACCCTTCCTCCTAATTCTATCCCATTGGGGAATTTGAGGGACTCAACCCTTCAGAACATAGCACCTTGTTATAGATGATGCTGCTCAAGATGTTTTGCTTTCCCGAGGCTGCAGTCAGCAGTGAAGGTGCTTGCAACCATTCACATTGCATTTGTGAGGCTTGATCATTTCCTGATGCAAGGCATGTCCTCATACTCCCAATACTCCCAATTCCCACAAAGGTTCACAAGATTGCTTTTACCAAGTAATCTTGGTAAGGCAAAATAAAAATTAAAAATAAATAGGCATTTACCTCAATAGTTCACTTTAAAATTCATTTTATTAAACAACAGGAAGCTTTTTGTTTTTAAAAGGTATTTGGACTGCTGTCTTCAGAGGAGGAAACCGTGAGCGGAAACTAGGAACTGCAAATTGGATACAGAAATAAGGTATTTTGTGGGACCGGAAACATATCACTATCTGCAATAGATGGTTTTGGTTGTGGACTTTGGGAAGGAGTGAATGGGTTAATAAGCCATAAGTCAGTCAACTGCTAAGGGTAGAAATAACCTGCAATTGAGAAATACTATTTAAAGTACATGAGAAGTATAGGGCTGAGACTGACATCGCTGTCAAAAGGGCAACTCAAAAGCCATAAAGGGCCATTTTGTGAGATGGCTCAAAGGCCAGTGAAAGGACAGTTGGATTGACTTTCTCAGTGAGTAAATTCTTTGAGAGAAAATAAACTGGAAATTGATATATTATCAAGCTCCCTCAGGCCAACGGAAGCAGAGTCAACAGTTTTCTTTTGGCTCAAATAATTCATTTTGACTGTCTCAAATCACAGGAAGTAAACTCAAATTCCCATGAGGACCAGGAGTGTAACATAAATAGGTAAAGTGGCCCGGATATAAGGAACATTTCTGGATGCATTTTCCCTTTTTGACTAAGTTTTATTTTCTTATTTTTGTTAGAAATTTGGATGCAATAAATTTCACTTTGTTATAATTTTACTATAAGAAAAATAAAGTCTTACTGCAGTAATGAGAATGGGGCACACTGCCCCAGGGCAGGGAGTGCCAGGAGGGGGAGGTGAACATTACATCTCAAATGTCCCTTCTATTGTGGGCAGTTACTACACTGTCTGGTGAGGGGCTGCCCTGTGAGAGTATGAACCCAGTCCTGCAAGTTACTTTATCTTCTTCAAGAGAAGCTAGAGAACCAAATTTTTATACAGAAACTGGCTTTTAAATTGTGTCTGCTAATTCAACTTCTATGCAGTCTTTTTGCCAGTATAGACTGAATTCAACAGTTCAATTCAATAGTTACGTAACTATGTCAATATGCTTTGTTCTTAGCCCAGAGCACATTTCCCAGAGGCAGAGAGTAGGGTGTGATTTATGTTGCCCTTAGCCTTGGAAAATAATTTCCCAGTGAGTTGATAAACAACTCTCTTTTTCTTCTACCTAGAGCTTAACTGATTATTTTTCCTTTGCATTGGCCTTTGAAAATTTCCCTTCTATGTGTCATCAGAGGAATGTAGGAAGTATAAGAATATGGCTTATTATAAAACAAATCTCAATATCCACTTGCCAAATTGTTCCCCAAACATAACATGTATGTGACAATAAATGACCACTAGACATGCCCAACCATACGATTTACAAGAGGGTTCTACTTCAGTGATAGGTGTTTCAGGAATATTTGTAACATATTCAACACCATAATTATGGAGAAAAATAGGAATTATAAGGATGACCATCTTTAACCAACCCATAATTTATAGAAATGAAGGGAACTTTAATAAACAAAACAAACAAACAAAAAAGCAAGCACTTCACAAGTTTTCTTAACAGAAAGTTTAGACAGTGGTGGGGTGAGCGAAGGTTGCTATTTTTCTAAGAATCTTTCAGGTGTAGTAATCAAGGGTTATATGTTATTATAAAAATTGTGTGTTCTTAAGGAAACCTCAGCATTAAAGCAATCATACAGCATGGATATTATAGGAAACTCTCAAGCAGATTTAGCTTCTATTCTGGGATTTAAGAAATACTTTAAAGTGTTGACAGCTTCTTTCAGGGAGAGTAAGTTTTTATATTTTGGGGTCACTTTCCTGTGTTCAAGACATAATTTTTTTCTGCCATTAAGATAAGAATATTCAATGATAGCACAGCATTTTTAGAGTATGAACCTTTTTTTAATGTCACAACCTGAACTTAGGTTAATATGTAGCTTTCCTAAGATGCTGATGCTTTCAGGAATCATTAAAATTCACACTTATCCTCTGAGCTAAAAAATATGATTGTTCTCTGCTTTAGTGGAACATTGAATCATTTTTCTCTTCCCCTATCATCTCTCCATCTAATCAAATGAAGTAGTCCCACTGCTATTCATCACACATGTGGAATCTTTCTATAAATCTGATCATGAATCCCCCATATTCCAATTATCTAGGGCTGCATAGAAACCACCTCAAACCTAGTGGCTTAAAACAAGAATGATCATTTATTTTTCATTAAATATGAAATTGTTTATGGCTCTGAAGAGGTAGCTCATCTCTGCTTCATGTGGGCTCCACTGTGGGTCTTACAAAGGGGTGAAGATTCACTTTCAAGTGGCTCCTTCTGATGGTCGGCAACTTGATGATGGTTGTTGGCTGGGAGCTCAACCTGGGCTGGCAGCTGAAGTAAATGGTTTCTCCCCACAGGGTTGTTTGAGTTTTCTCACAGCATGATGATTGTGTTGTAGGAGCAAGTAGAATCAGGAAAAGCAAGCTGCCAACCTCTTAAAGACTAGTCCTAGAAAGCATCACTTACATGGTATTTTATTGGTCACATAGTCACAGAGTCCATCCAGATTCAATTGGAGGGGACATAGAAACCACCTTTCTATGGGGGGAGTGCCCAAGGGACAAACATATATATATTTACCTACCTTTTAAATTTCATCTCCTACCACTACCATTCCTTACCATCTCTACTTCCCCATCCCTGCCTCCAACCATTTCACCTGTCTAAATTCCAACCACATCAAATTTCTGTTGTCCTTTGCATTAGTCCATTCTCATACTGTTACTAAAGACATATCTGAGACAGGGTAATTTCTAAAGGAAAGAGATTTAATTGACTCATAGTTCAGCTAAGCTAAGGAGGCCTCAGGAAACTTACAATCATGGCGGAAAGGGTAGCAAACATGTCCTTCTTCACATGGCAGCAGGAGGAAACATGAAACAAAAGAGGGAAAAGCCCCTTATAAAACCATTAGATTTTGTGAGAACTCACTCACTGTCATGAGCACAGCAGAACAGGGGTAAATGCCCCCATAATTCAATTCTCTCTCACTGGGTCCCTTCCAGAACATGTGGGGATTATGGGAACTATAATAAAAGATAAGATTTGGGTTGGGACACAGCCAAATCATATCACCCATCATTTTTGTTGTTGTTGTTGTTTTTTGGCCATTGAATATTATCCTCCCAGACTCTCAGAATACCATCCACCTAGTAAAACTTTAATCATCTTTCATGACTAGGCAAAAACATCCTTTCTTTTTTGAAGTCTTTCCTAACTCTCCTCAGTAAGTAATTAGGGTTGAGGACATTTCTTATCAGTGTTTACCGACTTTATTGTCTTTAAGTGGACTGTTTCGTGGTTGCTTTTAGCATAATGGCTAATGCACAGGGAGAATTTTAAAATTCTCTGTTGAATGAATTAATTCTTGGAAATTGGGGAGTCATTCACTGAGACATTTAATCTGTAGTAAACCTGGAGCCTAGTTCTGCCTCCGTTCTTCAGTATCTATGTCAAAGGTTAGGGCAAGTCACCTAATCTATTGTAGCTTCCCTTAGCCTAGGTTTCTTCATTTGTCAAAAGAGGTAACAGTGTCTGTCCTGCAAATCTCACTGAGACATATGAAGGTAAATAAAAAATGTAAGTAAAAGCACCTTACATATTTAGAATGCCACTAAAATATTATATTTTGAAATTATTATTAGTTGGAAACAAATTTACTATTTATAAAATGTTTTAATAGACAAAAGTATTTTGCTGACCTGACCAGAAGCACTACTCAAAGATAAATATCTTTATATTGTTTTAATCCCCATTTTACTAAGGTTACATATTTTTTCTAAAATTTCCTTAAGGAAGAAACTTTTGGACATTTGACGAAAATCCAGATTCTTAGAAATGTGCCCTGTTGTGCAGTTACCTTAAGAAAGCAGGATATTCTGTGCTTTCATAACACCTGCAGTGGGTTGCCAACATTTGTTTTTAAAAATAAGTTTTGTCGGTTGTATTAGCTCGTTTTCGTGATGCTGATAAAGACATACCCCAGACTAGGAAATTTACGAAAAAAAAAAAAAAAAAAAAGAGAGAGTTTTAACAGACTTACAGTTCTGCGTGGCTGGGGAGGCTTCAAAATCATGGTGAAAGGTGAAAGACATGTCTCATGTGGTCGCAGACAAGAACACAGAGCTTTCGCAGGGAGACTCCCATTTATTAAAATCATCAGATTTTCTGAGGCTTTTTCACTATAATGAGAAGAGCACCGGAAAACCCGCCCCCATGATTCAATCATCTCCCACCAGGTCCCTTCCACAACATGTGGGAATTATAGGAGCTACAAGATGAGATTTAAGTGGGGACACAGAGCCAAACCACATCTCCAGTTCTGTAAGATCCATAGAAAGAAGTTTATTTTAAATGTATCATGTAGTCTGAAAAAGAATACTTGAAAATATCTCTTCCTTGAGTGATGGTCTTCCTGACGACAGAGCACAGAAAAGCCAGTTTTCTTGCTCTAAGATGGTGCTGCCTCATTTGAAAGTAAGTAGCTCCTTTTATTATGTGGAAAAAAGAGTGAGAACAGTATTTTCAGAGAAATTAAAGACCTGAATGAGCAGGTTGTAGGGAGGACTATGGAAGGAGCTAGCAGGGGGAGGTGACAGAATAGATGGGGTAGCCTGACACAAGCCTTTTAAGGTGGATGGCCTAAAAGATTCTCATGCTGCCAAGGCAGGCAAAATCCATAAAGAAAAAGCTGGGAGTTCAGAATGTGTAAAAGCAACATAAACAGGCAAAATTTAATTCTGTAAGAGTGGGTCTAAGTGAGAGAGACAGCGTGCGTGTGTTATAGTGAGTATAGGGGAAGCTTTTGTAATAGAGCAAAGCAGTTCTAGAGATCGTTACATGCAGACGTGATGTATATTGTGGTATAACTTTGCTGGAGAAGAGGAAAGATTATTCTATAAGAAGCTATAATCAGGGCTTTAAGGATCTAGCTTTGAAACAAAGGAGGATTGCATAAATTCAAAAAGCATAAATAAATCCTCAGCAACACACACCCCAAAAAAAGATAGTAAAGGAAAAAGTACATAAAGGATGGATACTATGGTCCTTTGACATGGTCTTTTTTTCCTTTTATCTTTTTATTTTTTTGCTATGTACTTTACTGACATATTTATGAAGGAAAGATTGGTATAAATTATTTTGAGTATCTCTTACTTCCTTGGCAATTAATGCAGGCCTAGGATGTTTGTTACATTAAAGTCTGATTTAAACATTATTGTGTTTGTGAAATTTTAAAATTATTTTTGTTAAGCATTTACTAACTCAGTAGATCCATAATGTATGATTAATGTTATTAAAGGATTTTAAATACCTTTTTAGTCACATTTATGTGTATCCGAATCTTGTTGGTTCTGATTAATACCAAGGTGGGAAGTGGCAGTGCCTGAGTTTACTTTTCTGCATCCCTACATAGCTGATAGAGAGGAGGGGTAAATTAAAGAATTGCCAACCCCCAAATATATTGTTGCTTTTATGTACTAGGTGATGTCATTTCTCCAATTACATATTTGAGAACAAAAGATACATTTAAAGGGCTGATCCCTGGCAGAGTTCAGAGCTCTCTTATCCCTTCTCACTTTAATCCAGAACTGTTTAATCCATAAATCTTCTGTGGTAGTGCTTAGACTCTTTTTACATATGTATTTATTTTATTTCACCTAGAAAGCATCTCCTCTCATAGATGAAGATCAAGAGGAGGAAAGCAAAGATGATATGAAAGACAGCAGTGAGAAATCACCTGCTCTCAGTGTACACATGAAAGCCAAGGCCCTTAGCTCAAATTGATCTCTCAGACTGGCACCAGGAAAGAAACTAAAGGCAGAGCTGCATAAGAGGATGCATAGCTCTAACTTTCACAAGCCTTGCCTGCTGTACATCACTGTTTTATAGGGCTGGTGACATTTAACCAGGTCCTCCCAGAAGCTTATTTTGCATTTCTCTGAGCCTCAATTTCCTTAGCCCCAAATGGTCCTAAAATGTGCTTGAAGTGAAGGACTATCTGCAGATGAGTGCCATCCTCAACAACGTTTAATAATTTTTCAAAAAGAATCTCGTAGAGAAATGGGGAAAATATAAAATGTTTCAAGGCTGATTCAATCCTTTTGTAAGACAAATAAGAGAAGAGCTTCACAGCTGGTTTATTTTTTCTTATACATTTTATACACATTGAGAAGTAAAAATCATTTCATATTTCTGATTTGACTATAGGATCTTATGCTGATTTTACCTGTGGTAAGTGATGTTCAAATACATGTGTGCATGCTTATGAACCATCTTATAAAATAGAAAGGATTTTGAAATTTTTTCTTAGAGAGGAAATACCATACTTAGTTTTAAGTTTCCTTGAATTGTACTTGGTATTTATATTTGATATTGCTTGAAATGTCCTATTTTATTTTTAAAAAACTTCTCTGGTAAAAGAAGATAGCCTTAGCAAATCATCACAAAAGTCAATTGAAGGCTAATTAGAAATTTATTAATTACTTCCTTCATTATTTGAATAAGTCTGTTATTGATCAAATTATTTTCTACGTTAATTGATTCATGCAAATAGACTTAGATTCCTATGTCCTTGAAAAGTAAATGGAACTAAATCTCGACCACAGTGCTCTCTGAAGTCATAAACACCACGATGCGTTGGCATGTGAGTGAAGTCATTAGAAATTACACTCGTGTAAATCATTTCTGTAATTCTCTTAAAAATGTGTGTGTTTAACAATATGCATAATATATAAACACAATAGTAACTTAATACAATATACAATTATATAGACTAGACCTACAGAATAAATTTATTCTATATTTACATAGAATACACATATACAGACCTATAGGTAGAGCATATAGTTTAGGCATTTATGTTATATAAACCATACGTCATAGAGCTACACCATCCAACAGGGCAGCCTTTACCCATAGATGTGTGGAACACTTGAAATGTAGCTAATATGACACATTGAAATAATAATATTTTGGATACATTCAGTTAAATTAAATACACTATTAAAATTAATTTCACTTGATTGTTTTTACTTTTTAAAAATGTTTGCCAGATAACTTAAAATTACACACGTGGCTCACATATTTCTATTGGAAAGAGCTTATCTAAAGTATATATTGCCTCAATAATAAAGATACTCTGCATATTACAATATATAATATGCTCACTGAAAAATGGCTTTCAAAAACTTTTATGAATAGGTCTAGACAGTCAAATCACTGTTCTATAGTACTATAAAACTTAGTCCATTTAAAATAGTAAATGAAGCATACAATTAGACTCAATTAATTTACATTTTCATGGTTATTGGAGTGGACCTTTTGTATTCTCAACAAACTCCTATTTATTGAATTTACCCTCTCTAACTCTTAGTTCTACAAATGTGGTTTTATGGAAGCTTCCCTGTTAATTTCTCTCCAGCCACAAAGGATGGCATCTTATCCAAATCAAGTTGGTCAGAATCTTACTGAATTCTGACTTGAGTCAGAGAATCATATTCCATCTAGAGGTACAGCATTGTTAAATGAGAAGCTCAAGAGTACATAGTGTTCATGTATTCTGTTCTGTGGAGAAAGCCAGGCATCTGTAAAAGACAATAGCGAATAATAAACGAAGCAGAGGAGAGATACATAGAAAAGTTTTTTCTATACGATTCTATGGACTACCTACATTTCCCACTCATTAAGTTTGATAATATCTCAGGGCCCTTATAACACATTTGAGTTTCTGTCATTTGAAATAAAATTGTTTTAATTAATGCAGTCACCAGGAGCACAGAACACCATTATTTTATTAATGTTTTATCTCTTAGTGATTAGATCTTGTGGGAACAAAGCTTCAGTCTACTTCCTAATTGAAGAAAAAGCAGAACCCCAAAATGTGATTTTAATCTTTGTAAAAATATATTTTTTCTGAATTATATAAAAACACATGTTTATTAGAGAAAGATTTATAATGTACAGGGAAATATAAAGACATAAATAAAAATAACTCAATTCCCCATTATTACAAAAGGCCTTGTTAACAGTATTTTATCCCTGATTTCTGTACATTAACAATCTGTGTGTTTATTTTTGTTTTTATTTTCAAAATGTATGAAGTACTGGCTATTCAATATTCTACTCAGTATTTTTTCTGTGTGACATTATACTATAAGCCTATAATCCCAGCACTTTGGGAGGCCGAGGCAGGCGGATCACTTGAGGTCAGGAGTTTGAGACCAGCCTGGACAACATGGTGAAACCATGTCTCTACCAAAAAAAAAAAAAAAAAATTAGCTGGGCATAGTGGCACCAGCGCCTGCAATCCCAGCTGCTTGGGAGGCAGAGGCAGGAGAATCGCTTGAGCCCGGGAGGCGGAGGTTGCAGTGAGCCGAGATTGTGCCACTGCACTGTAGCCTAGGTGAAAGAGTGAGACTTCATCTCAAAAAAAAAAAAAAAAAAGGCATTATATCTAAATATATTTTTTAATCTATAGTATAGACACATTATATTGTATTTACCAATCCTATAAGGTCATTAAGTATTTTTAAACTTTCTGCTAGTATAAATACTGCTGCAGGGAATATGTATTCCCATCCCATACGCTTTTGACTGTATCTCTGAATATTATCACAGGATAGATAGTAAAATACATAGTGGATCCGAAGGGTGTGACCATTCAAACATACTGATCTGTGTTGCAATTTTCCTCATACAAAAGGTTGTAGAAAATTTATATTCTCATCAGCATCATTTGATGTCTATCTTAGTAAAATTTCACCTATATAGAATATAATTTAAAAATTATATAAATATTACCTCCTATTTTATTATCATTAAATATACAATTCAATACATTTATAGAGGTAACAATACATTTAAATTAAATATTTTTGAAACAACATATATTTACAAAATCAAATAATTTAATGAGATTTCAGAAAATGTGCAAAACACAAGCTCAGAAAATCTAATAGCGATAAACTGAAAATATAACAATGATACGGAAATGAAGTTAATTCAAACTGTAAAGATGAGTTCACAAAGAATTATAGAATGATATGCAAATCCAAATAAGAAATGTAAGTATACCCATGCAACTGAGAACTACAGTATCAGAAAGAAAAGATGTGTTTAACAAGAGGAAAAATAATCAAAGAAGAAGAAAATGAGCATCCATAAAAGTTTTGAAATATTGGCTGTAGATGAAGAGGTACATGTTGGAAGAAGGTGGAATAATTGAAATTGAGAATAAGCCAAATACTGTTGAACACTTAGGTTAAAAAAATGCAGGTTTCTCTGTACTTCATACTGTCCCAAATTTCTTTGATAATTGCCTTCAACTTGTCTTTACCTTTGGAAACACATTCAAAAAGAATCTTTCAAGGTCAGAGAGGTGATGGATAATAGGTGAAGTAATAGGCAGTCACAAAGAGTAAACAGAGAGTTTTTGCTTCATAGACAACTGCTCTCTTGAGAAGCAGATTTCATTATTTGAAAACAACTCATCTATTTTTCCCCTTTGATGTGCTGCTACAGAAAGTTGTACAAATTATTTAAGATACTGCTTCTCTTCCAATACTCCCAATACTTTGCTGAGGCAGAGAAAATGCCCCAAGGTTAATAAGTTAATCCTTTATCATATGGAACTTCATATATATTCTAACTGTGATCAAGTTCCAAAATGTGCCTTAAAACACTTCATTAATAATAGCTGATGTCTTTAGATTTTAAGGTAGGTCAATTATATTTGATGTGATGGCTGAATTTCATTAAAAGGTAGAAAACATTAATCTTGCATAATTTTTTTTTTTTTTTTTTTTTGCTTTTAAGGAAGGCTTTTGGGAGTTTGAAAAGTATGAAAATATAGCAATTTAATTTAAAAGGAAATGTCCCTAACTATATTTTTTGTTAAGTATGTGTGCTTAGAATATAAGCTCTCAAGAGTAAATGGGCAGTAGATGCCACAGCCCAGATTCCTCAAAAGCAGTGCCGAGAGAAAGTTTTGCCTGCAGGTAGTTTTTTGGGGAAAAGGATTTCGCAGAGCAGGAATGACAGATAGAGGTATACAGTGTGACTAAACTAAACAGCTAAAGAAGACTAAAACGTGTGTTTGACTAGTGTGTTTAGAACTCTGATCGTACTCATTGATCAAGCATGACATCATGGGCGATACCTCATTCATATTTCTAGGCTACACATGCATGAGTGCTCAATGAGTTCCCATGAACATCCTGCACTGTAGCATTAGAGAAACCCTTGTGTAAGAAGTGGGAGGTGTATTTCATGGGTCTGCAGTGAAGTGCTTATAAGTTGCATTTGTGTGCAGCTGGTTTCAGCATCCACAGCCCTGGTTACATTGCTGGAGCAAAAGGTGAGACTGGCAGGATTTGAAATTGGGCACTAGAGATGAATATAAACACAGTCCAACTCTTGAACCACTCGGAGGTTTTCCTACTCTCTGTTAAATCCATAGGATTATTTGAAGAAGGTATGGTTCCCGAAGGCTCAGCATGTCCTGAGGCCATCATTGTTATTCATTCACCTTCTCAAGCACTCATTCTAGGTTTGCTTTACCCTCAGCCCTAAGCCAGAATTTCAAGTAATCTAGGTTGCTTGCCTAGTGAAATGATGCACATCTTTAGCCTTGAAGGATCTGAAGTTTTAATTGAATTGTTTTAACGTACCAGGGTTGTAATTGCTTGTTCATAGCTATTAGAAAGCACAGAGCACCACAAAATGCCCTCATGAATCTTTTTTTTTCCCCAGACATACTTCTCACTGCCCCATTGTGTAGTGGCAGTCCTAGCTCTTTATGGTAGTCATAGTTAATAGTGTCCTAATATACTAACTTTTCTTTTCTTTTTTCTTTCTTCTTCTTCTTCATATTTTTTTTTTTTTTTGCTTTTTGTTCCTATGACATGAAGATCCCAAAATAATACTTGCAGTTTCAAAAGTTCAGTGGAACCCTTACCATATTTTTTTTGTAAAAGAGGCCCTACTTTCTCCCTGCAAATCAGGACCTCTAATCTGAGAGAATCTAGTGTCGTAGGACCACAAATTCCACATATGCATTAATGGAAATATCAACTATAAGGGCCGGTTATATTTCAAACCCTTGTTTCATAGACCTGTGTATGCTAGTTATTGGGACACAGCATGTGCTTTTGGTTTTGGTTTAGCATACTAACACATTCTAGAAGAAAGGACACCAACCCCACAGGATATCCTTATGACAGTGACTTACCTGAGACTTTAACATAATATAGCCTGTTTCTATTAGGTTGGATGCTCTGGGAGGCAAGGTTGATAATAACACTGGAGAAACCCATTGTCGTATTCCTATTGCTGCAACAGTTTTGTCATAAATGAGGCCTTACTCTCACACACTGTCATGTAACATACAATTGTGGAAAAGTCATTGTGGGAAGAAAAAACATTTATATTTTAGAGTAGATATTGAGTCTGTAAAAATTTATTACTTACCCTCCAACATATTAAAGATCAGATATAGTCAAAGTCACAAAACATGGATAATCATTCCCCTGCCTTCTTGAAGGCTCATCACCATTTCTGCTGCTGGTAAGCTGGTTATTCAGCAGCACCGGTCGTCTGACTGGCCTTGGTGAGAGGAAACCCACACTCTCGGATCCATGCATAGCCTCCTTACCTTCATCCCTGGCTCATTTCTCCAGGATTGGGTTGGCTGAGGAGAAAGGTTTCTGACATTCCTGGGAAAAGTAATCCTGCCCTCGTGACTATTTAGTGCTTATTCTGCAGTGAATACTTTCTTGTGAGTCTTAATGCGAGACATGACAATCTGCATGTAAAGGAAACGACCAAATGTACTGCTGACAACTCCGCTATTAGCAGGTTTCCCTTCACTGTTGTCATTTAGAGCCACTCCTGAATGGAAGCCTAATACAGCAATAGACAATCTATGGCCAGTACCATTGCCAACCCAACTGAAAAGTAGATCCAAGTATTTTCCTTCCTGTTTAGTGAGTTTTAGGGCACTTCTGCTCAGGCACTGTCCTGAACGTATCATTCTGTCACACAGTTAGTTGCTGTCTGCCATATGACGTGATGCAAAGCTCCAATACACAGTTTCTTGGTATCCCATGATAAGGCCTTCAGTTTCTGTTAGGCCCATTAGCACAATGGAAGCTATTTTTCAAGGCCTGGTAGTTCTATGACACAGAAAGCATGGTTTGGCTCCACAGTCCTCAGAGTGTGTGCAGCGACTCCCCTACTTTGACTTGCCAGAGATGCCACAAAGCCCTTTTACCTACCATGATTACTTCTAGCATCATCAGATCTGCTAGGTCATATATAACCTGAGCCAGGACAGCTTGGACCGAGCTGAGACGTTCTGCAACAACTTCTCTTGCTCCGGGCACTATGCAAAACTGTCAGCCTCATAAGAAACTTCATAAATAGGTCAAAATAGAATTTCCAATTGTTCTCCCACTGTCAAAAGATCACCTGGCGATGCATTTCTTTTTTTGTCATGGGGGTTCAAAATGCAGGAATTTGTATCTTAAACAGAATGTCTCAGTGTTCTTCTGACCACTGGATACCTATACACTTCACAACAGGGCATGCCTGGCCCTAATCTTCATGGCATTTATCTTCTGCCCCCTGGCAAATATGTCTTATCAGATTCCGTACTGCTCTCTAGGTCCAACTAGCATTTTTTTTTTCTTATTTTAATGAACAAAAAATGCTCTTCTGCACAATATCAAGATGATGAAATTTCCTGTGAAACAGTATTGTTTCCTGACAACAGACAATGAAATATTATTGCAGCCTTGGGGAAAGACAGGAATGTGTACTGCTGTATCTCCCATGTAAAAGAGAATTTCTTTCTAGCTTCCTTACTGATAGGGATGGAAAACAGTGTATTCAACAGATCATAGCACAGGCCATAGCATGTTCTGTTCATAGCATGTTATGTCCAACAGAACATAGCACATGTTGATGTGTTTCAGTGAAGAATTACTTTCATCCCAGCACTTTGGGAGGCTGAGACGGGTGGATCATGAGGTCAGGAGATCGAGACCATCCTGGCTAACCCGGTGAAACCCCGTCTCTACTAAAAAATACAAAAAAAAAACTAGCCGGGCGAGGTGGCGGGCACCTGTAGTCCCAGCTACTCAGGAGGCTGAGGCAGGAGAATGGCATAAACCCGGGAGGCGGAGCTTGCAGTGAGCTAAAGTCCGGCTACTACACTCCAGCCTGGGCAACAGAGCAAGACTTCTCTAAAAAAAAAAAAAAAAAAAAGAATTATTTTCAGCAAGAAGCAGCTATAAGTAAGTAAGTAAGGCTACCACTTGATTAAGTTTATAATTGTTTTTGTTTGTTATGATACATCTGGTTTTACAGAGGAGAAACAGGTGAATCAAAAAAGTGTATTTTGGGAACAACCAGTCTTGCATAACTTATTTCTGAGGGTAGTAATAATCTCTAAAATTCCTCCTGGCTTGAAATATTGCTTCTTCACAATCTTGACAGAGTTCAGTGGCAGGTTAAAGTGCTTCCACTTACTTTTTCTACCATATGGCTCTTCTGTTGAAAGTCGGAGAACTCAAGTGAGAGCATGCCAGCTACTTGAAATCTATTCAATTACATACTTAGAGACTAAGAAATTAACTACTGAGCCATTCAGTGGGAAGTGGAGACCACTGTGATATGAACTTGGGGAGAAGTTATCTTTCTTACCTTGTCTTTATAACCCCCCTCATCCTATGGTGGGGTTTCAGATCCTCTGGTATCAGCATCCTTGAGAGTTTAGGCACTCTCCATTCCCTAATACAGGCTCCAAAGTATCTTTAGGGAGGTATTAAAAGAATGTTTATTACATATGCTTTTGGAGGCCCTTCCTCAAGGGAATATAACTTCCTCCCTATTATGGACTGAATTGTGTTCCCTCAAAATGTATACGTGGAAGTCTTGATCCCCAGTGCCTCAGAATGTGACTGTTTTTGGAGATAGGGCCCTTAAGGAGGTAATTAAGTAAAAATGAGGTCATTAGGGAGGGCCCTAACCCAGTGAATTGTGTCCTTGTGATATGGTTTGAATTTGTGTCCCTTCCCAAATCTCATGTTGAATTGTAATCCTCAGTATTGGAGGAGTGACCTGGTGGGAAGTGATTGAATCATGGGGACTAATTTCCCCCGGCTCTTCTCATGACAGTGAGTTCTTGTGAGATCTTGCTGTTTAAAACTGTGTAACACCTCTCCCTTCACTCTCTTCCTTCTGCTCTAGCCATGTAAGACAAGCTGATTCCCCTTTGCCTTCCATCATTATTATACATTTCCTGAGGCTTCCCCAGCCATGCTTCCTGCACAGCATGCAGAACCGTGAGCCAATTAAACCTCTTTTCTTTATAAATTACCCAGTCTCAGACAGTTCTTTATAGCAATGTGAGAATGGACTAATACACCTTTTAAAAATAGGGAAATTTGGATAGGGGCAGGTACAGAAGGAAGACCATGTGAAGACACAGGAAGAAGATGGCCATTTCCAAGTCAATGAGGAAGGCCTCAGAATCAACCTGCTGATACCTTGATATCAAACATCTATCCCCTCAGAATCATGGGAAAATAAATTTTTATTGTAGGATCCACCCAATCTGTGGTACTTTATTGTAGCAGTCCTAGCAAACTAATATACTCTTTAATTAATGTACTCGGTATATGTGAACTGACTTAGATGTGAAAATTGGGTGAGAGATTGTAATTTTGCAATATGGTGATTCACCTTAGCCTTCTGATTTCCAGATGCTGATTATTCTGTTTCTAGTTTCGTGGAGTAAAATGACATCATAATCAGCTCTGAGTCTATATTACATCTTGAAGCACCATAGTCTATTAGACAAACGTTCTCACTTCTCTGTGGGTTAAGACACTCTACCACTCTAACTTACTCGCATATTTAAGTGCTGCAGTTGGCCTCTGCTGTTCTAGAATTATAGGATTCCTGTTGAAACTAAAGAGCCCAGTAGGAAGCATCTCCTACTGTCACCCCCTACCTGCAAAGGGCACATTCACTGGAATTTTCAAAGATTCTGGTGCTTCTTTCACTAGTTTGTTTCTTATGATCTTTGTGAAGATATGTCCTCTGGGTCCTCCTAGGGAGTATAATCAGGAGGGGATTTTCAGTCTCTCATAGTAAATTCATTTAACTATTTTCATTTCCCTAAGTCTGCTGGCACATTCTCAATACTTATTTTATTGGATGATACGGTTTGGATTTGTGTCCCCTCCCAAATGTCATGTTGAATTGGAGAAGCCTGTTGGGAGGTGATTGGGTCATTAGGCAGATTTCCCCCTTGCTGTCTCCTGATAGTGAATGAGTTCTCACAAGATCTGATGGTTTAAAAGTGTGTGGCGTTTCTGCCTTCACTCTCTCTCTCTCCCCACTATAGTAAGATGTGCTGCCTGCTTTCCCTTTGGCTTCCGCCATTATTGTAAGTTACCTGAGGCCTCTCAGTCATGCTTCTTGTACAGCCTGTGGAACTGTGAGTAAATTAAACTTCCTTTCTTTATAAATTTACCCAGCCTCAGGTAGTTCTTTATAGCAGCATGAAAATGGACACATACAGAAAACTGGTACCAGAAGAGTGGGGCGCTGGTATAAAGATACTGAAAATGTAAAAGCAAATTTGGAGCAGGGTAAGGGGCAGAAGTTGGGATAGTTTGGAGGGCTCAGAAGACAGGAAGATGTGAGAAAGTTTGGAACTTCCTAGAGACTTGTTGAATGGTTTTGACCAAAATGCTCATAGTGATATGAACAGTGAAGTCCAGGCTGAGGTGGTCTCTGATGGAGGTGAGAAACTTGTTTGGAACTGGGGTAAAGGTCACTCTTGCTATACTTCAGCAAAGACTGGCGGCATTTTGTCCTTGCCATAGAGATCTGTGGAACTTTGAACTTGAGAGAGATGATTTAGGGTGTCTGGTGAAAGAAATTTCTAATCAGCAAAGCATTCAAAATACAACCTGGCTGTTGCTAAATATGTTTACTTGTATGTATGAACAAAGAGGTTATCTGAAACTGAAACATATTCAAAAGAGAAGCAGAGCATAAAATGTTGGAAAATTTGCAGCCCCGCCATGTGGTAGAAAAACCCATTTTCTGGGGAGGAATTCAAGCTGGCTGCAGAAATTTGCATAAGAAGAGACAAATGTTAATAGCCAAGACAATGGGGAAAATGTCTCAAGGGAACTTCAGACACCTTAAGGAAATCCCTCCCATCACAGGCCCAGAAAATTGTTTCATAGGCCCGTCCCAGGGCCCAGCTTTTCAGTGCAGCCTTGAGACATGGTGCCCTGTGTCCTAGCTGCTCTAGCTCCAACTGTGGCTAAAAGGGGCCATGGTATAGCTCAGACAGTGGCTTCCGAGGATGCAAGCTCCAAGCCTTGGCAGCTTCCATGTGGTGTTGGGCCTACAGGTGCACAGTAGGTAAGAGTTGAGGTTTGAGAACCTCCACCTAGATTTCAGAAGATGTATGGAAATGCCTGGATATCCAGGCAGAAATCTGCTGCAGGGGCAGAGCCCTCATGGAGAACCTCTACTAGGGCAGTGCAGAGGGGAAATGTGGTGTTGGAGCCCCCATGCAGAGTCCCCATTGGGGCACTGCCTAGTGGAGCTGTGAGAACTAGGTCATGATCCTCTAGATGCAAGAGTGGTAGATCTATTGACAGCTTGCATTGTGCACCTGGAAAAGCTGCAGGTACTCAACACTAGCCCGTGAAAGCAGCCACAGGGGCTATGCCCTGCAGAGCCACAGTGTCGAACTGCCAAGGCTTTCGGAGCCCACCCTTTGCATCAGTGTGCCCTGGATGTGAGACATGGAGTAAAAGGAGATTATTTAGGAGCTATACGTTTTAATGACTGTCCTGCTGGGCATCAGACTTGCATAGGGCTTGTAGCCCCTTTGTTTTGGCCAGTTTCTCCCATTTGTAATGGGATCATGTACCCAATGCCTGCATCCACATTGTATCTTGGAAGTAACTAACTTACTTTTGATTTTACAGACTCAGACAGAAGGGATTTACCTTTTCTTAGATGAGATTTTGGACTGTGAACTCTTGAGTTATTGCTAAAATGAGTTAAGACTGGGGGACTGTTGAGAAGGGATAGATGATTGTATTTTGCAATGTGAGAAAGACATAAATTTGACAGGGTACAGGGTTGGGATAATATGGTTTGCATTTGTGTTCCTGTCCAAGTCTCACGTTGAATTGGAGGAGGGGCCTGGTGGGAGGCGACTGGATCATGGGAGTGGATTTCCCCGTTGATGTTCTCCTGATAGTAAGTGAGTTCTTACGAGTTAGTTTAAAAGCGTGTGACACTTGTCCCTTCTCTCTCTCCTGCTCTGCCCTAGTAAGACATGCTTGCTTCCCCTTCACTTTCTACCATGACTGTAAGTTTCTTGAGGCTTCCCCCCCCATGCCTCCTGGGTTACTTATTTCAGTAACCCAATGTATTAGTCCGTTGTCATAAATAAACCCAATTGTGGGTCTACATTAAACTTCTAAGGAAGTTTCATACGCTGGCTTATTTAATATGGAACCATGATTGGGTCCAGGCTTCAAAGAGCTACCCTTATAGTGTATAAGGAAGAGATTCAGGTTTCCTTTCAAGGACATTGAACTCTGAGTCACAGATTTCCAAGTCAATACATTATTCCCTATTTAGGCTTATATTCTGCCTCGTCTTCCCCCGACCATCACCCAGTGTATTCTCCTCTAGAACACCCACTCGCACATATATTCCTCTGATTTCTGCTGACACATATCAGCAGCCCCTGCAATTCCTTCAACATGTAAGAAATTGCATTTTCCTGTTTGGGCTGTACAGAGATATAACCTGGGTTTTTGTCTTGAAAGCGATGAGGAGAAACCAGAGTCTGAGATCAAAGATGACATGCAGAGAATAGGAGTGAGGGATGGGAGGATAAAACAGAAAAGAAAGAAAAGCCACAAAAAGGATTAAGTTGGCAATCAGTATGAGAAACTGCAGCTTGATTCTGCTGCACTTTATGAAGTGTTTTATGAAACGTGTCTTAGAATGATCTGCCTAGGGGATGAAAGGAGGAAGCATTTATCCATTGGCTTTCATCTTGCATTGGTTAAGGATGCCTCCTGGGCATTAACTCTCCCATACTTCCAGATTGGTCATGCTTAAGTGCTGACCAGATGTCTGCAGACATCCCACACTGTTTGTGACATTAGAAAAATCCTGAAGGCAAGAGATATGAAGTGATGACCTAACTTGCAATTATATGAAGCTTATCAAAGCTAATCACAAGATGAGTAACTGGAGCAGCAGCTGGAATAAGAGGTGGGCCTAACAACTGGCTTAAATGGTAAATGTTATGCATTCAAAATTTTTTTGTAATTATTATATGCTTATGAGAAACTCATACAATTGGACTTTTGACAATAATGTAGATTGATTTTTAGTTCTTGATTATAAATGACAGAAAGAACTGATAAAAATATAGAATACTGCAGTTTTCCCTGTTTGCAAATCATGTCAATGAGTTCCTAGTTTGTTGGATAAATATCATCATAATTCTTTGTTTCCTTCCAGTATTTGTAGTTGCATTTGCTTATCACTATATTCATCAATGATTTGTATCTAGTGAATTTTACACAACACAGTGGTGCTGCCACTGATCAAATATGTTGTACTATTTAGCTCATAAGTATTTGCTTGAGTTGAAGTAAGGCTCATTAGCAACATATAAAAGTTGAAGATTTTTTTTTTTTTTTTTTTTTTTTTTTTGCGGGGGAGTGGTTATCAGCTTCTTTTAGAAAAACAAAAAAAGTTAAAATGGAAATTGAACATTTTTTCCCCTTAATAATTTTTGGGGCTGGCATACATGGAAAGACAAATATCTCATGTTCTCACTCATAAGTGGGAGCTGAATAATGTATATACATGGACAAAGAGTATAGGATGATGGACAATGGAGGCTCAGAAGGGTGAGGTAGTGGAAGGAGGATAGATGATGAGAAATTGCTTAATGAATACATTAAGCATGTACATTATCAAGTGATGAATACTTTAAAAGCTCTGACTTTACCACTACATAATCTGTGCATGTAACAAAATTATATTTGTATCCCATACACCTACACAAATAAAAATAAAAAAATTACAATTTGGGTGACTAGATTTACAAATGGCTAAGTATATAATGGAGAATCCTAAATGATCAAGGATAATGATGGTAACTTGTGACTTATTTTTCATTATTGTTGCTAATGTCTCTATAACTTGCAGAGCCTCAAAAAACGAACGTTCAGCTAAGCTTATCATTTTCATTTTCATGGCTTTACTCATCAGTTTTACAATCCTATGACCTCTTACCAGAATGTCATTTTTATAGAATGCAATCTATAAAATAAAACTGAGATTTGAGGCATTCATATGACTCATATTGTATAAAATGAGGATAAATAAACTAAATTTATCTTTTTTTCAGATCTGTTATTATTCTATCCTTTCCCTGTGATTTCTCATTGCCAATTGGCTTTGGTTAATTTTCCTTAAACTAACTTTTTTTCCCTGTGGTAAAAGCTATTTCTGTCTAGTTTTTATAATTATGAGCCAATTAATTTCCCTTCTTAAAGTCAGTTTAAATTTGGCTTTTTGTTTCTTGCAGCTAAAAGCATTCTTTTTGATACAGCTCCATTTCTCTTAGACTTTTTTATTGGCCTATTGTGATATTATTCTTCACTACCATTTTCTAGCAGTTTCAGTGAAGTATAATTTACATATAATAGATCACACATATTTCAAGTGTATAAACTGATGTTTTACTGTCATGAAACCATCACCATAATCAAGACATTGAACATACACCTCACCTCCAAAATCTTTCTTTTGTTTTTTTTATTTTCCCACTCCTCCCCGACCACCCAGGCAACCACTAATCAGCTTTCTGTCACTCACATAAGCTCACATTTCTTAGAATTTTATGTAAATAGAATCACATATTCATAATTGGTTTTGTTTGACTTCTTTTACTTAGGATAATTATTTCGAGAATCATCCATATGGTAGCATGTATCAATAGTTTGTTTCTTTTTAGTGCTAAGTGGCATTCAGTTTTATGGATATACTATAATGTGTTTATCTGCTCACCTGTTGGTGAACATCTGAGTTGTTTCCAGCTTTTGGTTATTACATATAAAGCTGTTATTAATATTTATGTAAAATTCTTTGCATGGATATTTTATTTTGCATATTCCCAAAAGCTAATGGTATTGCTACGCTTTGTATTTAGACATTTGACAGATTTGAGTTAGTTTTTATAGATATTGTAAGACCTGAATTCAAGTTAATCGTTTTTTGGCATATGGATTTCCAATTATTCCACACTATTTTTTTTGTAAATATACCTTCACCACCCAATTGCTTTTGTTTCTTTTAAAAATGAATTTGTCCACATACGTGTAGGTCACACACATCCAGGTCACATTGATGCAAGAAGTGGGCTCCCATGGATTGGGAAGCTCTACTCCTGTAGCTTTACAGGGTACAGCCCTGTTCCCAACTGCTTTCACAGGATAATGTTGAGGGTCTGTGGCTTTTGCAGGTGCACAATGCAAGTTGTCTGTGGATCTACTATTCTAGAGTTTAGAGGATGGTGGCCTTCTTCTCACAGCTTCACTAGGCAGTGCCCCAGTGGGGACTCTATCTGGGGGCTCCAACCCCCCATATTTTCCTTCTGCATTGCCCTAGTGGAGGTTCTGCATGAAGGCTCTGCCTCTGCAGTAGACTTCTGCCTGGACATCCAGATGTTTCTATACATCCTTTGAAATCTAGGTGGAGGTTCCCAAACCTCAAGTCTTGTCTTCTGAGCACCCACAGGCCCAAGACCATGTGCAAACTGCCAAGACTCGGGGCTTGCACAGTCTGAAGCCACCGCCCAAACTGCACCTTGGGCCCTTTTAGCCATGGCTTAGATGCAAGTCACCAAGTTCTGAGACTGCACAAAGCAGCAAGGCCCTGGGTCTGGCCCACAAAACTGTATTTTCCTCCTAAGCCTATGGGCCTGTGATGGGAGGGGCTGCTGTGAAGACCTCTGACATACCCTAGAGACATTTTCCTCATTGTCCTGGTGATTAATATTTGGCTTCTTTTTACTTATGTAAATTTTTGCAGCTGGCTTGACTTTTTCCTCAGGAAATGAGTTTTTCTTTTCTATCACATCATCTGGCTGCAAATTTTCCAAAATTTAATCTTCTGCTTCTTTTTTTAAACGTAAGTTCCAATTCCAAATTATATCTTTCTGAATACATAAAACTGAATGCTTTTAACAGCACCTAAGCCACCTCTTGAACACTTTGCTGTTTAGAAATTTCTCCTGCCAGATACCCTAAATCATCTCTCTTGAGTTCAAAATTCCACAGATCTCTAGGGCAGGGGCAAAATGCCACCAGCCTCTTTGCTAAAACATAACAAGAGTCACCTTGACTCCAGTTTCCAAAAAGTTCTTCCTTTCTATCTGAAACCACCTCAGCTTGGACTTCATAGTCTATATCACTATCAGCATTTTGGCCAAAAATATTCAGCAAGTCTCTAGTAAGTTCCAAACTTCCCCACTTCTTCCTGTCTTCTTCTGAGCCCTCCAAACTGTCCCAACTTCTGCCTGTTACCCAGTTCCAATGTCACTTCTACATTTTTGGGTATCTTTAGAGCAGAACCCCTCTCTACTGGTACCAATGTACTGTATTGGTCCATTTTCATGCTGCTAATACAGACATACTTGAGCCTGAGTAATTTAAAAAGGAAAGAGGTTTAACTGACTCACATTTCAGCATGGCTGGGGCGGCCTCAGGAAACTTACAATCATGGTAGAAGGAGAAGTAAACATGTCCTTCTTCAAATGGCAGCAGCAAGGAGAAGAATGAGAGGCAAGTGAAGGGTGAAGTCCCTGATAAAACCATCAGATTTCACAAGAACTTACTATCATAAGAATAGCATGGGGGAAACAGCCCCCATGACTCAATTACCTTTTACTGGGTTCTTTCCACCACACATTGGGATTATGGGAACTACAATTCAAGATAAGGTTTGAGTGGAAACACAACCAAATAATATCATATGGATCTCTCACAGAATTTATAATTATGTTTGGATGAGGAAGTTGTTGATATTCTATTCTTGTAATTTTTTGTCTAATTTTACTATCAGGGTAATTCTGTCTTTATATAATAAAGTTGGTATATATACCACCTTCTTAAAGTTTCTGTTTTAATTTCTTCCTTGAAAGTTTGCTAGAATTAATTAGTAAAGCAAAATATAACTGAAGATTTATTTGTTTAAAGCTTTTAAGTATCAATTCAATTTCTTTAGTAGGTACAGTAAGTCCTCACTTAATGTCATTAGGAGGTTCTTGGAAATGCAATTTAAACAAAAAGACATAACAAAAACTTTTTTTTTTCTTCATGAATGTTATAACAAAATAACATTGAATAAAAAGACATTATTTGAGGACCTGCTGTACATCATTTTGCTTGAAGTCACAGTTTTCAAGAACCTGTCAATGACATTAAGTGAATATTTACTCTGTAGGACTATTTATATAATCTATTTCTTCTTAAGTGAGCTTTGGTATTTTGTGTCTTTTAAGGAATTCATCCACTTGCTCTAAATTTTAAAAATAATTGGCCTAAAGTCTTCATATTATTCTCCATTCATTTGTATAGTATTTGTAGAATTTGTAGTGATGCCACTTCTCTCATTCTTGTTACTGTTAGTTTTGTCATTTATTGTAATCAGTCTGGCTAGAAACTTAACAATTTTATCCAATTTTTAAAATAACCAACTTTTGATAAATTTATTTTCTCTATTTCACTGACTTATTCTCTTATCTTTATTATTTCCTTTCTTCTAGTTTAGGTTTAGTTTTTCAATTCTTAAGATGGAAGCTGAATTCTATGATTTGCCACCTTTATTCATTTATAATTTAATTGTTTAGTGCTATTAATTTATTCTGACCAAGTGCCCAATAAAACAAGGAAATAAAAAATTTCAACTACCTTATTGCAAATAAGTATAATGTAAAGGCATTCAATATTGCAAAACAGATTTATTAGTGAGTGATTATCTTTATTATAGAAAAATAATGATTCAATACAGACTACTAAAAATTTCTACAGATTGATAATTTGTGCTAAATAAAAATTGGTTCTAAATCAATATATTGTTTCATTTTCATGCTCTTAAAAAATTCAAAATAAACAGAATGGCCGTTATTAAAAAGTAAAAATATAACAGGTGCTAGCATGTTGTGGAGGAAAAGCAACTCTTATGCACTGTTGGTAAGAGTATAAATTAGTTCAATCATTGTAGAAAACAGTGTGGTGATTTTTCAAAGACCTAAAAACAGAGCTATCATTCAACCCAGCAATCCCATTATGGGTTATATATCCAAAGGGATATAAGTTATTCTATCATAAAGATACATGCATGTGTATGTTTACTGCAGCACTATTCATAATAGCAAAGACATGAAATCAATCTAAATGCCTATCCATGGTAGACTGGATAAAGAAAATGTGGCAGGTATACACCAGAGGATACTATGTAGCCATAAAAAAGAACTAGATCATGTCCTTTTCAGGAACACGAATGGAGCTGGAGGCTATTATCCTTAGCAAACTAATGCAGGAACAGAAAACCAAATACCATATATTCTCACTCATGAGTGGGAGCTAAATGATGACAACACATAGACGCATAGAGGGGACTAGAACACAATAGGGCCTACCAGTGGAGGGTGGAGGGTTGAGGGTGAGAGGAAAAGAGGATCAGGAAAAATAACTAATGAGTACTAGGCTTAGTACTTTGGTCATGAAATAATCTGTATAATTAACCCCATGACACAAGTTTACCTATGTAACAAACCTGCAAAAGTGCCTTAAACTTAAAATAAAAGTTAAAAAACAACAAAAAAAAAAAGAAAGAAAGAAAAGAAAAAGTCAAAAACAACTAAACAAACTAGATAAACATGATTCTTATGATGAAACTATGTGATTCTGTAATTGACACTTGGAGTTCTCTGCCCTTTATTCTGCATTCTTTCTTTACAAATATTCCCTCATTTCTCTTTCAGAGTCCCAACTGTGTAAGAAAGATGTTTTTAAAACTGTCTCAATATGTGAAATACAGTATATGACCTAAGTCATAGCAGGACATTTTATTCACCAGGACTAGTACAGATGTCTAAGTATGTATCACTCATACTGAATCTCAGACTCTTTCTAGAATTACTAAGAAAAAGATTTTTTTTTTCCCTTGCTTGGTTAATGTGTGAAGATATATAACTGGAAACATCTTAAATCATGTTTCCATGAAGAAAGACAGCCTAACAATGGCTCTAGGAGAAAGAGAATGGAGGAGTCAAGACATCTGCAGCAAAATATAACTGGATCTCTGACCAAATTGTATCTAAAACCTGTTTTCTGAACTTTTGGCATATTATGAGTTTATAAAGACACTATATTGTTTAAACTAGTAGAGTCTCAGTTTTTTGTTATTTGCAACTAAAGCATGAGGAAGAGTTACAAGATTTGCATGGGCATGTTTTATTTTGTGGAAACATATGTATGACAAGAAAACTTTGTATACATTTTATGCAGTGAATAAAGAGGATGCCAGTAAATATTTGGCCTATTGTGGGCCACCTAGCTCTCAGACTTACTTATTAGTTAGATGTGCCATATATTGTATGTGTTGGAATGGCCACTACATAAATGGAAGGCTAGATCCTTTCTTTTCCCGTTCCATGGCTGTAGTGGGTTGAATAATGGCCACCCGACAACATCAAGCTCTAATCTCGGTAAATTATAAATGTTACTTTACTTGAATGTTACTTTACAGATATAATTAAATTAAGGGTCTTGAAATGAGAAGATGGACCTGGGTTATTGAGATGGGCCCTAAATGCCATCACAAGTGTCTTTATGAGAGACACAAAGGACATTTTGTGAGACACACAGAAGAGCAGAAAGCAATGTGAAGATGGAGGCGAAGATGGGTGTGATGCTGCCTCAAGCTAAGGGATGCCTGCAGCCACCTGAAACTGGAAGAAACCAAGAAAAGAATCTCCTCTAGAGCTTCTGGAGGGAGTGCAACCCTACTAACACCTTGATTTTGAATGCCTGACCTTTAGGACTGTAAGACAATACACTTCTGTTCTTTTAAACCACCACATTTGTAGTAATTTGTTACAGCAGTCTCAGGTAACTAAATCAATGGCTTTTTGTCCTCCCAAACATGGCATGGGATGATGAATTAGATACTTCAACCCAGAACTTTGACGCTTTCATGAGTGATACAAAAACAAAAAGTAGAATGAATTCATGGAGGTGGAATGGAATGTCCACTGCTATAGCCGTTTCAGTAGGTGGTGGTCATACGTACTACAGAAGCTTGAGTGTCATGTAGTGCTGGCATCCTGGCCCTTGTGCTCTTCCAGTTGTGCTTTATATATTTTACATGTGAGAAGTCACCTTAGCATCTATTTTCCAAGCCTGTTTTTCCAGATTTTCTATTTTGGGGGGCCCCATTTTTTTCAAACTAATTCCCTGAAACTGTAGTTTATTTTATTCATTGAAATTATAGGTTTGTAACTGATTCCGCAAAAATAATAACAATAATAATAATAATGCTCTGCAGCTTTAAACAGAGAAAAAATAGTTTTCCTAGTACTCAAGTCTGTTTTCATCTTTTAAGTAATAACTAAGCATACACAATTTTTAAAAGTTAGTAGTTCCTGGGCATTTGTTGTCTCTTACTTTTCTCAGAAGTCAAAATTTAATAGAAACAACTTTTTAATTTTGCTCCAATATAATCCCCTAACCTTCCAATAAGCTAAATCAACACCCAGGTTCCCATTGGAGTAATGCTTTGAGTTCAATTGTCAGATGAATCTCGTAATCATATTTTACTCTTTAATATTCTTTTCTCCTCCAGTGATTTTTCTTCCTCGTTGGCCCACTTCCCTCTGCACTTGAAAGACCAGTCCTCTGTTATTGAGTATTACCAATAAAACAGATTTCGGGCCACATTCACAGATGCCATCATTTCCCTCCATGTTCTCAATAGCCAATATGTTTATTGAAGTTTAATATGCCTTTGGGAAGCCGTGAACTTTGCAGTGATTAACTGAAAAAGTTTTAGATTTACACAGGACATTTTTTCAAAGAATTTTGTATATTCATGAGATGTTTGGAGACTCAATACATAGTAGGTAGATATTTGTATTACTGGAACCCAGACAACCTTAGACTTAACGTTCTTAATTTTCTGTTTAGTGTGTTTAGTTTCTCTTAAGTTCAGTCTACACAATACCATATAAACAAGTCTTTTTCTGCCGGAAAAATCAGTGAAAAATAGTAGGTAATTGATAGCAAAAATTGTTGCATGATTAATTATTTTTCACCAGTTGGTTTATAGTTTTATATAGAAATAGCCTCAAGGCCAAGTGTTAGTTTATTTCTCTCTCCTGTCAAATGGAATTCACAGATAATTAATTATAATTTCTTATGCCTTTTATAGTTCTACTCCTGTGCACTGCACTTGAACAATAAAAGAGAACTAAATAATTATCCAGGAGAGTAAATACATGACAATCTGGGACACTGAGACCAAAATTATATACTTTGCCTTTATTGTTACAATCCTGTATGGCCTTAGTTGCTGATCAAGAGAAAAATATTACGTGTCATGTGGCCTCAGTACTTAGAATGATTGAAGTCAATGTAATATTCAAGATTTACCTATTGCACTAAACACTAAACATGATGAAAAATATATGAGAACCACGAGAGGTCACCGCAATTTACTGGAGAGATGAACTGCTCACAGAGATGATTAGCATCACAGAGCTTTTTAAGGGGATACTTGGAACACCTGAGCTCACTGCAATAGTGACAATAGGTGGCTATGAACTTATTACAGTACTATAGGACATATTAGCATTAGTTTTATGCAGTTATGACTTAATACTGCATCTTTACATTTGTTTACATTTCTCTAAACTGAATGGTACAATATATGATCTGTAAGTGTAGTGTGTAAGTTTTCCTAAATTTTAACGTTTACTTATTTTTATTTATACAGAGACAGGGTTTCACTAAGTTGCCCAGGCTAGTCTCGAATGCCTAAACTCAAGAGATCCCCCTGCTTCAATCTCCCAAAGTCCTGGGATTACAAGTGTGGGCCACCATGCCCAACACATTTTAACTTTTAATTATAGATATGTGTATACTTTTTGAAAGTAAATGATAACATGGAAAAAATTAACATTATTGTTATCTACTTGTAAAGCAGGACACCTGTCACTAGGGGATATTGGGCTGGCACCTCATCAGCTAGTAGTATTTCAAAGCACAATATGTTTGTTATGCCATTGCTCTCTAAGGACAAACTTCAGTATTTTTAGTGCAGCTACATTGTTTTAATGTTAATAAACCCTTTCTTGAAGTTGTTAGGGCATATCACGCTGATAGCAACCTTGAAAAAAATTAATAGAATTTTGATTACTAATTGCAGTTTCTGTATACATTTGCCTCTTCCAAAGAAAGACATGTAGATGAATATCCCATAATACTATTCTAAAATGAGTATATGATCATAATACAGGTGAATGATGGGGTTACATTTTGCACTTTTAAAGAATGTTTACTTTTCCAGAATAATATAATTAAAGGGACTGTAAAAATGTTTTTTAAAAATTAACCACCATAGTTTTCAGAATAAAAAGTTTGAGTCAGAAAGTGATGATATGCTGAAAGTGATGCAATTTATGGCAGAAGTGATACTAGCATGTAAGTCTTCTGTTGCCTCCTTTTATGC
The DNA here is from genome assembly GCF_037993035.2 of Macaca fascicularis. Lineage (NCBI taxonomy): Eukaryota > Metazoa > Chordata > Mammalia > Primates > Cercopithecidae > Macaca > Macaca fascicularis. The sequence continues at coordinate 188,225,090 of NC_088376.1, read as the reverse complement.
CTTTTCTGTGATATGAGACGTTACAAAGGGGACACAGCAGAATCTTTTTAAACAGAAAATGTATTTAGTTTATATAAATGGCAATATATTTACAAACATTGCATTTAACAATATTTTTCTGAGCCAATGCTATAGACTCAATGTTTATTTCCCCCACATTAATATGCTGAAATCCTATTCCCCAATATGACGGTATTAGGAGGTGGGGCCTTGGCTGTGTGATTAGATTATGAGGTTGGAGACTTCTTGATGGGATTAGTGCCCTTATAAGAAGAGACACTGAGGGCTTATTTCTTCTCTCGGTTTGCCATGTGAAGATACAACCAGAGGACAGCAGTCTATGCACCAGACAGCATCCCTCATCAGACACCGGATCTGAGGGTGCCCCAATTTTGGACTTTCCTAGCCTCCAGAACTTTTAGAAATAAATATCTCTTATTTAAACTACTCAGTCTATGATATTCTGTTATAGCCTCCCAAACTAAGACACTCACATTTAGTTAAAGTCAAAATAATTTCATGGAAAGGGGCCTTGGTTGTCAGACCTGCCCTGGCTGTTACTGGTTACAGGATGTAGGGTAGTAAGTCACTTTGGCCTCAGATTCTTTATCTGATGATAAGATTATGTGACCTTCAAGGTCTCCTCCAGCCCTTAACTCTTACTCTGCAAAACAAATTTATGCCATTTACTATGTCATTCCACATCTATGTGGCAAATTTGCCATTGTAGATGAATTGATGGCTGAATTCTTGGTGATGGTTCAGTTCCTTATCTTTTTTCACAGTAGAGCCGGAATCAGCTGTCTCTGCTCAGGTTCACATGTGCTTCCTGCCAAACCCTGATCAAGACCTCTCCCTGTAATACTGCCCGGCAGGTTACAGACAGGTAGGCATAGCTTGTCCTTCCAGGGAGCAAACCTTGATGAAGTGCCAAGATTGTTACTGAGGGGCCATAAATACTTATTTGCTTTGGGCACTTTCTGAGGATGAATAAATACATATTCCATAAGCATATATAACTATACATGCAGCTATATTTTAAATATATGAAAGTGCTGTTGTGAGTAAGAAAAAGATCTGTTTTAAGGCATTAGTGTATTCAGAGTAAATTTTTGCCTACTTTCTGAGATTCCAAGATTATCTAATCTACTACATGTATAATAAAAACTGTCATATGGAGATTTGGCAGTTGTTTGACCTTAATGGAAGTCATCATAGGGAGGAAAGTTTGGGGCCTGGACTTTGACATTTCCTCATTACCAGTAACTTTTTCTAAGAAATCAGAAGACCTGTGGTCTCAGGGATAATCAGATAAACCAAAACGAACTGAGAGATTTATGGTTGACAGTGGTTTAGTGAATAATATTTTCATGGAAAATATTTTTAATTTTTATTAAATGCTTAAAGTCTCAGCAAGTCACAGTGAGAAATTCCAAGTGCTATGACAAGTTTCTAGAGAATACATTTTAAGGCAAAAGGATTTTCATCGCCTCTCCAATCACACCTGCTCTGATTTTGGGTATTACCCACTCTGCAAACTCATTTTCGTCCTCAAGTTCCTTTGATTATTAGGAATCTTCATGCTTGAAAAGCCAGCTCTGCTACTCCTCCACAGAGTGAGGGAGGGAAACAGCACATTTTTTGCAAATTTCAGTGCTTTTGAAAGGAATAATGAAAAGGAGGTGGTGCTGCTTGAGAAGGCGGGCTACAGATGGAACAAAAGGTTAACTCAAATTTCTGCTGAAAATAGAAAGTAAAAATAGTAATGATGATCTATACAAGAGCAGAAAACACAGCAAAGTGAAGTTATTCATTTTGAATCAGCAGCTTCTTTTAAAACATCCTCTGGTTGTTCAAAGGGTTTTATTTTACAAATTGGCATTCAGTAGGCACGTCTGACAACTGGTTCATTGTGTCTCTTTTACCAATTGTCAGCAATAGTCTTCCTTTGGTTCAAACGAGGAACTTCAGTGTTCTGAGGTAGTTTCTTTGAGGACAAATGATCCAACATTTTCCCCATGTTTGCTTAAAAGGAATTCAAAGTTTAACTGTGCACTCTGGTTATTCTTCACTGCATCTATAACTGCTTTCCACTTCTCCCATCACTAGAAATGGGAGTTTCCTTGCTTTTAGATATCAGTCTTTTGTCTGTCTGGTACCTCACCCCATAAAAAAGGTAACCCATCTTCACAAAGGTTGCATTACTGTTAAAAAGAAACTGCTGTATTAGAGATTTCTGAGAAATGTACAGGTGGTGTGTGTATAGGAGTGTGACTGAAATACAGGAATCCCTCCTGAGCATTTTATATGTGTAGCTTTGAATAGGAGCAGAACAATCTGACAAGACTGACTTTAGTTATTTCTTGTCAAATCTTAACCCCAGCCTGCACTCACTCTTGAATAGCTTCAGATCTTCTTGAATTAGGAAAAGAAAACCCTCCTTGCTAAACTGAAAGAGGCTGATACTTTCTCAAACAAATATAAGTGGAAAAAGAGGTATGTTAAACCTAGTAATTAATACTTAATAGAGTCTTTTCTGTGTTATAAACATAATCTTTAAAATTATGTTGAAAAATTAATTCTTTAAATCTGCAATGCCATCACCTGATGATGAGAGCCCGAGTAGCCAGTGTACACACTAATAATGACATGAAAGATTTAAGACATTGCTTAAATGTGCTCTTTTCCCATGCATTTTATCACTTTATTATTAATGCAATATCCTATTTGAATGTTTTCCTATTCATGGACTCTTACAAGTAAATAATGTCATAGGTCTACCTGGGACTTAAATGTAAATACATTGTTTTACATGTGACAGACACTTTCAAATAGAACATACCATCATCAATAGATTTTGATAATAGAGATATCAAAACATCTGTGACAAATAATTTGTTGTTGAGGAAGGTAATTCTATTTGCATAAGATGATTATGGCAGAGACTGCTAGTGTTTTCAAAGAACATATTCCTCAATTTTTTATTTTGTACATGATAATGAATAAAGACTATACTTCTCGACTTGCTTTGTAACTATGGCAAAGTTTTGGCCAGTACATTATAAGTAAACATGTTTATGTACAGTTTCCAAGAAGTATCTTCAAAGGCCAAGACATGACTTCGTTTTCTCTGTTTTCTTTTACTGGTTGGCTCTAATGCAGATGTGATGGTAAGAGTTTGAGCAGGCAGTGTACACATTGATGATAGCGTTGCAGAATAAGATAGGGGAAACTTACATTTGATAAGTTTACCTTTACATGAGAGAATAAATATTTTGTGAGTTTATGTCAGATTATCTTTTTTAACAGCTATAAGATACAATAAAAATAAGAAAATTGGAATTTAATACTATATTACCTAAATCAAATCCAGGTATTCTTTCCGTTGAAAACTGTACAGTTTCAGTATATCTGCGATGTGTCAGTATTGTAGGTCTTTGTACTCTGTCTGGGATCTAGCCTGTTTAATTAAGATTTCTTCAACACTGTCAAATAACTATTGTTTTACTACATTTTGTGTTATAATAGATGACATTATTTTATGAATTCATGTTAAATGCTTGAAGTACTAAGGATTTAAAAGTACTTTTCAAGCATTAATTTTTATGTAAGTAAAAAGGTTCACACTATAACACTTTATAGAGATGTGAATGAAGTTATAAAAATCTTCTTCAAAAGTCACTGGAACTTGTAAGAAAAATAGGGAGTTAGAATAAGAAATAGAGTGGTTAGACCTGATTTCCTCTCCTATCATCAATCTGTCTTATTCACTTCCTTCCAATGGATTCTTTTAGTAAAACTCCTATTTCCTTCAAACAGCTGGTGGGAGTCTTATCTCCTAATGATATACACCACATTAAAAAATGCTACTAATCTAAAAATTCTACTCTGTGAAGATAAGCATATGGTTTAGAAGATGAAAAATGCTGACTATATGATTACATCCCTGTCTACTTGTATAATACGTGATCATTAAGCCATTCATCACTCTTTCTTTGGACTTAATTTTGGGGCTGGGAAAAGGGAAGATGAGGGAAGCAGAGAATCGATTAACTTTCACTTGACAGACAATGGTTTTTGCCCCCTGATGTCCTGCATGTTCTTTATTTTAAAGTTGACTATAGAGAACCTTAGTGACTTGCCAGTTAGTCATGGAGTCATAGCTTATCTCTGGGATTTAAAAGACTTTTAAGTTTAGAGATCTTTCTACCACTTTAAGCTGTTTCTTTTAACCTTGATACAATCTTTGGAATAAAAGAAGAACTGATCTAGCATTCCATACATTCCCCTTATTAACAATGTGATATGAGGCAATCTTCTGAAATTCTCTATTAAAATAATCTAGTAATAGTCTCTGTATTAAGAGGCAGTCATGATAAGTGCATGAGATAGTGCATGTGAAATACTTTGCACAGATCATGACACATGGTAAGTGCTCTGTAATTTATTTCTTTATAAACATCTTAAATCAACAATAGCAAATATAAAAATAATAGATAAGTGGAATACTTGGTAAAGTAAAGAATCAAAACAAAACAAAATACTTCTAATTGTCCAATCAAAGGAGAAAAAATTTTGGGAAGGAAAATGTCTAAATGTAGGTGAATGAGGGATTCCAAGTCTATTTCACAGAAATGCAAACTTAACTCATAATTTAATTTGGGAAGCACAACAAGTAATAGTACAAAATTCTGATATGCCATAACTAGGGTAGAGTAAGCAACAGAATTTTAAATAGTAATAAAGTTTACATTTATTTTCAAAATAAATATCTAATTTTGTCCTCTTGAGTGATTCAAACCTGTGAAGCTCTTTTGAATTCACACATTGTTTCTGTGGTTATTTGTTGAATACGTGAAGCAATGAGTGTCCATAATATGGTTAGAGGCTGTCAATTCCTTCATTTTTCTAAGAAATTCAAGGTTTATTTTTTCAAAAACAAACAAACAAAAAAACCCCACAATTAAAACCCAAACAAACAACTAACCCATGACTAGTTTAAGTTGAAGAGCTGAAGATTAAAACTGCTTAACAGAAAGGAATTTTCTGAAATCTCATTGATGGGGTTACTGATTTCAATTTCATTTTTCACTTAACAATCACAGTAATTCTAGTAATATTTATTGAGAGCTTCCAGAAGTCAGGCACTTTACAAAGCACTGTTACAATGTTGAGGAGAACTAAATATGAATTTTCTACATTTGGAGCTTATACTTTAGAGAGGGAGCTAGATATTAATTAATAACAATACTGTAAAACAATCTTTAACCACTATGCACAAAGGAGAGATTTATGGTGCTATGAGACATTATGCATAGAGAATTTGACCTAAAAAGGGAGGTCAGGGAAGTGACAGTTATGCTGAGATCTGAAGGGGTTAACCTGATGAAGCACAACCAACTTTTACAAAGACATATGGTAACAGGAAGCACAGCCAGTATGCCTAAAGTAGACAGAGGGGGAGCATAGGGAGAGATCAGGCTGAAAAATATCTAGGGAATGACTATGTAGAGGGCTGAAAACTCTGACAAAAAGTTCTGTGTTAATAGCTAAGTGGATTGAAAATCAATGAAATATTTCATGTCTTTAGTACGGGGGGTGGTGTGCAGGGGAGGCGGATTACATAATCAGATAGATCACTCTGAATACACTGTGAAAAACGAACATGCCAGAGTGCTTTTCCAGTAATTCTAGTGGGAGATCATGATGTCTCCTTCTTTCCCCAGATGGTTGTTGACTTCCGTTAAATTAACTTAAAATGGAGATTGTGCCTGAAGATTACCAAGCTGACAAAGCCAGTTAGGTCTCATAAGTGATCTGAGTTGCTTGATTTGCAAACATAAGTGGAACTTAAGTTGAGCTATTTTTTTGTAAATGCCTATATTAAAGAAAAACAGAACTTAAGCTCATCCTATAAAAAACAATGAACACATTTATAATTAAATAAATAGGGATTTTCCAACAAGATAGACCAAATAAGGAAACTAATTGTAACCAATCAATTTGTTTTTTAATGCTTCATTTCTGTGTTCATCTTATAACATCTTTCTTCTTGCGTCCCCTTGTTGAAGCTTCTGAAAACATTGTGGTTTGGAGATACCTGATTAATGAATCTCTATTTGCCCAAATAAACACTTTAAAATATTATTGTACCTTAGTTTATCTACTTAACACTTCTTGTGGCCAAAGATTTCATTTATTACTTCATGTGTTTTATAGTGCTAAGTCAAATTATATAGTAAGGTAATATTTGCAGATTAAATGAAAGAAAAGTAGACATCAATTATTTAGATAACAGAATAATTAAACTGATTACTTATTACCATTTTTTTAGCTATATGAACAATCCAAGCAGATTGGATAATTTGTTATCTATATTATGCTCTGTTTTAAACTCTTAATATAATATAAGGTAGTAAACTGTGGGTTATGGCGTTGTCCTTTCATCTTGGTCACTTTGCCTGCAAATCATACTACGAGATAGTTGCTGAGTTGTACATTTTTAACGTTTCTTACCATTGTTCTATATCAGACCTAAACGTGCTCATAACTTTTTTCTTTCTTTTCCTTTTTTTTCCGGAAAAAAAAAAATAAAACATGACCAATCTAATAAACAGATTGTACCTCCCACTCTCCCACTTGGGATATTTTATTTTCTGTAACTTTATCAGCTCATTTTGTGTTTTGATTTCAAAACAAAGTAGTCAATGTATTTTATTTGCCTTAGAAATATTCTTGCATGGTATATTCTCCAAACTGTCTTTTCACAAACAAACTTGACTAAGAGTTAACATATAAGAAGAAATAATCATATACAAATATTAAGTGACTATCTGTTGAGAGTTTATATCCTCACAGCATTTTTCAGGTGAGATGGGGTGTATTCAGCATGGTATGGCCGTAGACTCTCATAGCATCTTTCAAGGGATGAGAAAAGATGTTAGATAGTACCTACATACTGATAACTGGGCCATTCCAAACAGGTACTCCAAAATGGTCCTTGAGTATACATATTTTAAACATAATATCAGAAATATTTTAAAATAATACTTTTTGAATTCTATAGACTCATATCTTAAATTTGCCTTTCAAATTGACTTCAAAGTTGCACAATGACATTTAATTACTATAAAAGTATGCGTTGATTTTTTTTTTTCTTCCTAAACTTACTGGCTTTCTTATTCCATCAAGATGTGAAAAATACGTCAATTAGTGTAATACACATACACAATTATTCAGAAAAGTTCAAGAGAAAATAAAATTTCAGTAAAATTGGACATAATGTGAACATCGTAACTCAGACAAAAATTACAGGTAGAACACAAATTTGTTGTAAGATACTTAAGATAGTCTTTGAGATATTTTCTTTAATAACTGAAAAGTAAAGAAAGACAACTCAGTTAGTTTCCACCTCATTGGTGGCTTGTTAATTCTGCTCAACTAATCAGACAACGGTTCCAAGGTTTTCAAACATTCTAAATTGTTTTCGGAATTCCGTAGCGATCTTTTAAGGCATTGATCTAAAAAAAAAAAGCTGAGAATAAACAGGTTCCTAAATGAAGTTCGTAGTAATCTTCTGCAAATTTCATCTCTGGTTCTTTTTGAGTCTTAATCTCTCTTAAGATTCTCTTTTATCTTGTTCTAGAGTCTAGAGACTCTGCTTTAGTCTCCTCCCAATATTCCCTTTTGTTTTATTTTCTCTATCTTTCTTTATCTATTGTTTATTTCTCTATCTCTTTCTGTAGCAAGCTGTACTAGAATATCATAGTTCTGTGACTATCTCCATGTACTGTGTGTAAATCTCATTGTCCAAATATTCATGAACAAATTTGGTATAACTACATATATTAATGTCATAAAATCCAGCTTTTCTTTGGGAAGTTCTTCAAATTATTTCCAAAAGCCCTCTCTTTCTTTTTTTTATTATGTGGAATAAAAACTAGAGTTCAAAGGGGAGTGGTTCCCTTGTTTCTTGTTTACATTAAAAAATATGCAGTGAAATGTTATTGAATTTCTCTTTGTCAGAGGTAATAAAGAAGTGAAAAGTGAATATGAGAGAGTTAAATATTGTAATAAAAGAATTTACAGCTTTACAAGTTCTGTTCTGTTTAACTTCCTGTTTTGCTAATGTATTTGATAGGATATAGGGTAAGTTAGTACCAACCAAAGACCCCAAATTATGAACTCTGAAAAGATAGACCTTTGTCTCTTGCTTATATCACCAAGGAGAGATAAGCAGTAAGGGGTGGTTGTATAACTCTGCTCACTTTAGAATGTAACATCCATCTCTATTTCAGTTCTCACTATATCTTAGCCAGCTATAAGAGGGAAAGAGCCAAGATAGCAATATGTATTCTATTTTAGGACCTAGAATTGGCACAGATATCCTTTGCCTGTGTCCCATTAGCCAGCACTTAGTTACAAGATCTGAAGGAGTTACTATTATGAACCAGAGGGCAGATGGACATTGTTCAGCCACTAGCAGTTTCTGTCACAATTCAAAAGTTGTAATTGAAGACAAATTATGTTACCAAAATTCTCTCCACTGATGAAATGTGTTTTAAAATCTGGTTTATTTCAGCTTAATTAGTGATCGATTGTTAATATTCAGTAATTTTATTTAATGCTGAAGTTTATCCATGAACCTTTTTGGGTACTATCAAATACATATTATTATAGGGTGTGTAGGAAACAGCTGGTGATTAAAATATACCTCCAGACATAATAAAGAGTTGAATCATGTGCTATTTTACTCTGTGTTCATGAAAAAGTCATTACAATAGTTTTCAGGACTTTATTAGACCTGGGTTTCTGTAACATGTCTATGTCTAGCTCTCATTTCTCTCTTCCTCTCTAAGGACATGCCAGCCACACTGTCATTCTTGATTTTTCTTCAGTGTCAGACACTCACTCTCTCACCTCTGAGCCTTTGTCCTTCATGTTCCTTCTCCTAGGATGTCCGTGCCTCTATGATTTCTGCCAGGTTTGCCCCTTTGTCTCCTTCAGGTCTTTGTTTAAATGTCATCTTCTCAGTAAAACTTACCTTCTCCTTGCTTTTTAAAATTTCAAATCTAACCACAGTATTTTCTCTTCTTCTTCTATGCATTATCTATCAAGTTGAAGTTATTAGCATTCAAGATTCTGTATATTTTGCCTATTTATTTTGTTTATTGACCATCTCCCACCAACTGGAATGGAAGCTGAGGGCACTGATTTTTGTTAATTTTTTGTTTGTTTTCTATGACTATGGTAGTGCCTGGAACATAATATGATCATCAGTAAATATTCAGTGACTAAAATGAATAAATGAACAAATTAATGAATAATTGAGTAAATGAATCAGAAAAGCTGCAATGGTTTTAACTCTATTTGCCAATTTGGGAAAATTTGATTTGTGCATTGATGTGCTTCGATATTCTCTGTCTTTACTTAGTCCTTGATAGTATGTTTCATGCTATTAAAATAACTCAGTGATTTTTAAAAATTAGTTTTATGTACTTGAAATATCTGAGAAAAATAAAACCTTCTTTTGGAAAGAATATTTTATAAAATTATGAATGCTAAGATTAAAGCCATACCTGGGCTTAAAAATGTCCAAGCATTAATTTTAATCAATTAATCCACTTTAAAATAAATTTACACATCACAAAATTGCATTTATTGTAGTATTATTCTAATAATAAAATGTTTTAAATAATGTTCTTACATCATGAAGAGAATTCTTAATGCTAATACCAAAGCTTTATATTTCATGACTTCTTATAAGCTTATTTTTAATGAGGTGAAAATAGTTCAAATGATAGTTTCAATCGTTAGTGACATTCTGTATTGCAACAAGCCATAGGAGCTAGTTATTTAACATAAATTATTTTTATATTAAATTGTGCCATGCAATGTTCTTCAATATATATTTCTTGAGTACCAATTCATACCCAAGTGGTAGTTAAGCACCCAGATTAATGTTTCCATTCACCACATGAAGTGATTCTGAAAATCCATGTGGACGTAATTGTAAACACGTTTTAGGTACAAATGCACTAATTTAGTTACATAGTCAGCAGAGTCAAGTCTAAAGGTAGCCTAAAACAAGGTGTGGTTGAGCAAATTATTCTATGCATAATTGTCAACAATGGTTCAAAGTGATAATTAGGATAATAATACATGGTATCCCCAAGGGAGTGAATTGTCAGGTAGCATATAACAAAATCAGAACTTTATTACATAATTTAAGTATTTCGTTTATATTTAAAACAGCCTCCCAAAAAAGAAAAGTAACATTCAAAAAATTTTTGGTGACCATATACTTATACATTTCACTAAATCTATGTAAATGAGAAATATCTATTACACACTGCCAAATGGCATTTTCTAGAATAGAAAATTAAAAAAAAAAATCTTGGTAAACTAGTTGGGGGAAATGTGCTATGCCAGAGTATTTCCCCTGCAGAGAGAAGAGTGCTGCTGAACCATAGTTACAATGGAGGTCCACTCACCTGCCACCCTCATATAGGATCTTGCATTTGAACTTTCAGAGACAGGAGATAAAATTTCAGCTCTTACAGTGGCAACTCAAGCTAATAACAATAATAACATTAATAATAATCACCATAATGAAAATCAACGTTCATTAAACACTTAATGCGCGTCAGACAATGTGTTAATCGATTTCAATACATAATTTAGTTTTCACACCAATGATGGAACGTGGGATTGTTATATTCATTTGACAAATGAGAAAATGAGTCAAAATTAGCAAATAAGAGAGAGTGGATTAAAACTCAAGTATGTCCTTTAGGATTCTTGATCTTAACTACAACATTACACCGATATAATGAAGGTAGGGTTGATATCCCTTGTTGGCATTAGTATGGTACACTATTTCCAGAATTATCCCAATCATATACTTCACATTTCTACAGATGCGTGTTGAGTCTGCTGTGGCCCAAAAAGGGATTTCCCTAAATGTTGATCCTTACTTTTAACCATTTTGCATTTTCTGTACTTGATTCAGGGATGAGGGAATACTGCTCTGCTTAGGAATCAGCTGTTAACAGAGTGTTCTTTAAAACATCTCTTACATAGCTAGTATCTTATAATCTATGATGAGAGTTTATTGGCCTGTTACCATGCTTCAAATGCTTTCATAACTTTTTACTGGGGCATTGACATTTATAAATATTTTTGGGAAATTATATTACCATTGTGCATCCAATTTTTGTCCTCTCTAGAATGGGTACAGTATGACATATTTCCCATTGCTATGTTGATGATTAAATGAGAAAGTTTATTTCAAGGTTGTGGTGCAGTGCTGGGTAGGCCTGTGCCACAGGGACAGTCACCTAAGATATTTTCTTTTTTACATAATAGGTACTCAATGAAATGGGATCTATTGAATCAAGTGTTATTTATAAAGGGCAACATTTACACTGGGACAAGCACAGTAACAGTGTTAGGAACTGACATAAGGGTGAATAAAATAGACTTATTTCCTGAAGGTTTGGGAACAAATAAGTAGGAAATGTCAACACATGTCCAAGAAGGACAAGGCCAGCAGGCAATGAGATATAGTGATTGGCTTGGGGAGTGCATAATTGAGGAAGGCCTCTGAGAAGGGTTATGTTTATGATGAGACCCAACATTGAGAAGGAGCCAGCTGGATGAAAAGCACTGAAGACAAAAAGAACTATTTATGAAAAAGCTGTTGTACAGTGAAGAGGGTGGAAAATTGGAGGAACCGAGAGGGCATGGCGAAGTGCAGGCACTGGGTGCCGTGGATGGGAATGAGAGAAGTACGTGGACAGATGGTGTGGTTTAGGATATCGGGGATGAGGGGCCTGAATAGGAGCACAAAGGTGCCAAAAGCAGTGGGAATGACACTGAAAGACAGGCCTGGGAAACCTCTCAGTTTGTTTCACGTGTGGTGCCTGTGGGGCCACCTGTGGCCCAGGAGTACCTGTGGCACCTGGAGGAGATGAGCCCATACCTTGCGATCACCACCCTCTCCCTCTCCAGTCCGTGGTATTCCCAAAGAGCCCCGGGCAAACATTCTAATCACACATTACCATAGAAGAAACGAAGGAAACAGCTTTGTGAAGTGTGCTCTGTCGGGATCCGTTTCCCTTAAAGGCTGCTGCGGCTTGATGAGCTTATCTTTTTTGCGGCCTTGCAGCCCTGCGAGATGGCTTTGTTCAGTCGGGTTTGCTTTTAGTCTTTTAAAATGAATCAGTCAGGTCAAGGGAAGGTCATATTTGCAGTCTTTGTTGTTTAAAGGTGAAAGTAAACACACTGAGAGCTGCAGAAAGAACATTTTAAGCTGCGTTTTGAACTATGCAATGACTTGAAAGAACTTGGAAAATTAAGGTAATTAGGCAGAGCAGAATGAAAGCCCCTAGTAAAAAGCCCACAGATTTGGTTCTGTCATCCTTCTGACCTCGGCTAGTGACAGAATTTAAAATATTTGTTATTCTTTTTTGCCTGGGTAATGAAGTACCATGACCCAGATATGAACTGTGGCTCCTTGTTTATTTTCTGACGGAGATGGGGTTCGAGGTGAGAGAGGGAAAAAAAAGCATGAATAAATGTGAGACTCAGGTATATTAAAAGAGATCAAACTGGTTCAACAAATGACTGTTGTGGCTATTTCCTAAAAAGGTTGATGGCCCTTTACCTGTAACCAAGCTGAATGTCAGAAACTTCTGTTACACATATGACATTAATTAGAAAGATATCTAGCTGCCCTCTATTAAAAATGAAACGGTGCTGACTTACTGTGTTTTCAATAACTGACACTGGAAGATACACTGGGCTGGAAGTTCTGTACCAACATGATGAGAAAAAATGTCTGAACTGTGGCACTGTGTCTGTATTCGTTCCCACAGCTCCTAGAAGTGTTGTATATGTATTCAGCCAAGTGGCTGCCTGCTTTGTAAAATCATAGGCACACTGGTTGCCTCAGACGTACCACACAGCACTGAGTTGTTTCATGTGCTGTTGTCTGTGGCCACAAGAGGCGTAATCTGTCCAGGAATGCCACAGGGGGATTCAGCCTGAAATTCATTGTGTGGGAGGAGTTGCAAAGCCCTGTGTTTTAATACTCCAGCCAAGTGAGTCAGGAAAATGAAAATCCCCGCAGAATCCCTTAACCAGACTTCTCTTTCTCTGATGTGATATTCAGATCTGACAGATGGAAAAAAAAACAATTGCCTATCAGAATGGCTGAGCATAGTAAAGTATGACTGTTTTATAAAAGACAGTCAAAGCTTCCATATATTCAGATGGCTGGAAAAATTGAAGTACCAGTGACCCAGGGAGCTTACTAAAGATATTTCAAACCCTCCTTAGAGAGAGGGCAGCATTAACTGCTACTTGTTAGCATCTTAACAGACAACAGAATCACCACCGTACTTACATCTGTAGCATTTCAATGGAATTTTCAGCATATTGGATAACAGTGAAGATACACAGGAGTAGGCTTTCTGTTTATAAGTCAAGGAATCCTGCTACTATCTTTTAAGCTGCTTGTATTTACAGAATTCTGCTGGCTACCATGAGCCTCACATTTCTGAAAACAAAAATAAATGTCACTTTCCCAAACTGTACCTTTTTTTCTCTCTCTTATTTTTCTCATTTTTTCTCTCTCTACCTCAAATCATTATTCCTAGTGCTTTCTTGGCCCCTGCATCCGTGCCCCTGAATGAGGCTGGAGAAAAACACAGTAGTGTTGGTTGCTTTGGCTTTAAATTCATGGCACTTCTGTTTTGGGCCCTTCATGATGCAGCATAACCTATGACATATCTCATCTGTTCACTCGCCACTTTCTAAAATGGTTGTTGAATACATTTTCTTTTCTCCTCAAATCTGCAACAAATTTTTTGACCATTTTTACTCTCGATGGATGTCCAAGCTTGCTTATTTATTTAAAAAGTAGAAACAGCTAGAAAACAGCTTCCATAAGCTCCCACCACAATATCCATTTGCTTCCTTTTTTGCCTACTGACTCTGACTTCAATTGCTTTACTTTAGATGAATGTCCATGGTTTCAAGGCCAACTTTTCTGCCTGAGCTCTGTGTTACTCTACTGATGCCAAACTCTTCTACATTATCAATTTCTCCCTCTTTTATTGAACTATGTCCTCAACATACAAACATCTTTAAATATCTTGCAATAGGTGAATAGTTAAATAAACTGTGATACATCTATACCATGGATATATGTATTTATTTAGAAACAAAATGAAAGAAACTACTGATACACTCAACAGCTAGGATGGATCTCAAGGGTACAATGCTAAGGGGGGGAAAAAACCCAATATCCAAAGGCCACATACTGTATGATTCCGTTTATAGCATAAAATGGTTACTAAGTGGTTAACTTGGAGCCATGCCTTTGATCTTCCTTAGTAGGGAGCTTTTCATGGAATTAGTGTCATTTCATTTTATAATATTACAAAAAAAGCAAACCCTTTATTTTTCTTCACTGATGTCCTTTTTTTTTTTTTTTTTTTTTTTTTTTTTACTTTATTGTTAGATTTCATAGTTATCTTTATTTAGAAGACTGTGAATAAATTGTTGTTCGGTAGTTTGGATTTTCATTTGGAAGAAACACATCTTTGGCTTCTGTGCCATATTGCCCTGTTTATAAAAACTTAGCCTACTTAAAGAGAAAGATTAAAAATAAAAAAAAAGGAATAGCAACCGCAATCTGGATATGACTTCTTCCGACCTCTTCCTCAGCAGCTGGATCCGGTAATAACACTTTTAATTGAAATAAATGTGCTAAAAACAATCAAGGTCGCTCTGTTGCAATGGAGAAAACTTGCAGTCACCCCTCACATGATAGAACTGGAGCATCCTTAAGAGCACTGGTTACCAAGGGGAAAATAGCTACTATATTTTTGTTTAAATTTCTTGTTTTGATTTTTTAATGCTTGTTTTCTAGTTAAGCTTCTTTCGTCTTCTTTTTGAGTTTAAAAAGAAAACACGCAGAGCATACAGTTCTTAAACTGACAATTATGGCCACAAATTTTATTAAGAACTTTTGCTGTAGTGGTTTCTTAAGGGAGTTTTCTTTCTGCAAGAAAATAATATTTGGCTGTGAAAAATTCTTGACCCAGTATTAATGGTACTTTGAGCACTAAATATGAAGGCAATTTTTCTGGGATATCTTCCTATTGTTAAGGTTGGTTTGGCTAATCATTTAGGTCTAAGGGAGATTCCTTCTATCTTAACTATTCCATGGATACATATAGTTTACCTAGTAGGGTATTTGTTGTTGTTGTTTTTAATTTTCCAGATACATATGGGATAATCTGTGGGTGTTAACTGCAAGAACTTTGGCTGCTAGAACCAGAGTTGTAAAACATCAGCCTACTCTTGCAGTTGCTAAGAGATAAATCCAGTTAATAACTCACAAGGCCATAGAAAGAAGCTGTTAGCAGCATGGTTATTGCATGAAAAACACAAATCCAAGCTTCCTTACCCAGAATATGAAAGATGTTTTCTCAAATATTTTAAATATAAACACATCTCAATAGCTGCCCGAGGCAATGGGCCTGTATATTCCTGCAGCATAATTATGAGAACTGGTTGACAGCACACACATGGCAGGTGTGATAAGCAACGTGATAAGTAAAGAGAAAGAGGACACATTTGCATTGCTTGAGAGTGTAGTTTGCCTTTGATGCCTCACTGTTTCAACCACGTGGAAAAACGACACCAGACATGGCTATTAAAAAACGCGTTTCAGGTTCCCTGACATGATGGACTTTTAAACTGGCTCTGCCTGAAGAGATGCTTAATTTGGTGAAAGTGGTTGACCACATGAAATAGCAATCCTTATTGGTCTATTTGACATCGAAACAGTGTAAGTGGTGGATTCCTATCTTACTAGTGTAATCTGCATTCTGCATAGGTGTAAGAAAGGCAAAGAGAATTGTAGTTCAGGGACAAATATTTTGTTGTGTTCCAATTCAGTGTACAAATTTTACCTCACAATTTATGGAAAACAATATTGAGGCATCAAATTGCAAACAGTTATATAATCTGCAATGAATTTGCATTTATTATATTGTTATGAACATTATCTTTACTTTTAGAGAAATAACTGAGCAATTCTTAGCCTATCTACCTGAGTACAAGAACATTTAGAAGGAAGGAATAGAAACAAACATAGTCTAATGTAGTCTACCCATTTTTTGTGTTTCCATTGTGGCTACAATTTTTTTAGGAGGCAGAAAGAGGCACGAACCAGGCCAGGCCTTTAATGTACTGTATTACTTCTACCTCCCAAACTCTTCGTATGCTTCTTACTGTCCTTCTCTCTACAGTAGTGATGATTATTGGTGACATCCAAACTACTTCCAAGTATCCTTACAGGTTTTATTCATTGGAGGATGATGTTAATAATTTTACAGTCTTTTTTTTGTTGGGGAAAATCTATAATTTTCCAAAGACAGTAAAACCAGCTTTATTGTCTTAACATAAGAGTTCAACTTCTAGTTCCATCATGGAGCAGGGATTTTCTTGTACGGAGGGAAGATGTTTTCTATTTTTTCTGGATCGTAAAGAACCATAAGGGCAGTGACTGGGTTATTTTCATTTTGTGCTCCTAGAGCCTGGCAAAAAAGGTGTCGCTATTGCTTGTTGATTGAAAGGAAGAAAAAAAAAGAAGGATGTTACTTGTTTTATTATTGGCTTCTAACATCAAGTTGGCTACTTTATGTAAAATAGCCCACAGGTCATAAATTTGGGTACTACTCTCCACTTTTTGTTAAAAGTATAAATAATATGTCTTAGAGCAAATCTTTGGACAATGACAATCCTTTTATTTCCCCCCAACATTCACTAAAAAAGAACTGTGTGGTATACCTAAATGCTACTCACCTATATTTCTGATTCACCGTGTGATGTGTTTGGCCAGTGAGATGTGAACATAATGGCTTGAATTATGTCTGGTAAAATTGTCTTCTTCTGGTTTTCCCTCTACAGCTTTTCTATCATGGTATCCAGTGATGTGCCATATGATGCATCCCAGGTCCTTAAATGAGAGTAACATGGAGCTGAGAACCTCACCAACATTTCAGGGACATACTGCAAGGAATAATTCTTTGTACTTTTCCACTCAACATGATTTTTGTTATCAATATAGTTAAGGCTCTAATAATTGCTGCCATTTAACTCATTATATCTGTCATAAATTTTGCAAGTATAGTTTTACATCTAATACTTTAGGATTTTTCCTGTGGCAGAAAATGTATTACTATGTTTCTTATGATTTACAAATAATGCATGTTTATTGACAAAAATTTAGAATGCACCTAGAAACACTACCTCAAAATTTATAATCCCAGTTTTCTAAGGCAACCACCATTAAAATTTGTATATTTATTTTTTAAGCCTTATTTCTAAAAGCAGTGTTAAATAATGATTATTATATGTATATGCCTACATGTTTTCCTATACAAAATAATTTTAAGTATATATTAAAAGCTAATGGAACAAATAGTCTCAATTATTAAATTCTAATTTTAAGGACTTTCTTTTCCTCTCAGAAACACATCAGGCTTCTGTGTTGAATGATAACTATATCCTATTTTTAGAAAGAATGATGTGAGACGACACTGCGTTTTATTTTGCATTTACCATATTTTGTTTGTTTCACACTGGTATATCCATAAAATAAAAACTTTTACCGATAAAGAACTTCATATTGTCACTGCTTTCTCATTTTCTTTCAGTTAAACCCTTTAATCTATCCGTGCAATAGATAGGGCTGGCACTCTTTCTATTGCACATATGTGAAGGTGTGATTTGGCAAAGTCTGAGAGCTGGTGTTAATTGAAAGTCCAATGCTCTTGTATTCATTTTACTTGTCTTGACAGTGCAGGGGTTTCCTGAAAAGAAGCTAATGATTTTCACTTGTCTTGGTATAGAATGATAGACATGCAAATCTGTATATCATGTATTGCAACATTTTGCAACGAGAGACTCTTGTACATCCCTAAAGTTCCAGTTGAATACATACTGTTAATGCAAAAGCTATTGGATTTGGTGAACAAGCAATGGATTAGGAATCAGAAGATTTGATTTCCAGATCCACTGAGCTCTTAATTAATCTTTAGGCAGTCATTTAATCTTCATTTCTCCAAGGTCTCATGTATAGAAATGTGTAGAATGGGGATAATAATGTCTTGTCAAGTTTTTGTCAGAACATAAACACACACACAACACACACGCACGCGCACACACACGCAGAGGTAAGGCACAGTGATGGATGAACAGTCTGTATTTGATATATGGTAGATATCATTTGTAAGCAAGAATTCCATTTTAAAATCACACACAGTTCTTTTATTTCCCTCTAGTGTTGGAAGATTAAGTTCAGGTATGGGACAGACTGCTCCTTTGTTTTGGAAAAAATCATGTTATGGTCAAAGATAAAACAAAGATCATACTTTTAAAAATGGGGATGGTCACTGCTCTGAAATAATAGCACAAAAGTTTACTGTTATGGGCAGACTTCAATATCTATAGATTGTTTCTTCTAGGAAAAATATTTCTTTTCTGTATAGGTGTTTAGGCTGCATCTTCTTGGAAAATTCTCTTCTAAAGCAGTTTCAGAATAATGTTGATGTTAGGGCTCTTCAGAGGGACAGAATCAGTAGGAGATATATACATATATATGTATGTACACATATATACATATATACCATATACATATGGGCACACAATTGTATATGTGTATATGTGTGTTGTATTAGTACGTTCTTATTCTGCTATGAAGAAATCTCAAAGACTGGGTAATTCATAAAGAAAAGAGATTTATTTGACTCACAGATCCACATGGCTGGGGAGGTCTCAGGAAACTTACAATAATGGTGGTAAGCATTTCCTCACAGGGTGGCGGGAGAGAGAATGAGTGCCGAGTGAAGGGGGGAGCCCCTTATAAAACCATCACATCTCCTGAGGACATACTCGCTATCACGAGAACAGCATGATGGAAACTGCCCCCATGATTCAGTTATCTCCACCTGTTCTCACCTTTGATACGTGGGGATTATCACAATTTAAGGTGAAATTTGGGTGGGGCAGAGAGCCAAACCATATCATATGTGTATATGTATGTATGTATATATGAAGGGGGGATTTATTAGGAAAATTGGCTCATTATGAAGGCTGAGAGGTCTCACAATAGGCTGTATGTAAGCTAGAGAACCGGGGATGCTAGTAGCAGAGCTCAGTTCAAGTCCAAACATCTGCAAACCTGGAGGGGCCACTGAAGTAAGGACTGGAGTCCACATACCAGAGAGCATGATGTCCAAGGGCAGGCAAAGAGTATACCCCAGCTTCAAGAGAGAGAGTGACTAATTCACCTTTCCTCTTTTTGTTCTATCTGGCCCTTAGTCAATTGGATAGTGCCTGATCATGTTAAGGGTTGATCTTCCCCATTGAATCTACTCAGACCGCTCACACACCAATCTCCTCTGAAAACACTGTCACAGACACACCCAAAATAATGCTTTATCAGTTCTTTAGGTATTTTTTAATCCAGTAAACTTGATACTTAATCACCACAGCATTGAAGAGGGAAATCTCTGATTCTACCTTGACATGAATCCCAGATTCATTGATCACTAGTTACTAGAACTTGGACAAGATACATAACCTATCTTTGTCTATAGGTATAATAACCGTGCCCATTTCATGGTGTTGTCAGAGCAGAGACCTAAAGACAGCAGTCAGGATATGGAGGCAAGTATTTACATTACGTAATTAGAAACCACAATTAAGGGCACAATTGGAGATTCTGCAGTTTATGCTGGGCTGCTGAAGTCATTTCTGAGACAGTATTTAAGAATGAATTACCCTGGCTTAAGAAATAATGTTAGATTTAATGAATTGTCCTAATGGAAACTTTAGGCAAGACTGATCCATGTAGTTTGAGGATTGTGAAACATATGCATTCATGTTGTCAGGCATCCAAAAAAGAAGCTAATCCAAAAAAACAAACAAACAAACAAAAAAAACAAGTAATCCTAGCACTGGCAAAAGGTGCATGACAGACAAGCTTTAGACTGAAGTGATGGGGAAATGTTTTTTTTTTTTCCAGGACTCAAGTAATTGAGCACTTACTCTAGAGAAGATATAATGTAAATAATGGTGTCAAGTAGTAGAGGGAGTACCACTTAGGAGCAAATGCCCAATGGAGTGGCCTAAGCCTGTTGACATGAGGATGCTATAGCTAGGGTCCAGGTTCAAGTCCTCGGTTTTGTAATTACTTTGTGTTATTACCAAGCCTCTGAAAAATACCTATATGAGTTGTGCCTGGTCATCTGTCACTCAGAATGAAAGAAAATGCCAGCACCAGTGAGAGGGACAGTGTGATACAGAGAAAGCAGCATTGGTCTGTAGGGCCCCAGTCTCAAGAAAGTAGGAGGTGACTTGTGGAAAGGGGTGCTAGTGGTCACATCTGGCTGAGATGCTGGCAAAATAAGAGAGTAAATCTGAGTAATGTGCGAGGATTTCTTAGGTAGCCTCAGGAAGTCTTAGGGATTGGAATCTAGCGGAAGACTAGGAATCTGCTAGATTAGGTTATAAAAATTTGAACATTAAAGGGAAGTGTGAGCTTAGAAATTGTTAAAAGTATGGAATATTTGTTTAACAGCCCTACCACTATCATCATCATCATCATTAGTGTAACCTGACTGCAGAAATCTGTTTTCTTTTTAGATTTTTAAACCTCATTTGTATGTTTATATTAAATTATATCAGTGCAAGCACCAGGATAATTGACAGACATCACATCTATCCAAGAGTCTCAGCTATTTTGGTGGTTTTTCTCAGGTTTCTGACATTCACAGCTTCTCTCAGTTCTCCTGCTTCAGCCTCCTTGTCTTGACCCTGTTGCTGCCTCTTCTGCCTGCAGTACTGTCGCTTTATCGGCAGAGTTATTTCCTGATGGTGAGTACCGCTGCCACCACCAATCTGGCTTCTAGGAGAAGAAATTGATTCTTCTAATCACCCAGAGCATAAGCAAGGCGAGGCTGTAGTATTTTATGACATTACTAAATGTTCCAAGTACAAACTGAAGCTGCTACTTACATGTGTTTATTATCCTTAAAGCCTCAGAATTCCAAATCATAATCCGAATCACTGCTTCATCCCTCACAAGCTGCAGACAGCAGAAGCACACCCACTCGCCCCATAGCAATGGGATTCTTCTGCCCCATAACAGTTGCCACGTCTCAACTGCCCATGCCCCATCCGTGTCCTCAGCCTCTGTGCTCCATCCTCCCAACTGAAAACAGATTTTCTTTTGTCTTTCATGTCACGTGTTGCTTCATGTATTAGCTCAGCATTAAGCATGTTCTAACATAGTTGACAGTGAGAATATCCATTTCCTTCAGAAGAAAACCCCTGTTCCCTTTCCCAGCATGTGACTGGAATGAGACATCACAACAGTGGATGATAGGTTTCCAAAAGTCTGGCTTAATAAATCTGAAAAAGCATCGCATGGAGAATACAGTCCTGTTTGTAGTCTGCTGGGTACACTCAAGCTCCTTCCCAAAGTCCATTTTTCAGTGTGAAAGAAAAAGAGGCTCAGCACTGCTTAAAAAATTAATCAATAATCTGATCTTGGAAAAAAGACAAACATATATATTAAGAACTAAATATCGTTTCTCTTACTCCTTTGCAGCTTATTATTGTGAAGCATCACTATCCTTTAAGGTAACTTCTCACCGAAGTAACTCCGCTATTCATAGGACTCCTGGTATGGTGTGAATATACATGTCACTCCCAAATTCATATGTTGCAACATAATCACCAAGGTAATAGTATTAAGAAGTGGGGCCTTTTGGAGATGATTAGGTCATGAAGGCTCCACCCGCATGAATTGATTAGCATCACTATGAAAGGACTGGAGGGAACTAGCTAGTTCTTTTTGTCCCTTCATTCCTTCTGCCCTGTGGAGACAGTGTACCTCCCCCTCAGGCGGACATAGCATTTAAGGAAACAGAGATTGATCCCTCATCAGACATTGAACACACTGGGGCCTTGATCATGGACTTCCCAGCATCTGTGATTGAGGGAAATACATATTAGTTCTTTATAAATTACCTAGTCTCAGGTATTCTGTTATAGCACAAGGAAACGACTAAGACAACTCCTCAAACAGTCCTTCTTAGTACAAAGGAAGGTAGAATCCCAAGACAAATTCCAGTCTCCACTGAAGAAAACATAAATTATGACCAATCCCCCAAATGGTAAATTTCCTTTTCAAAATCTCTAAATCTGGACTCTGCCAGGTGGGCTTGGTCCCAATACGTCTAAAAATCATAACTACATGAAACAGTCCAATTTGTATTTATATAAGAAAAAATATGCAAAGATTAGTGTTTCACAGTTGGAAAAAATCACGAATCATTTACTTGTGTATTCTTTAGTAGAACTAGACAGAATTTACTTATGTTATGCTAATATAGATTTCTGTAAGGGATACTAAAATATTCTCGGTTTCAGATTCCAAAAAGAATTATTTTACCCAATAATTCAGAAATACTACAAAATGATTCATTGAGAGTGCCTTCTCCCTAATCCTGCGATGGAAGCTTCCGCTTCTGTCTCACCAACATCTGATAATAATGAAATCAATGGGATTAAAGGGACAGTCTTGACTGTGGTCCAGTTTGGGCTTCTCTTTTTGCTTTGCCCTAATTTTGATAATAAGTTTTGTTATGCCTTTCAAATCTTGTCTCATGATATTCTGAGCTGGGATATCTTTCTTCAGAGCCCTTAATAATGATGGCGGATATTCCCTAATCTTTACATTTGTGAGTGTTCAAAGAGCACTTTATGAAAGCTCAGTGACTATATTTGAAAAGCTTGCTTTGCTCCAGTGTGCAATAATAAATGGTTATGCATAGAGGATAAGAGTGTCTACTTTGAAGCCAAATTGTCGATTTTGTATCCTGACTCTGTCACTTGCAAGCTATGCAACCTTGAAAAACATAACTTTTTTTGTGTTTCAGTTTCTTTATTTTGAAAATGGTGATAAAAATAATATCTACCTCATAGAGATATTATGAAGATTAAACAGGGGTGTGTGTGTGTGTGTGTGTGTGTGTGTGTGTAAAACATTACAGGTATGAAGTAGATCTTATCACTTAAAATTTTGATCACACACTGATTTCTCAATATACTGAATAAAGATATCGGTTGCATGCTGTATTTCTGCATGCCACTTCAACTCCCTATCTTTAATTTGGGTATTTTGTCCTGCATTTTTTTCCCTGTAGCCATATTTACTATTCTATTCAGAGGTAGGAAAGAAACATTCTAAATGAGAACATTTCAATTAAAACCTGGAGCTCGAGTTGAAACCAGATCTCATTTGCATCAGGCCCCAACACTGTAATAACATCAAACACCACTCCCTCTTCCACCTGCAGGGGTGTAGCAGATCTAAGAAAAGCATTCTTTCATCATTTCATGCTCCATATCCTGTAGGCTATAACTGCATACTGTATCCAGAAACATTGCCCTTTTACTAGTAGGATCTGGTAACTCACTAATTTTGAACATTTAATTATTTTTGGAAACACAATAAATCATAAAAATCAACATCATTGTGTAAAATATGGAAAAATTAAAGGTCTTTATATGAAAGTCTTCTATTTCAGACTACTCATGAAATCTGACATGTCCAACTTCCTGTAATTATGCTGTCCATTCTAGACTACTGTTTCTAATTATATTTGGCAGCTTTTCATCTGTTTGGCATTGACAAGATTACAAGAAAAAGATAAGGATAAAATACAATTTTGACTGAGGGTATTTTGTAGGTTACAGTTTTTGGTATCAAGTTTTGAAGCTGCACCTTAAAAAGGAGGAGCACTGTTCAAACGCTGTAACAATCTTGGGAGAAAATCACATTTTTGTTAGCAAAATTACACTTGGTAATATTGATGTGTGGTCTTTCCTATAGAAATGGCAAGGGGCATTGTGTGTAGTGTCTGTAGGCATATGCCCTGGAGCCAGATCACCTGGATCCAAACCCCCATAGACACTTTCAGATTGTGTGGTTTTAGTCAGATGACTTAATCTCTCGCTGCTACAGATTTTCTAGCTTAAAAATAGTATAATCATGATATCTAACTTTAATCATCATTGTGAAATTCAGAAAGGTCAAACACATGGTAAATAGTGGGCTGGAACTAGTTGTTACTAATAATTCTCATTGAAACACACCACGTCTGAGTTGGCATTCATATGTTAAGACGGAATGAATGTATTTTGCATGTGAGAAGGATGTGAATTTTGGGGAGCTAGGGACAGTAAGCAATGGACACATTCATGTGTCCCCCCCAAGTTTATATGTTGAAACCTTAATACCCGATGTGAGGATATTTGGAGTTTCAGAACTTGAGAGGTAATTAGTCATGAGGGTGGAGCCCCTGAATTAAATTAGTGCTGTTATGGAAGAGGCTTGGGGAATTTTCTAGCCCTCTTTCAGGTGTGTAAGGATACAAAAAGAAGTTTGTAGTCTATAACCTGGAAGAGGGCCCTCACCAACACCTGACCATACTGGTATCCTGATTTTTGAAGGACTTCCAGCCTCCAGAAATGTGAGAAATACATTTATATTATTTATAAGCCACTCAGTCTATGTTACTTTGTTATAGCAGCTGAGACTAAAACATCACTTTAAGACTGTAACAGTCATCTTTGAATTTGAATTCTTTCTTTCCCTTCATATTTAATTAGCTTTTACAGTTATTGATTTAAAAAATAATTCTTTCAAAATATTCCATTTCTTTTCATTCTGATGAATGTCATCCCTTTTTAGTTTCTTATATCTTTATTGAACTAATGGACTTGTCTTCCATTTGATTTCCATGTCTTCAGGCTTTCCCTACTTCACTGCATCCGAAGCACCACTGCCAGATCAATCTTCCCAAAAGTCAGATTGAGTACATCACCGTTCAGCTTTGGATATTTAGTAGTGCTCTATTTCTCACAGCATAAAATCCAGACCCTTTATCTTTGTATCCAATCTCCTTGGTTATACCTAGTATCAACCTTGACAACCCTTGAATCACACTGGTCTGCTCAGTAGTCCCTTAACGTGTTTTTCCTTATTTCTGTTGCAAGTGTTCTTTTTCTCATTCCTCCGAAGTATTATCTTCATTCCTTTCCATCTACAATTCAATTTTATGTGTACATATCAAGATAAATTATACATGTTTTGAAGGAAAGGAGGTAATGCTAACAATTTTCCCATTCAAGATACTATTGTTTCAGTGTTCCCGTTTCAAAATTCAGATGTTGCTAATGATAGTACTAGGAGATGGGCCTTTAAGATGTGGTTAGGTCAAGAGAGCTCCTCCCCTTGTGAATGTGATTAAAGCCCATTAAAAGAGGGATCACAGCGGGGCGTGGTGGCTCACTCCTGTAATCCCAGCACTTTCAGAGGCCGAGGCGGGTGGCTCAAGAGGTCAAGAGTTGGAGACCAGCCTGGTCAATATAGTGAAACCCTGTCTCTACTAAAAAATACAAAAAAAAAAAGTTAGCTAGGCATGGTGGCATGCACCTGTAGTCTCAGCTACTTGGGAGACTGAGGCAGGAGAATCGCTTGAACTCAGGAGGTGGAGGTTGCAGTGAGCCGAGATCGCACCACTGCACTCCAGCCTGGGCGACAGAACAACACTCCATCTCAAAAAATATAATTAATGCAATGTAATATAATATAATATAATACAATATAATATAATATAATAGGGAACATGCAGTTTTAAGTTCTCCTGACTTTCTGCCTTCTGCCATGTAAAGATGTTATGAATTACGCAGTCTGTAGTATTTTCTGATAGCAGCAAAGTGATACACAAGACTATGCATTAAACATTCCTCCATCACTTTGATCTAAAGCTCGTACGTCATTGATTTACATTGATATACATTTAGTGGGGTTCTCCTTCTAAAGGAGAGTGGATCTGTCTTAGATTTCCTTAAATTACCACATGAGCTTATTGGGGACTATTTTTTTTTTTTTTTGGTGCATTCAAATTGCTACCCTATTATGTTAAGTAACTTCATCCTAAAGACATGAAAATTCTATAATATTTTGAGATGTTACATTTATAACACATTTCGTGTAAATTAATAGTATGTTCCTATTCTGTGCTGCTCATTGCAGTAAGTATTCTATGTATAAAATTTCATTTAATTCTTAGAACAACCCTGAGAATCAAGACAACCTATTATTATAATCCTTATTTATGTAACCTGAGGTTCAAAGGTTAAGTTTTGTCAAGTTCTGTCAGGCTACATGTAACTGAGATTATGACTCTCAAATTATACTGCTTCAATCTAATGAAAGTAAGCAGTAACTAGATTTCCATTACCAATGGTTTTGAGATTCACTTCCCAAGGGCTGACTAGGAAATTTAGCTGAGAAGCTGCTATAGTCTGCAAGCAGGAGAATCTGGCCCGGAACTCTCTGTAGCCCTGTGTCTGATTTCTCATCTTCAAGAAATTTAGTGTATTATTAATTTTGGAATTTTATCAAGATTTGGCACTAAAATGAAAGGAGTGTTTAATGTGCAAGCTTGATGTGACAAACAAATGACAGGTAACATGCAGGCGGTAGAGATCTCTAAAGGTAGATCAATCCCCTTGCAGATGATGCTCTAAGAATGGAAGACACAATAGGTACTGGTATCCTAATTTCATCTGCAGAATAAACATGCAGAGACACTTATAAACAGAGTGTATGTATGCAAACTCGCAATACATGGCTTGCAAAAATAAGGTACATATAGCCTGATATGTGCTAAAGATTTAAAGAAGGATGTCTTCTGTCCAAATTAGAACATTCATCTCTGCTTGAAGAGAAAGTTTAAAGCATTAGTCATGTCTTTCTTCTCCCCATAAAAGGGAGATAGTGTGTGTATGTGTAGATAGAAGGACACTTTCCAAATTTCATTGTATAACAATACATCAATTGTATTTTCCAAAACCCCAGCTGTATGCTGTGTTAAAAATCACCATCTTATCAAAAATCTGTATTTTATTTGAAACAAACTATGTTGTCCAGTATAATTTGTGTGTGTGTGTATGTGTATATTTATGTGTGTGTGTGTGTGTGTGTGTGTGCGCAAATTCTGAATATAGACTTACAGATACAAAAGAATCAAAAGCATTCCCTCAAAAACACAGGAAAAAATAATTCTTACATTAGAAATTTAATCTTCATTTTATGCTTTTGGGTGAATTGTTTTCCTCCCCAAAGTTGCCAGGTTAGTACAATACTTAGATAAAATTTATTTGTGAGTTTAAGTACACTGAAAAACAAGGTGACTGACATGTTAAATGAAGTATAATTAAAAATGTTGAGTGAATTGTACATGTGAATATGCATAATTATTTTTCTTATAAAAGATGGCTTTTGTGCTTCCTTGGAGCAGTTTACAGTTGCAAATACGTGATTTTTAAAAAGAACAAATCAAAAGTCACAGATCCACCAAGGAGCAGGGGTATTCAGTATGCCCTTTGGGTAGGCCAGCCTGAACAGATGGACCTTCAGTCTGTATTAAAGGTCAATTGATTTGTGCCTTTGCCAAATGAGTTTGGAAAAGAAGTTTCAAATTCTGTCTCTCCAATAAGTGGCTCACCACATATTTTCTGAAAATTCAAATTTAATTGTACAGTTGTTTCCAACCCCTTTCAGAAAATCCTAGAGGTCAACCCTGAAGCTTAAACAAAGTTTAAATTTCTTAGCTTGGAATTTGACATTCAAAATTTTCATACTGACTATGGTCCATCATTTCAGCCTCAACTTTTATTATACCTCTGCACAAATCCCTCCACTCTAAAAAATGAGTCTCCTAACCAAGTCACAAATCTGTTCGATTCTCCGAATCTGAAGCGGTGCTCTCTGTCATGCCACAAGAATACCTTTCCCCATGTTCTAGTTTGAGTTGTCACTCATATACAAAGCTTTCTTTGATCACTCTAGGGAATAAAATTGTGTCTGTTTCTAAAGTTCTTTCTCCCTTGCTGTGTAGTTCATTAATTGATTTTTTAGCATTTTGATGATGTTAGTTCTCTTTTATGTAACTGCTGTGCCTCCTCGTGTGGTATGTTAGAATTAGGACTGCTGTAATTCCTGTACTAGATAGGGAGGAAAGTAACTGTACTTTAACAAGCATTATGATCAGAAGTTTTTTTCTTCACCTATTGGAAGAAAAGACAGTTGTCCTGAGGCTTTATCCTTCTTCCATCAGTTCTTACTCTTCTGGTGGTTTCCTTAACCACTGAGCTTTCAGGCATGCCTTCCTAGGTAAGTAATTAGAGAGGCACTAGGAAGTTATTCCTTGTTTTCCTGGGTTTTTTGTTATGTTTGTTTACAAACTGAGTTGGCAACCAAGGTGAACACATTCTTATCAGACTGGACCAACCTTTTTGATTTTGCCTAACTTATCGATTCTAATAGCTAACATCTGCCTAGTATCACTTCGAATAACAAGCACTGAGTACAGAAGGTACACATATCAATGGAAGTCAAGTTCTACTAAATGTTTTTATTCATATTGAAAGCTTTTCTGGTCTCTTGGGCTTATAGATCTGAAGCTATGTCACAAAATTAATGTTAACTCTAGTCCCAGGTAAGAGAACCTGGAGAGAGTTACAAACTATCTTAAAAGAAGGAGAAATGGTGGACTCCATGCCTTCTTAGCTCTATAGGGCTGAGTTTGTTTTCTATTCTATTTCTCACTATATTCCTGAAGTTTCAGTTACTTTCCCTCAAGGAAGAAAATGTTGTGATGGAATGAGAAAAAAAAAAAGTGTTAGTACTTGAAGAATTAGAGATGACAAGTTGGGAAGAATGTGAAGAGAGGGTCAGATTAAAAGCAGTGGTTCTCTCTTCTTTATGTTCTATGCATTCTCTAGATCACAGGGGCAAATTATATGTTCATAGACTTCAAGAAGTTTTCCTTCAGCTGGAACATGTGTTTTGCTTGGTTCCCATGATACTGTTCCGTACAGTGTTTCAAAAATTTTGAAGGATATTTTAACATTTCAAAATTAAAAATTTTATACAAACAATTGAAATTTTGGCTTCTTTTTTGGAAAAAATCTTAATGCCTAAACAGGAATAATCAGCTTTAGTTAGGTAGTGGCTTTCCTTTTAGCCGAGGCAAGAACATCCTCAGGTTGAGGAAGGTCTTATCCAGCATCATCCCACTTCCTTCCTTTATAAAGCTATGTTGACCTTTAGGCATTAAATTCCTAATCCATCCACCCCAGACTGAAGGAGATGATAAGGACCTAGAAGTCACATATGCTAGGACTAGGCCTTGTGTGGTGTAGATTATAAGTGGGTTTTAAATTTTTTGAAATCTTTAATTATTATGTATACCTAATAGTTGTACATATTTACAGGGTGCCTGTGATGTTTTCATACAGGTATACAATGTATAATAATCAACTCAGGGTAATTGGAGTATCTATCCCCTCAAGTATTTTTTGTTGTATTAATTAATAATGATACAAATTAAAAAACCTATAAATATTATCTAAAGGAACATGAAATTTATAAATATTCAATATCATTAAGACATCAAATAAATTTTCCCCTACTTTTGTAAGAACAATTGTTGAAAATGTCTAAATACAAATATTTAACAATATAATTGATCACAAAATTTGGATTCATTTAAAAATGGAACTGACCTTTACTTTTAGCAATTTGGAAAGTAATATACCTGGTCGTTTAAGTCAAAATATATTTTGATACAAATTGATATTATAATTTTGTGTTTTTTTGAGGCCAAGGAAGAAGTGCTGTAGAAAACTCATTCCAAATAACTTGGTCATGGCTGGAAAAATCAGAGGGGGGCCTGCGAAGATGCAAGTTGAATGCATTGCTGAAATAGGGATTATCTGCTACCCGTTTGGCTTGGTTTTATTTCCCTAAGTAGCAGAGTAAATGACTTTGGAGACCCTCTATTTGTAGACCAATGATATAGAAAGGGTCATATAAAAACACTGTATGCTAGCCAATATTGTCATTGCAGTTAATGAACATTTCAAGAGTCAATACTAACTTACATGAGATCACTTCTTAATGGAAACATTACATGTTCTCTGTGTCCTTAGGAATCATAGAATTTATCAAATCTCTCATGAACTAGAAAAGTACAAATCACTTTAACATTTTCTTTCTTTTTATCCAAAGCTTTATGGTGGAATTGCAGCATTGTTAGTGAATTAAACATTAGAATAGACTACTTCTACATAGTAGTGAAAACCTAGCTCATTTCATATTATCATAGAAACATCGACATTAAAATTATCTTGTCCAAGTATCATCTCGTGCTTGTATCCTTTCTGTATCACCTATGACAAGTTAAAATCCTCTTGTTTGAAATCACCCTGATGATGAGAGTTTTCTGCCATGAGGTAATCTCTTTCATTTGTGAACATCTCTGACTGTTGTAAAAATCCTCTTTATATAGTGTTGCAATTTGTTTTCTTGTATTTGAATTCTTTTGTCTTAGTGATTTCCTCTGAAAAAGTTGCGCATTCTTCAATATGATAGCATTTCAGAAGTCTGGAGATAGCTAACTAGTTCTTCCTAAGCCCTTCTATTTATGGCTAAGTATCCACAATTCCTTCAACTACTCTAAAATTGATGTAACTTCCAGTTCTTTAACTAATTTGCTCATTCTCCCCCAGGTAGATCTTGATTTTTCGATATTCCTTTTAAATTGTGATGTTCCCAAATGTACACAGATTCCAAGATTGGTTTCAATCTATAGAGAAATATAATGTGATTTTTCACTCTATCATTGTAGATTTTCTATGTTGGTTTATGCAGTTAAAATTGCTCTACCTTGTTTAACAGTCCAATCGCATTGTCGATTGATTGTTTTTCTTGTTAACTATAGCACCCTATATATTACTCCTTGTAGAAGTTAGTATAGTCTTTTCCTACCTGGTCCTATATTCATATTAGTTCTTTTAAATTCAAGTTTAGATCCTTACTTTTATCTTATATACTAGTTTTTAAATTTCTATTTAACCAATCTTTAAATAGATTTTAACTATTATTCTAATTCATTATCGGCATTTGGAACTGGACTGTGTTATTTAACATACTGCCTTTCTTTACAAGCTTTATGACTCCACTAAATACGATACTGAATCCTTATAAATGTTTTGAACAGGACAGAGTAATGATCTAAGAGACATTAGAGACCTTTTAATACATATTATGGCTATCTTTCCCCGAAATCCATTCTAATTTCCCTTTTACCTATAGCAACTATGAGGTTGGGGAGGGACTGACCCACATCATCTCCAGGCATGAATCCTGACTGGTTAAAAATAACCAGCATAACTTAACTATCTACATCACAGTGACTGGCTCATGAACATCCCAATGAGAGTAAAGGATAGAATATTAGTTAGAATAGGAGGAGAAAGTCTCTTGCTCTGGAGGATGAGATTGGAATGTGGGGCCTAGAACTGCTTATAGCTACTTTTGATGACAAGGAATGCCAGATTTTCTATAAAGTTCTGCTCAAACAATGTTTCTCTTTCTCTAAATGTTTTAGTTATATGAGTAACTATATGAGGGCTGCTGCTCTAAAATCCCATGAAATATGAGTAGCTTAACACAACAAAGATCTATCGGTTATCTACATAAAAACTGGTGTGAGTTGTCAAAGCCTGGCCTCATTGGTGATTCAGGAAAAAAGTCTCCTTTCTTGTTTCGATTGTACCATCACAACCTGTGTCAGGGAAAAGAGAAAATAATGAAAATGAAGAAGACTGGCTTTCAATTGGTTTGGTCTAGAAATAAAATATATTACTTCCACTCATAATCCACTAATCTGGACTAGACATGCAGTCCAAAATGGCAGGGAGGCTAGGAATTGTAGAAGAATATTTGAAATATTTAGTGACCATCAATCGTATCTTCTGCCTAATATAATCTCTTTAAGGAACGTAGTTTTCACAACGGACTGAAGGTGCCATTGATCTTAAGTTGTCTGCTTTCCACTTGCAACCATCCCAGAGGCAAGACTGTATTAATGACTTGGCTACTGGCTTAGAATAGTGAGAACACACGCAAATTGTAACAATAAATTCTTCCAAGACACATTCTTTTCCTCCTAGTTTGAAAATCAGTATTAAATGTTTCTAACTCTGGATTCCTGGTCACATCTCCTATTTCCCCCAGTGGCTGCAAGATAAGAAATTTTCATTCATGCAGTTCACTATCTCATCTGCAAGTTTTTACCACACTCTGGTATGCAATCTTCTTAGGCCTGGAGACTTGAAATCATTTAGAGAAGCTAAATGCTATCTTATCATCTCCTTACCTATCTCTCGGTTCAATTGCTTTTCACCAATATTTATTTTGCCTTCTCCAGGCTAAAAATTATTCTCCTAGTCAGAGAATATGGAAGTAAAATAGAATTTTTATGATTTCATTTTGTATCACTTGGTCAATTTATAAAATCTTACCAAACATAGTACAGGTAAAATCTTTGTTCTTGCTCTGAATATAATTGTAACTTAGAAATATTTTAGTTTCTTACACAGTTTTTTCACAAACCTTAACTCATTTTAGGTTTTCTGGTACTGTCCTCTTAGGCTCATGCTCCTTTAATATTTGTCTTTGGGTGTATGTTTCTGCATCCTTTTTCAATACATAAATTTAAAGTTAAAACCATCTAAGTGGTCCTTATGAAGCCACTATGAATGTTCAGACGCTATACTCCATGAGTTTTTAAATAATTTCATAGGTAGAAATTCAATTTCAAGTGATTTCTTAACTCTCTGAACTTTTCCATTTTAGAGTCTGAAACTTTATGACCATTTATATCTTTCACTTCAGCTCTTCAGTATCTTCCTACCTGAGGTTTAGGGTAGAATTTTCCCCTGGTCATCATGATCACCAAGTGTTTAAAATATCTTTGGTGCTAAATAAATGAGTTTTGAATAAATTCATTTGAAATACACAAGGAAAGATTCCATTTCTATGAGAATCCTATCAGTTTTAAAATCTACTTTTAATCAAAACTGAATCTTTTTATCAGTTTTTAGGCAATGTTGATAATTCAGTCAAACTGTTCTTTTTTAAAAATAGAAATTTCAAACTTTTTAAGAAATAACTTCTGACAAGCTTTCTATTCATGGAGGTTAAATTTTGGCTAAACTGTTTTGAACGAGTATTACACTATAACACTAGCAGAGTCAAAATTACAGGTTTAATATCCATAGAAGACAGTTATCATCCCACATACAATTATATGTCATTTTACATTCTTATCAATAGTCTTCATTGATTATCCAAGAGGTCAAAAGGATATAAAAAGCTCAGTGTAATTCCATTACCATTGCTAAGGGTACACAATCTTTAATATATCTTTGATACCTGTTTTCCTAAGATTATGTAAGAAAAACCTAGTCTATATTCAATATTCTACAACTTTTAAAAAGTTTTACTCAAGATTTTTCAAGAGTACTTCAGAATAAAGGAACACAGTGTATGTTAAGTTTACGTGAATGTCATTAACATCAACATCACCATCAACAAAAAAGCAGATATTCATATATCATAATCACAGAGATGTTACAATAAATAGAATAATTTTAAAGTTTCGAAACAAGAGTTTGCTCGATTCACAGCCTTCTACCATACATTTCTTTATAAAACCCAGGATGAATAGTTCTTACAATACTTCTAGAAATGGGAATCCTCTTTTGGTAATTCCTTTTTAAATCAGTCGTACTAGAACTTACCTTCCTAAGTGATCTTTTCTTTCTTGAATTTCACGTCTTTTCTAGAGATCTGTTAAAGGTTATAAAATTACAGGTAAATAGAAGGAATAAATTATTGTGTTGTATATCACTGTAGGCTCACTGTAATTAACAGTGTTATATGGTTTCAAATAGCTAGAAGGAGGATACTGAATGTTCTTAACGCAAAGAAACTCATATTTGAAATGATGGATATATCTACTACACTAACATGGTCACTATATACTATATGTATCAAAACATCACTATATATCCCATGAATATGTACAATGATTTGTAAATTAAAGAAACAAACTTTTTAAAATAAAAATGATCCCAGCTCGTAGCTATCCCTTGGATAGGAAAAGAGTAGATCCATGCATTCGGTACCCCCAACTTCTCTGGGGCTGCCCCAAAACTAACATCTGTTTTACCAGTATTGGAGATCTGATTGGTCTGGCACAGCCTAGCCACCCGGAGAAGAATAGAGATAGTGATTTGGATTAGTGGACACCATAGATCCTCCCTCCTGCTCAGTCTAGAGTAAGTAGACAAAAACTTCAGCTCTCAGCTTCCCCCAGGGAAGGAAAGAGTTGATATATGCATCTAATGTATGAACTTCTTCAGGGCTACTCACAGAACCGAAATTTGTTTTGACAGTCCTTAAGCGCTGATCAATATGATGCAGTCTAGCCACCTGGGAGAGAATAAAGATGGCAGTATGGACTGATAGATGCCATTACCCCTCATCCCCCAGCTCAGCATAAAACAAACTGAAAAGAAAGCCTATTATGTGCTAGACACTACACTATGTGATACAAATACCTTACCTTTAGTCCATTTATGCTGTTATAACAAAATACCATATACAAGGTGATTGGTGAACAGTAGGAATTTATTTCTCACAGTCCTGGAGGCTGGGAAGTCCAAGATCTAGGCAGTGACAGAATTGATGTCTGTTAAGAATCTGTTTTCTGGTTCACAAATGATCATCTTCTAGTGTGTCCTCATACAGTGGAAAGAGTGAGGGGGCACTCTGGGATTCTTTTATAAGGGCACTAATTCCATTCATGAGGGCTCCACCCTTATGATTTAATAACCTCCCAAAGACTCCACCTCAAAACATCATTATATTGGTCCTCGTCATTTCCCTACTTATTTCATCCTTCTACTACATGCCAAAACCAGATGGTTCAGGTAGGTTACTTTAATGTAAGCAGGTGGGAGCTTTAATCACAGTTGCCTGGAAGAGCCTGGCTATTGTCAGATTTACTGGGTCACAAATTCAGGTATGAATACCACAACCCTTTAGGTAATAGAAATTGCACATTTGAGATTGGGCTGGGTTAGATCCAGAAGCCATGAATAATTATGTGAATATGTGGTCCAGACTCCCTTGGAACCTACCTCTGTTTCACTTCAACTCCTACTTATAGCCTCATGGGCATTAGCTGAAAGAGAATTAAAACACTTGAATTTGATTCCAAAATGCCAGAATAAGATGGTGCTCACCTACCTTGCTCCATTATAGCCCCACTAGGAGCAGTGGTGAAGGGAAATCCACCTTCCTAATGGACAGAAATGAGAGCAGCTCATTCCATCATTCACCTCATGGAGGAAGTTGGGAAGAGGTGGTCTAAGGCGTATGTGTGTGTATCCACACACATACATACCTTAGTGGTGGAAATAAAATAGCCTGATTGACCGAACAGATATATAAATGAACAAGACTAGAAGATCAGGACCAGGAGATCTGGAGAAGAGGGTGGTAGAAGGACCTATGGGGAAGGGCAGAAAGAATGCAGACTTTTTAAATGTCCACCATTGCAGATGAGAATCTCACAAATCAATGGACAGAATGACATGATCTGGATGTCATTTGGTCTCTTAGTAACTTTAGTTCTTGTGTAATGGGTTCATAAAAAGAGTAGCTATGGTAGCAGGGATGAAGGTTATGCATGGACTCAATTGCATAGTCTTCCTTTTGCCAGAGTTTGCATAGTCTCCCTTCTACCAAAAGCTACTGCTTCTTCTGAATGTCTAATCTGGCAGCATAAGAGACTGATGGTAAGCTCCTAAAATGGAACTATTCCCTGAGAAAACCAACTAGCTACTGATGACAGGGTTATTACACTTCACTTCTGTCCTGGAGGAGGTAGCATTTTTTTTCTTATTACAATCAATAAATGCTTATACTAGATATGAGTTGGTGTTTCTTATCCACAGCAATGATGCCTCCATCATCACTACTATCTGATTGCTTATAGAGTGTCTTATTTATAAACTTGTTATCCTACAAGCCGTTGCCTCAAACCCAGGGTACTATTTGATGGAAAAAGAGGCACAAAAATCAAAAGCATTGTTATAACATCCACTAGTCTTAAACATCCACCAGAAGCAATCAACTTACTAGAATGATGAAATGGGCTATTTAGCAAAGGAATTAGCTTTGAGACAAACTCTTCAAGGCTAGGACACTGATCTCTAGTAGGTTATATGTTTACTGAACAGTCGATTTTCTAGAGGGGCATCCTTCAAAGTTAAATTCTGTAATTTCTGGCATTCAGTGTGGGATAGAGAATAGGCTCCTGTCAACATCTCACTATCTTTGAAAATTGAAAATCCTGGTTTGCAGGGAGGTCACATTTTACATGGCTGGGGTTTATAAAATTTCACTAAACTGGATTCCATGAATAACATCAAACTGCTTTGAACACCTCATGAGAGCAGGCCAGCAAGCAAAAAAATAAATAAAAAATAAAATAAAATAAATAAAAAATATATATAAATAAATAAATAAAAAATAAAATGGAGGCACTGCATTACCTGGGTTGATGTCAGGCAGTGAGAGCGAAAAAGAGTCTCTAGAGCTGACGGGTTTCAGTAGGATATCTCTTGGTGTTTTAACATTTCTGTGAAAAAGGTTAATAGTAAATAGCCATTGCATTAACTATGCCCTGTCAAGGGCAAGACAACCAAAGACTCAGAATCTTTGGGGAGGAGGTCTGAAAACCTCCATTCCAATTAATTTTAAAAATACACCAACAAATTTGCTATCTCGAGATTTTACGCATGAGTTGGTTTACTTCCAAGCTTCATTTAGACTCCAAGTTAGATTGTTTTTACATGTATTAGCTTTGTTTATATGCCTTTATTTTCCTCCCTTTTCTTCCCATGCTGCTCGTAGAATACCTTCCATATATGTTTACATTTCTTTGTGAAGATAATTTAAAAATGTTTAAATTAAAAAGTTTGAGTTTTCTTTATTAATAAAAGTATGGCAAGTTTATATTTTCTTCCTAAGTTCACCATCAGTATTATCAAATGATAGAAACATAGTCTTTGTATTTCTTTTAAATCCTTTAAAATACATTTCTAAACATTTTTCAAAGAAATGGGGCCTTTCCATTGTTGTTCTTATTATTTCTGTGTGGAATCTTCAGAAGCAAAAAATATCCTATAGTTAAGTGAGTGAATCCTTTTCTCCTTAATATCCCTTCCTTCCAAATAGGGTTAATAACACTATAACATCATGGAGGAAGCTCTATGGAACATTATAGCTATATTACAAATAATTTTGGGACTTTTTTATATGTGTTGAACATAGAGATATATAGAAGAATGTCAGAGATAGGAAAAAAGGCATTATATCTGCTATCATGGCCATGAAAATAACAGCTGGTTATGTTTACCAGGCATCTGAGAAATAGGTGACAGTTTCAAAGCTGGTCTAGATTTGCTTTGACAAATTTTAGAAGTTATAAACATGGATTCACAGTAATTGGGAAATTGGAAAACTGTTTTCCAATATTAATCAGTGTGTTCCACATTGAATAATTTAGTCACATAATGCAATGTATCCACAGGCAAACTGCTATGCACTGTAGAAATATATTTTAAATAATATTTTATTATTTGAGAGGACAAATTTTGTTGGCATAGA
The DNA here is from genome assembly GCF_037993035.2 of Macaca fascicularis. Lineage (NCBI taxonomy): Eukaryota > Metazoa > Chordata > Mammalia > Primates > Cercopithecidae > Macaca > Macaca fascicularis. Next base: position 188,187,337 of record NC_088376.1, on the reverse strand, counting down.
AATAAATGAGAAGTTTAGGTTAATAACTTAATAATTCTATTGTATTTTAATAGCCTATTCTCTGGGTCTGAACGAGAAAATATTTTAGAATTTAGATGCTTTTAAACATTTTATTCTAGCTCTGAAGATGAAGTAATCTGAGATCTTGTTACCTTCATGTCCTCACAAGTTTACGGTACCCACAACTTCATAAGTACCATAAAGGCCTTGTTTAATGTGTTGTGTCAAATGGTTAAGAATATTACTTTCTAATCCATTATGAATAACCTGGCATGACCTTCTAACGCACCTATCAGTTTGACGCCTCTTAGAAGAACTTCATTCTAAAACTAAACCTCTCATTAAAGCCTTCAAGTCAAATTTTTGGTACTAGAAATAAGTGAAATAAAAATATTTTCTTGAACAAATTTGTGGGATCTGATGATATTCTCTGAAGAACCCTCAGGACGTTAAGTAGTTGACCTTGACATCTCATTATGTCCTCAAGGAGACAAACATCCAAATTTCTAACCACAGGAAACATTAAGTGTAAACAAATCAAATTCAGAACCATTTCTTAGTAACAAATCTGTTAAACACTTTTGCAACCTCTCATTTTCCCACATTACTATTTTTATTATTTTCAGCAATGGTTAAGCCTTTCTAAAAGCACAATTCTGGATAACAGGCAGAGTGTGAAAGTTCACTTCTGAGCAGGTGAAAGGGATAGGGAAACCACACAAAAATGATCTCTAAAATTGCACGTAAGGATTACCTGCTATTCTATACACAGGTCCTAGGGATTTGTTTTGAGCTCTAGGGCTAGAGAGCAGCTCTGGCTCTTCATACCTGAAGGAGAATAGAGCCAGGACATGACAATCGGCAGAGCTAAGTGCCACGTGTGTGTGTGTGTATGCATGTTCGTGAGAGCCAAGGGTTTCATTGTTTGGAGGTCAGCAATTTACCTCATGGCAGGCATTCTATCAGTCTTTACTAGGGTGTAGGAAGTTTAAGCGCAGGAGCAAGCTTTGCATAGTCTCTCTTATGTTGTTGCCTTGCCCAGCTGCATAATCTACATTACATGCACGTTATAAGACAAATAACTTTTATAAATGAATAAATAAACTTTAATTTGCCATGTCATGATCAATGAGACTATCATTTTTCTCTTTCCTTAAAATTATGTTGAAAGTGAATTTAAAAAAGCAATAATTATGCTTAGTTATGCTTTTCTTTGGAACAAATAGAGGGCTTTTCTAGTGGATTCATAAGTTAGAAGGGAGATTTTAAAATAATCTGTCTATGGACAGATATGTCCCTTTTAGTGGTCTTGAGAATCTTAATATTTATTTTTTCCATTCACTTCGAATCTGTAAAATATCTATTTTCTTATCAAAGTAAATGAATGCAGATTTTAGATCAATTTGGTTATGATCTTTATCAGAGAGGTCTTAAAGTCTTTTAATAATCAGAAATAAACTAGGACACTTATTTACACAGTTGTTAATTATAAGAGATAAATGTTAAGATGAACAGAAGTAGGCATGAGCATTAAAAGACTTGGGTCATTTAAATCACCAGGTTGTCTGGGATGCTGGCTCATTAGCAAACACACTCCCTGTATACTGTATTGTAAAAGGAAGCTGAAGAGTTGGCAGCCCTCTGACAAGACAGTAAACTTACACTGTTGTCTCTGACACATAAATGCAAACTGTTTGTGATTTTCATTACTGAATTTTGTAGAAAATAAATTATTTGTTACATACGAGGTGCTAAAACTTGTTTTGAGTTGTGTCCTTGAAGATACCCCACGTGGAGCCATAGCTGTGATGGGCATTGCTATCTGATTAAGTTTTCAACATAATCCACTGTCATTCTCTATGATCCTTCAGGCTTTTGCACTGACCGGACAGGCTAGTTACTTGGTAGTGTGCTGGAAAACATGATCCTTGCATCTCTTAAATTTTGACGGTGGCACTAATCTCTGTCCTCCAGGGATGTGGCATTTTGGTTTACTGTCTTCAAGAAGGGAACATCTGTTCCTTGTTCCACATATTAGGGAATCAACATCAAAATTCTGCCATTAAATTTACTCCATTTCTACTGGATGTTTGAAACCACTCCTGGAACAGCTCAAGGCTAACTCTGACTAGTGAAACATTACGGTATTTTGAGTCTCTGAGTATAAGCATGAATTCAAAACCACTAATTAATAACCACTAAGAAATTCTGAAGTATGGACATTTCCCATTCTATAGTTATTTTGTTAACTGGTAAGGGGTATATTTGGGGGGAACCCAATGCAGTTTTTTTTTTTTTTTTTTTTCCAAACCCATCAGCCTCAACCTTTATTATGGGATGGGCTCTGAGTCTTAAAATGCCTTAGGTGAGATATCTAAGCTGTGAATCTCTCTAAAATGGCAACTGGGGTTAGATTTTTGGCCACCAAATCTAGACTTTATAATCCTATGTATTTCAAGAATCACTTTACTGGATGTCTAGGGATGAATTTATTTCATTTCTGGGACTGTGAGTAATTAGCAATAGTCACAGATTTCCATGAGTCAGGACACTATGGCAACCATTTTCTCTCTTTGGCTTATTGTATAATGACACACACCTTTTCTCCCATGGTTAAATGTCTCCTCCTGCATTCAACCACCCTAGAAGCCCATTATTACCACTGAGATCACAGAGACAACTTGCATTACAGCATCTCATGTTGGTGTCTCTGGCCCACAAAGTATAATCACCAGAGAGGTCATCAAGAATATTCATGCCTCCCTTATGCAGACATCTCTTGATATCTTGTTGAGGGAATGTCTTTCCAGATATTCCAGGATGATGAGGCTAAGCAGTGACTGAGAGGATTCCACATAATAAATCCATTCCAACTCTATTACCTTGCAATTTAAGACTTCTTCCTTTAAAGTACAATAAGGGAGCTTTTGCCTTTCAACTTCATTAATTACAACTCTTTGTTGAGGAAAAACTTAGATTAGCCAAACTAATAGAATGTTAGTGCCATGTATGAGTGCTCAAGTGTACAACATTGAAACCAGCATGAATATACCTATGCTGATTAATGATAGCATGCATATGCCTAATGAATCTTAAATTATATCTGTGATCTAATACACTTAGAACCAAACACACACATATTTCCCTGTCTCCCACCAATTTAGACTTGTGAGGGCTTTTTAACTCATTTGGTGTAGAGACTATCTCCTCTTTGAACAGATCTTGTGCCTCAGTGTCTGGACTAGGTTGAAATATAACACTTGTTACAGATCTGAAAGGAAGGAAAGGAAGAGGAGGTAATTTTGTAAATAATTTTATCATCTTATGAAGCTAATTGTTCCAGGTGCAACTAGGTGTTTAGGATGGACTGATTTTTTTTTTTTTTCCAGATGGAAGAAAGAGTAGGGAAATTAGAAGTCTCAAAATCTTTAGCCTTTTTCACAAATTGCTCCCCTTCCATGTTAAATGATCCTTCTCCTTTCCCACCAGTTTCATTAGCATGACAGGCCTGGGGTGTTGAGTGTTTAATTGGTGCTGCAACTTTGTCCCTTATTAAGAATTCCTGTGCATGGCCCTCAGCCATGGGTGCCCTATGACTAGCCACCACATGCCGTAAGTTACTTGTGTCTCATTTTTCCCAGCGTAGATGTTATCTGTGGGCTCCTGGACTACTGTATATTACCAACTAAATCCTATAATGCCATTTTGAGGATAAGTTACCAGGATACTCCTGGCCTCAATTACTGTAGTAGACAACAGAAAGTAGATGGCACACTGAAATTAGGACAATATTTGAAGAGGGTTTGTTAATAAAAAGCCTAATTAAAAAAAAAAAGTCTGGAGTCTTGCAAAACTACCAAAAATGGTACAGAATCTCAGAACCTTGCTACCAGAAGAAAATGTTAACCTCTCTAGGTATAAACGTGATGAGAAATAGGGAAGATTTTCAGAACCAGAAGGAATGGTGTAGAATAGGCCACCTTGAGAACAGCAGTTCACTTTTATCCAGTGGTATATTTACCTTGCCTGAGGTGACTTCAAAGGAAGGGCACCAGGGTAATTAAAGCTCTGACTCTCTTTCATTCCCTTCTCTTAAATTCCCCTGGGTCTCCCTGCTACAAACAGAGGGCATAGGAGATCTGATGTATTTCAACAGGTCAGCTTCTTGAGGCAAAGTGTAGGATGGAAAAGGGTAAAGAGTGGATCTGGAGGGGCTAATGAAGATTCCAAGTTGATTTTTTTTCCTGGAATCCTGAATATAATCAGGAGTTTCACTCTTTCTTGGTTGGGCATATTGGCTCTTATTAGAAGTCTAATATGACAATAACTGAATTTCCTAAGAATGCTATCCACAGATGAAAAAAACTTGTAGTATGTTTTGCATAACCACTGTGTATTTGATGTAGTAACTATGTAATTTTTATAAATACCTGCATAGAAGATTTGGTCCTGAATAATTGGTATTTGGGTTTATGCAGCTCAATTTTACCAATTAATTCACCTTTGCCAGCACAGAACTTGGAATTCAAACATTAACATATATGCTTCAGTCCTGTAGGCAATCTGTAGCTCTATCAGAGCCTGGAGGTACTTTTCTCAGATTAAAGAGTAGTTTGATCTTTATAGTCATTATGTATTTCTCCTTCAAAAATAGTATCATAGACTGACAAATTATATTGCAGTGTAGTTACACATCTACTTTCAAATTAAAATATGTGAATAAATAATACATGAGATTTATAAAATAATATTATCATTAAATAAAGTAAGTTATTTAACTGACAGTTAAATTATAAGACAATTTGTATAAATTTAAGGTCAAATATTGTTGACAGCTCAGTATGAGGCAGTCCTTTTCGTTATGGCACCAAAAGAATTTATAGTTTACCATTCTTTTCATCTACTACAGAACTACTTAAAAGTCAAAAGATCTGGAGAAACTTGGGACCTGTTTCAGGGAAATTTTTTTTTGATTTTCATAGCTCTACTGTAAGCAGTAATGATAAATGTATAGCTTAAATAAAATACGTAGCGGAAACATTTCCAACAGTTCCATCTGTTGTTACCTTTTAGTTTAATATGTACATTAAAACAGGAGGTTCAACCTGTAAGCCACACTTACTTTGTAGTGATAAATACCACCGATCTGGAACATTTAAAATTTAGTATCTCTGTGGAAATGATGAAGTGTAACAAGAAGAGAATTTCTATTTAAACTAATGCTGTTTAATAACAAAAAGGCCAGTGACAAGTCAAGCTCAGACTTTTTTTTTCAATATGGTGTAATATGAGATATCAGGATTATGAATGTTTAGAAGAAAATAAAAATGTCTTTATAGAAAAAAATACATGCATTAGGGGATAGTGTGTATATGTGTGTATGAATTAGTTTCTTATTTATACTCACATTTGAGGCTGAAAATAAGAACACTTTCTCAGCCCTTACTCTGTGTTCCTCTGGAAGAAAATGTGAATATTTGATGTTGAAAGACTCCATTGATGGACCAAATATGCCATTAAAAAGAATAATTAGGGATTCCTCCTGAGGAATAACATTTAAAGGTAAGGGCAATATAGCTAAAACCACTAGGAGTAAAGCCAGAGTTTTAAAGTTGTACTGATGCCAATTATTTTGTTATCTAATAGGCTTCAATGAATCAGGTCATAGAAGACACAGGAAGAGAAATTATTCGATTTAATTTTAGAGGTTTTAAGTAATCGTACTTCTTTTTAATTCTCATAATAGCAAAACATTGAAGTTCTTAGCATTTGACCTCAGAAAATTGGCATTAAAGATTTGTTCTTATTTACTGAGGCCAGGAAATAAACTATTGTTTGTGTTCTGGAATGCATCATATAAGCAGACACAAATTGCTTAAAAATGTCTCAAAAGTCCAAACACGTTAAAACCATTGTTTGCAAATTGTTTATTTTTACCTTAATTGTCAGCATAACATCAGAACACAGACTGAGGTTTTGCAAGTGCTACTTGCCAAGTTCTTATTGATTGACTGAAGAAAAAGTGGACAGAGTAAATTCCTGACAGTTTGACCCATTTTGTTTTCCTAGGCAGATTACAAAAATCAAGCAATTATTACAAGTTTAAAACTGGTGGATATATGAGAAACACAGAAGAATCAGAAATGTATAAAAGCGACATTAGAATTTGAAGGAGTCCAGATTTATTATAAAGTTTTTTTTAAAGGCAGAAATAACAGATCGAACACCATTTTCTAACAATATTATGAACTGGTCCATCAAAGTGCAAACATTTAATAAAAATGACTCAGGCTTTCACTTGATTTGTTATTGTGGTTATTCATATTTATTTATTCACCAGAAATATATTTCATCCCTTTAAGAATGAGAGACTACACTAGTTTCTGAAGATTTAATTTAGCTTATAATAACTGTCAGACCTCTGAGCCCAAGCTAAGCCATCATATCCCCAGCGACCTGCACGTATACCTCCAGATGGCCTGAAGCAACTGAAGATCCACAGAAGTGAAAATAGCTTAACTGATGACATTCCACCATTGTGATTTGTTTCTGCCCCACCCTAACTGATCAATGTACTTTGCAATCTCCCCCACCCTTAAGAAGGTTCCTTATAATTCTCCCCACTCTTGAGAATGTACTTTGTGAGATTCACCTCTTGCCCCCAAAACATTGCTCTTAACTCCACCACCTATCCCAAAACCTATAAGAACTAATGATAATCCACCACCCTTTGCTGACTCCTTTTTCAGACTCAGCCCGTCTGCACTCAGGTGGAATAAACAGCCTTGTTGCTCACACAAAGCCTGTTTGGAGGTCTCTTCACACGGTCGCGTGAAACAATACCATGATGTTTAATTTTTTGACACTCAGTTCACGAGTTTGATTGTATCGACTTTATCATATTCAAGAAGGTTGCTTTTTACTTTCAGAGTATTTGAAAGTATACTTTATTTTTAGTACTTGCAATAATTTGTTAGCATTTTTCTTAGCAGATAATGGTTGATTAGGGAGTTAAAGTACTGAGCTTCACTTTCAGACTGTATATCTTTTCAATGTGTATAATATGGTTTGCATTTGTGTCACTTCCCAAATCTCATGTTGAATTAGAGGAGGGGCCTTGTGGGAGATGACTGAATTATGGTGATGGTATCCCCCTTGCTGTTCTCATGATGTTGAGTGAGTTCTCTAAAGATCTGATGGTTTAAAAGTGTGTGGGACTTTCCCCTTTCTCTCTCTCTGTTCCGCCATGGTAAGACGTGCATGCTTTCCCTTCACCTTCTACCATGATTATAAGTTTCCTGGAGCCTCCTAGCTATGCTTCCTCTACAGCCTATGGAACTGTGAGTCAATTACATCTCTTTTCTTCATACATTACCCGGTCCAGGTAGTTCTTAACAGCAGTGTAAGAATAAACAAGAACAGGAAATTGGTACCAGAAAAGTGTGGCACTGCCATAAAGATACCTGAAAATGTGGAAGAAGTTTTGGAACTGGGTAACAGACAGAGGCTGGAATAGTTTGGAGGCTTCAGAAGAAGAAAAGAAGATGTGGTAAAGTTTGGAACTTCCTAGAGACTTGTTGAATGGTTTTGACCAAAATGCTGATAGTGATATGGACAGTGAAATCCAGACTGAGGTGGTCTCAGATTGAGATTAGAAATTTATTGGGAACTGGAGTAAAGATCATTCATGTTATGCTTTAGCAAAGAGACTTGGCATTTTGCCCCTGCCTTGTGGAACTTTGAATTTGAGAGAGATGATTTAGGGTATATGGTTGAAGAAATTTCTAATCAGTAAAGCATTCAAGAAGTTATCTGGCTGTTTCTAAAAGTACACTCATATGCATGAACAAAGAGATTATCTGAAACTGTAACTTATATTTAAAAGGGAAAAAACATAAAAGTTTGGAAAATTTGCAACCCCACCAGGCAGTAAAAAAGAAAAACCCATTTTCTGGGGAGGAATTCAAGGTTGCAGAAATTGGCATAAGTAAAGAAGAACTGAATGTTAATAGCCAAGACAAGGGGATTGGGGATGCCTTATGGTATTTCAGAGACCTTGGGGCAGGCCTTCCCATCACAGGCCTAGAAGCCTGGGGAAAAAAAAAATAGTTTCATGGGCCAGGCCCAGGGCACCACTGCTCTTTGTAGCCTCAGGACAGCCTGAGTCCCAGATGCTTCAGCTCCAGCCATGGCTAAAAGGGGCCAAGTTACAGCTCTGGCCATGACTGACATCAGAGGGTGAAAGCCCCAGGCCTTGGCAGCTTCCATATGTTGTTGATCCTGTGAGTACACAGAAGGCAAGAGTTGAGGTTTGGGAACTTCTGCGTAGATTTCAGAGGATGTAGGAAAATTCCTGAATGTCCAGGCAGAAGTCTGCTGCAGGGCAGTGCCCTCATGGAGAACCTCTTCTAGAGCAGTACAGAGGGTAAATGTAGGGTTGGAGACCCCACAAATAGTTCTCATTGGGGTACTGCCTAGTGGAGCTGTGAGAAGAGGATCACTGTCCTCTAGACCCCAGAATGGTGGATCTACCAACAGCTTGCACTGTGCACTTGGAAAAAGCTGCAAGCACTCAATGCCAGCCTGTGAAAGCAGCACCAAGGGCTACACCCTGCAAAACCACAGGGGTGGAGGTGCCCAAGGCCAAGGGAGCCCACCCCTTGCATTAGCATGCCCCGGATGTCAGACATGGGGTCGAAGATAATATTTTGGAAATTTAAAGTTTAATAACTGCCCTGCCTGAGTGCCTTTGCTATACCCTGCAAAGCCACAGGGGTAGAGCTGCCCAGGTCCATGAGAGCTCACCCCTTGTATTAGCGTGCCCTGGATGTGAGACATGGAGTCAAAGGGGATTATTTTGGAGCCTTAAGATTTAATGACTTTCTTGTTAGGTTTTGGACTTGCATGGGACCTATAACCCCTTTGTTTGGCCAATTTGTCCATTTTGGGATGGGAGCATTTACCCAATGCCTGTAGCTTTATTGTATCTTTAGAGTAATGAACTTGTTTTTTTATTTTACAGGCTTATAGGCAAAAGGTACCTGCCTTGTCTCAGATGAGACTTGAGCTGTGGACTTTTGCATTTATGCTGAAATCAGTTAAGACAGGGGTACTGATGAGAAGGGATAATTGTATTTTGCAATGTGACAAGGACATGAGATTTGGGAAGGGCCAGGGGCAGAATGATATGGTTTGGATTTGTGTCCCTGCCCAAAAATCATGTTGCACTGGAGGAGGAGCCTGGTGGGAGGTGACTGTATTATGGAGGTGGATCACGGTTCTCATAATAGTGAGTTCTCACAAGATCTGATGGTTTAAAAGTGGGTGGCACTTTTTTTCCCTTCTTCTCTCTCTCTCTCCTGCTTTGCCTTTGTAAGATGTGTCTGCTTCCCTTTCATGTTCCACCATAATTATAAGTTTTCTGGGGTCTCCTAGCTATGCTTCCTGCATAGCCTATGGAACTGTTAGCCAATTAAATCTCTTTTCTTCGTAAATTACCAGTCTCAGGTAGTTCTTTATAGCAGTGTGAGAACAGACTAATATAGTGTATTAACACAATTCTAGACTCAGAGTAGATACTCAATCTTTCTTCAGTGGATGAATCAGTCAAAATATGTTGTCATTTAACAGCTCTACTTGTCTTTGAAATTGAAAAAGAAGGAAGATATGTTAGAAACTTAATAATCACCGATAAGACATTCTTTTAGGTTTGACTACGTGTATCCATGTCACTTTACACTAAAACAAAATAAACAAAAATAAATACAGAAAATAGATGCTGAAAGCCTCACAATTTCAGGAAAGTTAAATTATTTGCTTCTCACCAGTAGGTCAGGGATTCCTTGAGAGGTATAAACACAAATTCTTTGCAAATGATTTATGGGAAGACTGTTATCAGAATGAAATCTTTGGCTTGAATATAGTTCATTTGTACAAAATATTTATTGTAGTAAGGGAAGAATGAGTTCAGTTCTTCGTAAAAAAGATAATTAGAATATAGTTTTAAAATACACTTGGTTACTTGAAAAAAACAGTGAGTACCCTGTAACTGCATCAACAAAACACTATTTTTTTATTATTATACTTTAAGTATCGTATACTTTAAGTATAATAAGAGTACATTTGCACAACCTGCAGGTTTGTTACATATGTATACATGAGCAAAGCTCTATTTTTTAAAGCACCTTAGATGTGTATTACTGGACATTTTCTATTACTGATCTTATCTCTTTTATGGATTTTAACTTTACTCTCTGAATCTACGAAGCAGTTTTTTATTGATTTATTAAATTTTAACTAGCATTTATTAGGCATCCATTTTGTGTATAATAGTAGGAGATATAAAATTAGTATTAAAATGTAATTGTCTCTGAAGGAACAGATTGAGAAAGAATGCATTATATAGAGAAGTCTGCAAAATATTTAAATAAATGTGTCATATAAAATGATCACTACATGGTAATGTAAATCAACAAAAAATAAAAATTTGAATATCCAAAATTTGGTTATTTACTGATAGGAGAGGCCCAGAGACAAGAAGACAAGGAATTCTTTGAACAGTTCAGGCTAAAGTAAGTATCGTCAGAGAATAAAGAGTAGGGGCCTAGGAGACACCAGAAGCTGTTCACAGTGCTGAAAGCTTACATAGTACACACACGAATATTTCTTCCCTGGACTCTGCTAATATTTATAATTTTTCTCCTCCACTACACATGTTATACTTCTTTTTTCGTCAGTCAGCATCGCAGCTGGTAGGATTCTTTATCCATATTCATGAGGGATCTGACCCTTTGTAGTTCTGTATGCATAGGGTTAGCATAGTGTTGCATTAAATTGTAACACTGCACATGTTAGTACAAGGAAAAGTCTTATGGGTCACTTGGGTTCCATCTATACTCCTCTGTGTCCCCACTGTATTAAAACAGAGATTTTTCTCTTTATGGTCAAAGTGAATTATCAAACCAAATACAATAACCTAAGTTTTTCACCCCAATACACTCAATGGAAAGAGGAGCCCTAAAAGGTAAAATACGTGTCTGCTTCCAATTCGTGGGAACCACTGATATCTCTCTTGATGGAAGGATACGTTCCCTGAGCATCAAACTTCCTAAGCAGCAGGTTTCAGAAAAGTTAAACTGGAAAAGAGTAATGTGAGTAAATATCTAGATTTATTATATACAACGTCATATTAGTTCTATCACAATTTTGAGATAAACAGTTCCACATGTTAGCTACTGGCTTAGAGCTCACAGTATTCTGTACCATAGCACTATAATGGTTGATACTATAACCATTATAAGTTATATAATGCCAGCCTTTTCTAAGGTCAGCCACTTTTGTGTGATGTAGGACAGGGTGAGACTTTGAACATAAAGGCATTGCCTAACTTCTTGCAATAGAGAGTTGCTTGCTTAGAATCGATGTATGTTATACTATAATTGTTTATAAAGCATTTACTTGATCTAGGGTAAATAGTTTAAAAAGAAGAATGAGAGGCAAATAATGCAATAGTATAATTAGAATAAATTGTAACACTGTACAATTTGAATAAATTGTAGAATTTTATTTTTTACCTGTCATTCTTCTTTTATAAAGACAGTAGACCAAGTAACCCTTGTAGTAACCCTTGGTCTAGGGTTAATAGTTACAAAAGAAGAAGGTAACCCCTCTTTCATAACTATTAATTATTCATTGTCAATAGAATAAGTCTATTCCAGCAACTAAAAGTGTTCATGCAAGCTTCATGGATAGAGTTCTAATGTAATCAATCTGCCATCAAGTTACTATGCAGCTTTTCCAACACTACAATTTTGAGAAGGCCTGTAGGGGTTACATTATTGATAGCTGCCAAGAAAAAAACTCGACACTCAGTATTAGCAACTGGTTGGATTCATAAGGGCATGTCTATTGTATGGGCCCATGCATAGGTTCTGTTCCTATTACTAGGGATACTTTCTTCCATGAGCTCACTGAGAATGCACTATTGTGACTAAGGATGTATGAGGATGAACATGCAAAGAGTGGTTTTTCTTTACATTTTATCATTACAATCCTCAGAAAAAATGCAACTTATTGGTGAACATACACATATTATCTAAATATATATTTTTAAAATCGACCAACCTATTGTGAGAAATCTACAAAGAATCCCTTTTTTCCAACCACCATGTCAACAATCTTTCAACATTTTATTAAAAAATGCATAAAGACTTAGCCAAAATATGAATCACTACTTGCGGGCTACTGTAGAGCATAACCACAGGCCATTTCTTCATATAAGGAAAGTGGATAATCAGATATCTAGCTTGTAGTTCTTCCTGATGCGATAATTACTTTCTTTATCATTAGTGAGGCTGTAATGTCTCAGCAGTCCACATCTGAATGGGCGATGCCAGAATTTCATGCACTCATGTGAAAATCAGGTTTGATTTATTTCTTCTTTTGTCAAATAATCACAGAGAATCTTTATAAGCCCACTTGCTTGTGTTTATGGAAGCTTGAATTACAGCTGGGATACGTACTTTGGTATTCTAATGCAACCCATGTGTAGTTTCTGAGACAGACTGCAACTTGTTCCATATGTCCTATTTTTGCTTTATAATGAAGTAGTATTTTGCACAACTAAAATGTATGTCTTCATGGGTATGGCGATGTCTAATTCTTGATTACAGGCTCGAGTGTAATGGTCATCTCTTGGTCTGTGGAGAGTTGCTCAGGCTAGGGTTCCTCATCAAACCAAACAGCGTTTTGCCAAAGATAGTTTGTTGTTAAAGAGGATATAACCTGGTTTCAAAATCTTAGGAGATCTCGATTGCCTCATCACAGGCACCATACAACTTTCTGATATACCAAAAGTCTTTGACAACCACTGACTTCTGTTAAATCTTGTGTCTAGAGGCAGAGCTATTTGCATGGTAATCTGTATTAACTACAGAACAGTCTTTTCTTTGGGGAGGGGGAAGTATTTAATTCAAAGGTGACAGATTTTTAGGACATCTGTAAATAGATCTTAATGGGTTACCCAATGTAGCTTATGCTGTTGGAAAATGCAAAAATGTGAAATCACTCACCAAATATTTTCTCTTTCTCAATTGTACAAGGTGAGGGTGCAGTAACTTACCCTTCACTTTAGAGTAGATGTCCTAACGTATGCATCATGAGTCATATATTTTTTGTAAGATTTGATTTTAACTCTTTCTCATTCATATGTCTTCCTAAGGAATATAAAGAATTCCTGAGCTGAATTAAATTGCTCTAGTAATGAGACTATAACTATATCTGGAAGAGTAATTATAATTTGGAGTCATGTCCTGATTAAGCTTATAAAAATTTACTCTCCAAATACTCATTGAGCTAATTGGGTAAAATGGTTAAGATAAATTCATCTTTCAAGTCTCTATGGTGCTACTCATCTCTTTCATTTCCCTAGTGATGTGGACATACAATCTGATTTATTATTTTGGCAGAAAGAGGGAGTTCTAGGAATATTATCTTTGCTATTTTCACCATAATTATTTTTTTAAAGGGCAAGAAGACAACTAGAGTTTTTTCTTTCAGTTGGTAAGCACCTTCTTCAAGAATTGGAAATATAAAAAACATGAGCTTAGAATCTCCTGATGCCAACATAAGGGCTACTGAGAATGAGCACCAAATGCTTTTCAAATGCTGTTGGAGATTCCTTTTAATTTATTTCTCATATTATACATTCCTTGAACATATTATCAAGTTCTTAGATTAATTTAGTGCATAAGTCAGTTAACCTTAGTGAGATCTTGCTGTTGAACTCAATCCCATTCCAGTTATGCTGGAATCAAATTCTAGTTATAGTTCTGAAATCAACAAGAGATGGGGGCAGGGGACAAGACTAAAGAGTTCTTTTCTGATGCAATTTTAAAACAAGGGAAGAATAGCTTTTTATAGAAGGGGCTGCTTTGACTGCTGGGGAAATATTAAAAAGTATCTCATGTCATTCAGATGTGCAAGGTTCTTAGAATCCCAGTTCTTATTTTCAGAGCAATGCCATATCTTGTACCAAATGACAGAGTATAGCAGCAAATTCAAACACCATTATAAATTAGCAACCTACAGGATTAATCATTGCATTTAGTTTTTGACTACCTGTCTGTGTCTGTAGATGATAATAGATATTTTAACACATCATAGAAAGTCCCTAGATTTTAAGTACATTACTTGAAATAAAAACTTGATTTTGTACTATTCTTAATCTGTCAAAGGATTATCAAGAGCAATCACAATGCTCCACAGTTCTTGAGTCTCTACTTTTTTCTTTAAAGTTCTGTGTTAGCTTCCTAGGGCTGCTATAACAAAGTATCACAAAGCCAAAATGATGTAAAACAACATTTATCGTATCACAGATCTGGAGGCCAGAAGTCCAAAATCAGCTTTGGCAAGGGATGCTCCTGCTGAAACGTGCAGGGGACTCTTTCATTGCTTCTTAATAGATTCTGGTTGTTTGGGGGCAATCTTCAGTGTTTTTTGACTTATCAGTTGAAAAAAATCTCATGTCTGCCTTTATTGTCATGTGGCATTCTCCCTCAATGTGTCTCTGTCTTCACATGGCTATTTTCTTATGAAGATACTAGTCATATTGGACTAGTGGTCCACCCTATTCCAGTATGATGTCATCTTGACTTAACTAATTCCATATCCAATAACCCTGTTTCTAAGAAAGTTCACATTCTGAGGTACTGTGAGTAAAGATTTCAACATATCTTTTCTTGGAGTATACAACTCAAACCATAGCATATTCTTCTCTACAGGTGTAACTACAGTCCCATAGTCTTGTCTTCAAGTAAACCTCAGTGAATAACTTAGTTAATGGTTTTTCCTTCACATGCAAGTTATTTTTATTACAGAATACTGAAATCTTCACTGACTTTAGTTTCATATAACAGATACTACATTCTATATTTTTTCCATTTCTATAAGAGTCTGAGTCCTGGGTCCCATTCTTGGTATTGGTTTTTGAGACAGTAAGATTTATTCGTTACAAACGACTGGGGTCAATTTAGGCTTTTTAAAGAAAAAAAATGGATTTATTGTGAAGATACCTATAAGCCCGCAAAATATATGGGACGGCTAGATCGCAATGCTTAATAACAGCAAGCAAAAAATCATTAAGATTCCAGAAGTGGTTACACAAGAGAAGCATCCATTTAAGATGCTGTTTCAGTTGCCTCTGCCACTGAATCTTTGAAGCTATTAATTGTGCCATAAATATATTCACACTGTCTAGCAATTTGTGTCACTTCCTTAAGATTCAAGTCCTAAACAGAAGTCCAAGTAGATGGGTCTGACTTTTGTGCCATGTTTTAGCTGCTCAGGAGAAGGTAGGGAGAGGGGAATACCTGCCTGTGCTTTTTGGTCATCTTAAATCTCTGTTTCCTCCTTCCCACTGCGCTTTCTCTCTGTTTGTTCTCACTTTTCACTTCACCTGCATCACTGAGTGCAGTGCACTCTCTCAACTGAGGAAATTGATTTCTTCTTAATGTTGTTGGTTCAGCAGTGTGGTCCACCCCAAATTCTCCTTTCTAGATTCCAGTAGTGGCTTATAATGTGGAAAATATAAACCAAAGATGGACAGATTTTTTTTTGGTTGTTATTGTTATCTATTTTTTTCTTTCTGCTATATTCTTTCTTTTAGACAATAAAAAAAGAAATCAATAAAATAGTTAGATGTACTGGAGGATGAAAGAGTGTGAAAAGAAGTGGAAAATGATAGCATTGATGATTATCTATCACAGATATTTTACAGATAAAGTAACAGAGGTTCAAGGAGGATAAGTGATGTGCTCAGTCATACTTGTTAAAGTAAATGATGAATCTGGAACATGAATCCATTTATTGGGGGGCCATAATTTAGAATTCTTTTAGTATACCACGCTCAGTGTTTAGCAAAGTGAGTAAATTTCAGGTTGACACTTAAAGTGATGCAACAATAAAACATATATTAATATTGTCAAGATGCCCGTTTTTCCCCACTTGATCTATACAATGAATACAATCCCCATCAAAATTTTAGCAAATTGTTTTGTGGATGTTGATAAACTGATTCTAAAGTTTACGGAAATACATAAGACCCAAAATAGTGAACACAATATTGAAGGAGAAGAACGAAGTTGGAGGACTGATACTACCTGACTTCAAGGCTTACTATAAAGCTACAGTAATCAAGACAGTGTGATTGGTATAAGAATAGACAAATAGGTCAATAGAACAGAATAAAGGGCACGTAAATAGACCCATACAAATACAGTCAGTGGATTTTTGACAAAGGAGCAAAGGCAATACAATGGAGCAAAAATCATGTTTTCAACAAATGATGCTGAAACAACTAGACATTCACACACAAAAAAATTTTTTTAAAAAAGAAAAAAGAATAAAAAAGAATCTAGACAAAGACCTTTCACAAAAATTAACTTAAAATGGATTATAAGCCCAAGTATGAAATACAAAGCTATAAAATTCCAAGACTTTGATGTAGGAGAAAATCTAGGTGGTCTTAGATAAAGTGAAGACTTTCTAGATATGATGTCAAAAAGCAATATCCAGAAAGAAAAAATGATAAGTTGGACTTCATCAAAATTAAAAAGCTACTCTGAGACAGTCGCTTTTAAGGGAATGAAAAGATCACTGAATGGTAGAAAATTTTTGCAAAACACATGTCTGCCAAGGCACTGGTGTTGAAAATAAACACAAAACTCTTAAAACTCTATAAAAAGAAAACAAACAACCCAATTAAAAACTGAGCAAAGGATCTGAACAGACACTTCGCCTGATGATACACATTTAGCAAGTAAGCATGTGAAAAGATGGTCAACATTGTATGTCATAAGGCAATTTCAAATTGAAACAACGAGATATCACTGAACATCTATTAGAATGGTCAAACTCCCAAACACTGACAATACCAAATGCTGGCAAGGGTGTGGAGCAGCAGGAACTCTCATTCTTTGCTGGTGGGGCAGCAAAATGGTGCAGCCACTTTGGAAGATATTTTGGCAGTTTTATACCAAGCTAAACATATTCTTAAGATATCATCCAGCAATCTCACTCTTTGATATCTACCAAAGTGAGTTGAAAATTTATGTTCATGAAAACACTTTCACGTAAGTGTTTATAGTAGCTCTATTTATAATTTCAAAAACTTGAAAACAATCAAGATGCCCTCCAACAGGTGAATAAACAAGCCATGTTATATTCATACAATGGAAATTATTCAGCAACACAAAGAAATGAGCTATCAAGCCATGACAAAAGAAACCTTCACCATGGAGACATATAGGGGAGCCTTAAACACATATTAATGTGTGAATGAAGCCAATCTTAAAAGTGTACATACCGTATGATTCTAACTATTTGACATCCTCAAAAAGACAAAACTATAGAGACAGTATAAAAAATCTGATTACCAGGAGATTGGGTGGAGATAGGGAGGGATGAATAGGTGGAGCAAGGGGTTATTTAGGACAGTGAAATTACTCGGTATGAAATTTTAGTTGTATAAATATGTAATTATACAATTATTAAAACCCATAGAATGTACAATGCAAAGAGTGAAATTTAATGTAAAAATGTGGACTTTTGCTATAACAATGAATTGGCTCACCAATTGTAACTAATTTACCACACTAATGTAAGATGTTAATAATAGGAGAACAAAGTTTTTATAATCCTAAAACTGCTCTAAAAAGGTATTCTATTTAAAATATATGTATTGATAGAAAAAATAGCAAGAGCATGTCAACACAGTAAAACAGTATGGATGTTTATATGCAGAGTACACGAAGGTGACTGCTCCAGGTGAAATACTCCACTGCGTTGGAGTCAAGTAAAAGGTGAGTTTTCAGAGAAGAGATAGACTGAGCAGCCCTAATCAGAGGCACAAACATCTTTAAACAGACAAGAGAAATGTTGCAGCTAGATGTCAGAAACATGCATTTTAGAACAGACTTAGGAAATCCCTAAGGCTTTCTAAATATGCAGAAATTTCATAACTTAAGATGACAAGCAGGCTACTTGAGAGGCCCTGGACCAGAGCACGGCAATATACACGAACAGGAACCAATTTCTGCGGAGAGGTCTCCTGTGGAAAAGTGTTTTAAACATGGTGATTAGATGCATACTTTCTTTCTGTCCATCTCCACTGGCTTCCTAGGCTAAGCTACAGATTTGCTTCAGTTATCTTCATTTGTAAACAAGACACTTCCTATGTTTCCTTACCATGTTTTTACTTACCTATCCTTTCTTAATGCCTTTATGTTACTACACATACTTATTAAAGGAGTAATGGTACTCATTATAGTCACATTTGCGTAGACCATTCTCTTCCTAGCATAATCATTTATTTCCCTAATTCTCTTCCTATTTTGGATTTTCTTTCATTCTCAGCTGTTTTTGCTGGTTAGTGTTCCTAAGCTCGTTTGTTAGTGTTGAGATTCCCTAGAGTGGCGCCTATCATTTCAGGGGAAAAAGAGCTTTGAACTCAGCCTTCTTTCCTGCACCATATCTACGTTCTCTGTCAGCAGCCTCATTAGCACCCTGGATTTTTATTGTTGGATACACACTAAGGTCTTCTACCTCACATGCTCCACCCTAGATGCCACTTCTCAAATCTAGAGATGTATTTTTATTTTTATTTCAATTTCCACAGACAATAAAACTCAAAATGTTTATAACCAAATATTTGTATTCACTATAAGCTGCCCACTCACCACCTCTAATAACTAAATATTGAAATTATATTGTATTTAGCTCTTCTTCCTGACAAGTCATCCTTCCCAACCCATGCCATTTATCAAGTTCATTAACTTCTGCCTCTAAAATGGTTTCCCAAAGTTACTCTTTTCTTTCTATCTGCACTTCCCCAAGATTTCATTATTAGTTTATATCAAATGTTTCTGCCACCACTGTTTCTTTCCTTTGGTATCACATTGTTGCCACAATCATCTCTATCACATAGAAATGTGTCTATTTTAATTTTAAAAAACTTGTAATAAACTAAAATTCAAACAACTTAGCATGCCATGCAATCCTTTTTACAATACGGTTTTCACACTACTCTTTAGGACAGTGCTTCTTCTCTGGAGAGAAGATCCTTTGAATTATTTTAATCCATTGTGAGCAACACTTTTTATAAATCCAATAAACATTCTTTGTCAGAATAATTCTCACTGGCTAGGAAGTTGTAGTAATGTCAAATTTCTACAAAAGCGTCTAGACAGTTAATCATATTTTCTCTACTGTCAGACTATTAATAGCTTGTAATCTATCCAGTATTTTGCCTTTGCTCATAAGACCCATATAAAGTTTGTAGTAACCACACCAACTCTTTGGGTAGTTATTGATCTGTTCAGGTTTTCTATTTTATTCTTGGTTCAGTCCTGGTAGGTTGTGTATTTCTAGAAATTTATCCATTTATTCTAGGTTATGAAATTTGTTGGCATACTATTGTTCATGATAGTCCCTTTTGTTTCTTTTTGTTTTTGTGGTATTTGTAATGTCTCCTTAATATCTTGTTTTATTTAGGTCTTCTCCCTCTTTTGTTAGTCTAGCTAAGCATTTGTTGATTTTGTTTATCTTTTCAAAAGACCAACTCTTAGTGTTACTGATTGTTATTGACACAAATTTTGTACACCCAACAAACATGTTTATGCCAGCACTCTTCAGTCATCCCAAACTGGAAACTATCCAAATATCCACCCACCATAAAATAGACTTAAAAAGTTGTTATAGTCATACAATGGAATTTTAGCAATAAGTATGAACACATTTCAGCTATATTCAACAACATAATGGACATAAACATAATGGTGAGTGAAAGGAGATAGTTACATAGGAGTGTACTTTATGATTTCAGTTAAATCAAATACAAATGGAGGCAAAAGTGTATCATGTTAGAAATCAGGATAATGATTACTGTGAGAATGTACTAATAGTGAGTGAAACAGGGACTTCTAGAGTGCTAATTATATAGATACATAGACAGATATAGATAGATTGATAGATAGATAGATAGATAGATAGACAGACAGATAGATAGATAGATCTGTGTGCTCCACAGACCTTCATGCTCAGCTTATAGAAATTCCTTAAATTATACAATTATGATTTTTGTAATTTTTGGTATGTATGTTTAGTAAAATGTTTACTTGAAAAATAGTTCTACATTGAGTTTCTTATTATGATATATGAGAAAGGATGAGCTGTATGTGGATGATAAAGAACTAAGATATGAGAATTTAGATGCTAGAATAAAGAAAAGAGATGACCACTAAAAGCATTCCAATAGAAGAACTGTCATTTCAGATGGATATGTGTATAGTTAGAAGCTGGAAGTCAAATCATCAACTTTAAGGCACACAGAGTTTGCATATCAGGAAGAGAAAATGGTTAACAAAAGACTCAGAAAAAAAATGGTAGAGGGAAAATCGGAGAAAACTATTCTCATGGCAGTTGAAGAAACAATAATTTATTTTAAGAATATAGACAATTGTTCAGTCATAATAGGAAAAAATACAAAGAGAGCAAAAATCAGTAATAGACTGGTGGACTAGCTTACATGGAATCACTCGTCACTTTAAAGAAATGTCAATGACTTACCTATAATTTAAATCAAAATGTCAGACTTAATGATAAAATAAGCAGGAGGAATGGAAGCAGAAATCATTGCACAAATTTTGAATAGTTTTGCTAAGAAATATGAAAAAAATAACTTTGCAAAAGGCACTTACAAAATTTTTATCACAAAAATACATATCCTGAAAATGTCAACTAATCATCTGTCTTCAACTTCATTTCTCTTAGAGACCTTGCTAACAGAAATTCTAAAAGGAAAACATATATAAATCACTTTCTTATCTATATGATTCTGTCCTAAGTTGTATATTTTACATCCATGAACATACATAATTTCTATGGTGGCTATAGATGACAGATGCAACATAAAACACCAAAAATCAATTTTAATTCCTTATTAAAACTACAAACACATATAAGCATTTTCAAAATAGACAAAATAAAAGCTGAAGTATGTAATTATGAATTGAGTTATCAATGCTCTGAAAGCATAACTGATTCAATGAAACATGACTCCATGCACTTCACATTTGTGAGAGTTTATTACCTTTATTACAAACTAATTAGCATCGCAATGTAATAGTATAACCTAAGGGGTTTGACTTCAGTCGTTCTGACGGTAATGGAGGTTGAAAGCTTGTCTGTTCTGGTAAATAGTCCTTCTCACTCATGAAATTCTTAATATAATTTATAAAGTAAAACATGATACACTGTAAACTTGAGTACTTTAAAGTACATGAGATTAAAATGTAGAAAGGATGTTTTAAAAATAAAACATAGGCTATTAAGAAAACAGTGATGTGGGTCGATGTTTCTAGGTCATGTATCTATCAATGGAGTAAAACAGTAGCTAGAAAACCAAGACCGAAGCATTCCTGTCTTCACTCCAGTCCCCTTACAGGAGGAGAGTGGCCTTTCTCTTGAAATTAATTGGCCATCTAGAAAGTATTTAGAAAGCATTTCAATGACAGTAATAGTGTTGCATGATAGTTAACTAGCATCATTCTTCTGAGGTTCAAATCCTAGTTCTACTATTTTCTTGTTGTATTATTTAGACAGGTTCCTCAATCTCCACGTTCCATAGTTTCTTCAATTACAAAATGGAGTATAGTAACAGTCATCATAGATGGGTGGTGAGAATGAAATTACATAATTAATGTAAGAGAATTTAGAATGGAATCTAGAAAACAGTAAGAGCTAAATATTAGCTCTTATTTATACTGCTCAAACTAAGTTTTTGGATATTTAAAGAGAGATTTGAGCTTAGAGGTAAAGACTGAAGAGATCTATGTTGTTTTTATTAATAATATGCAAACATTTGTGTAGATTTTTGGCTCTAGTTGTTGTTCCTGGAGAAGGGAGAAAAGAGAGCGAAGTAATGGCAAAAGAAAGAAGAGAGAGAAAGAACAGGTCCAGAAATGTGAGGAAACTAGAATTCTAGTGGAGAAACCATATAAGGTTTATTTAAATTTTATTAAGAAATATTTTCACTCTCATGTTCATTTCACTGTTATTCACAATAGCCAAGTTACAAAATCAACTAAAACGTCCATTGATGGATGAATGGATAAAGATAATATAGGAAAGAAAATATTATTCCACATGAAAAAGAGGGAAATCCTGTAATTTTTGACAACACGGATGAAACTAGAGGACAAGTGAAACAAGCTAAATTTAGAAAAATACTACATGATCTTACTTATTTAAAGTGGAATTTGAAGCAGTCAAACATAAAAATAGAGTATTTAATAGCAGTTACCTGGGAGTAGAAAATGGGGAGATGTTGGTCAGATGGTACACAGTTCTAATTATGCAGGATGAATACATTCTGAAGATCTATGTACAACAATGTGAATACAGTTAACAATACTATACTGTAGATTTGAAATTTGCTAAGATAGTAGATGAAGTGTTCTCACTCCCTACCACAAACATGGAAAAAGAACACAATAACTACGTGAAGTGATGGACAGTTTACTTAGCTTGATTATGGCAATTATTTTGCAGTGTGTAACAATACATCAAATTGTATACCTTGAATGTATAAAATTTTTGTCAATTAAACCTCAATAAAGCTGAGGAAAGAAAGTAAAAACATTAAATAATGTAAGCTTTTTATCTGAGACCGTGATGGCCCAAAGGCAATAGAAGAATATCTTTAAGGTAGTGACCAAAATAAAAATTGTACTATATTCTTAATTTATAGCTGTTCAGGGGCCACATTGCCCATGACATGCTTCCAGCTAATGACTGTATGCAGGATGAATTCCAAGGCAGGCCTATTTCTGTGAAATGTGAGCTTTCTCTGACTAGTGACTTCAGCTCCAGGACCCCTCATTGACCTTGTCAAAATTTCTTAGAACTACGATATAGTTTAAGACTCTTTCTACGCCATCTCTATCCACCATCACTTTTTTCCCCCACTACTTCACAGGGATCAGACCTGCATCCTGATTTGACAGTTCTCGCTTTCTCTTTCTTATCCTTTCTTTTCCGTCATGGGTATTTCCACCAAAAATCTCTTGTACAGCTAATTTTATCTTGACAACTCCTTCTTGGAGGACCAGAATTAATGCCATAGGCAACTCTCCTCTAATTTTTCTGAAGCTAATGAAAAAGCACTCTGTTTTATAAAAGATAGTCTTTGGGAAATACTAGAGAAAAAAAAAGTTAGGAAAATTTTTATATTAATTTTTATTACTTTATAGGTTTAGGGCACAGGTGCTCATTCTTTTGGCTCCTCTGGGTCACATTGGAAGAGGAATTGTCTTGGGCCACACATAAAATACACCAGCACTAATGATAGCTGATGAGCTTTAAAAAATCGCAAAAATATCTCCTAATGTTTTAAGAAAGTTTATGAATTTGTATTGGGCCACATGAGCTGTCCTGAGTCGCATGCAGCCTGTGGGCAGTCGGTTGGACAAGCTTCATTTAGGGAGTTAAAAGTCATTGAAATATACTGCCTGTCTGTCATTCTAGGCATAAATTTTAGGGATGTATTTTCTGCTCTGGAGCTTCTACTCTGAAGCATTCACCTTAGTAATGCATTCTTTCACAACAAATATTGGAAAAGACAGAATGAGAGAGTTGAATTAGGCCAATAACATAAACAAAATATTGAGTTGATGGCAGATGAAAATATTCTGTACTATTTTATTAGAAAATATAGCCATTGTATTAAGAAAGGAGATAGATTTTACTCAGAACATTCTAAGACTTTTAGTGTTTTACTGTGTATTTATAGTTCATTAATAGATCTATGCATTGGATGTTCAACAGTTTTGAATTAAGTGATCATTTATAATGTTATTAACGATAATTTTACTTTCTGCATTACGGCTTTAAGTTATTTTAACAACTCATTCTCCTCCTTTATTGCTTATAGTCCATAACTTAAAACTTTTAACTTTATCCTATTACAGTTCACCCTTTTCACTGCCATCATTCTAACACAGGTCTTCATCATTTTATGTCCAGATTGCTGACATAGCTTTCTAGCTACTTTCTCTGAAGAAACTGTGGTAAATAACAGTCTTTGGAATTGGAACTCTCCTGTGTGAGGTGTCTGTTGACCACTACTGGGAGCTATCTCCCAGTCAGGAGCATGGGGGTCAGGGACCCACTTGAGGAGGCAGTCTGTCCCTTAGCAGAGCTTGAGCACTGTGCTGGGAGATCTGCTGCTCTCTTCAGAGCTGGCAGGC
The DNA here is from genome assembly GCF_037993035.2 of Macaca fascicularis. NCBI lineage: Eukaryota > Metazoa > Chordata > Mammalia > Primates > Cercopithecidae > Macaca > Macaca fascicularis. The sequence continues at coordinate 188,163,035 of NC_088376.1, read as the reverse complement.
AGGGATGTTTAAGTCTGCTGAAACTGAGGTCACAGCCGCCCCTCCACCAGATGCTCTGTCCCAGGGAGATGGGAGTTTTATCTATAAGCCCCTGACTGGGACTGAAGTCTAAATAATTAAATGAGGTATAGCTCATAGGTTTTCCTCTAATAATCTGGTAATGTAGATAGTGATTAAGGCCAAGGAAGTTAAACAGTAACTCAGGAAGAGGCTACTGAGAGAAATAAGATGATGAGAAGAAATGACGTAACTTTAGGGTTGTGTCTCAAAGACATATTGGCAATCAATATGATTGTTGAATTATCAGAAAAGAGAGGAGGGAAACTAGAAATATAGTGCCACGGAAGACAAAGAAAGACAAAGCTTCATAAATAAAGGTTATTTGCAGTGCCAAAAGCTACTAGGAAGTCATGTAAGAGAAGTATTACTAAGTTTCCTTAAAAAAGAAGTCATTGGTTACCATGAAAAAAGTAGCTTCAGTGGAGTAGTAGAAAAGGGAAACTGTCTTTAGAGTTACTCTGCAGGGGATGAAGTAGAAACACAAATGTAGAAAATAGATTTTAAAGTTTTAAAGAAATTGAGCATAAAATGGAATTTGTAAAATGTTTATGTGCTTGGTATTCATTAAAAAAAGTAGTGTTAATCATGTGTAGGCTCTGATAGGAGCCAAGTGAAGGAAAAGCAGGCTTAAATGGTGCGTGTGTGTGTAGGAGGGTAGTTGGGGGCTGCATAGTGCATGAGGACTTTAATAACAAAAAGGTGCAAAGCCTGTATGAATATAAAATGTAGGAAGGTGGCAAAAAATAAAAAAACGTCATTTTTGATAGTGTAAACTTTCTTTATGGAGTAGAAGGTAAGTTCATCTTTTGAAGGTAAAGGCAGGTATTTGGGAAGTAGAAAGATGAGAAGAAACAGAGAGAGACCTGAGATACAGGATCACCTGGTTTTGCTTTCTGCCATCCCTTGACACTTGGTAGAAAAATATACATGCAGTTGATAAGTTCAGACAAACAAAATCGCCATGTACTACACGGTGCTGTTCCCAAACACAAACGCCGAAATTTAGTGAGTTAAGGGAGACTTGTAGTTAAATAATTTTGCCCACACTGGAGTTTGTAGGGTGACAATATTAAAATAAGAGAAAGAAAAAGAGGCTGTTATAATAGAAAGATATTAATCTCAAGAAGTGGAAGTTTTTAATATGAGGATGAAATAATCATCTGGAAGCAGTACTAGAGAGCATAAGGAAGCCAACTCCACTTTCCACTTCCAAATGCGTGGAGTGTCAAAGAAGAGGTTTCAAATTGAAAGATGTATTAATCAGGGTTCTTCAGAGAAACAGAATCAATTAGGGGTGTGTGTGTGTGCGCGCACGTGCGTGCGCGTGCACACCTGTGTGCGTGTAAAGACGTTTATTTTCAGGAATTGGTTCATGCAATTACAGAGGCTGAGAAGTCTCGAGATATGCAGTTGGCAAGCTGGAGACCTGGGAAAGCAATGGTGTGGCTCCAGGGCTCCAGTCTGTGTGCACACTGATGTACCAGCTCAACAGTCAGTGAAAGGGAGCAAATTCTCACTCACTTAGCCTTTTTCTGTTTGGGTTTGGTTTTTTCAGACCTCCAACAAATTTCATGAGGCCCATGCACATGGAGGAGGGGCGTCTGATTTACTTAGCCTACTGACTCAAATGTTAATGTCATCCAGAAATATTCTTAAGACATACCCACAAAAATGTTTAGCCAAATATCTGGGCACCCTATAGTCCAGTCAAGTTGACACATAAAATTACCCATCACAAATGGTTTCAGGGGAAGCTGTGTCTTCAGAGGAAAGTAGTATTTCCTCAAGACAAGTAGGTTAAGGGAGTTTTCAGTGAAGAAATTGAGGATGCAGAGAAAACTTTTTTTTCTGGTTTTTGAAATGTGAAAATTCTGTTCTTTGGCAAATACAAAACCAAGTGTGAGTTCGGTTTGGGAAATTATGAGAGTTTCTCTATATCAGGATTAAACACTGTAATGGAGAAAATAGCAGCCTGGAAAGATGGTTGCAAGATAAAAAGAGAGATTAATAGATAAATACAAAAGTGTCTGAAAGATCACCAACACAAGAAAAGAGAAGATACTACCAGAATAAATTTGTAAACAACTTGTAAGAATATCCTGGTCACACTCAGTGATTATAACAACAGGAGCTCCTATAAAAGAAAAATGACATTTCTGCCACTACATAGGATTAAGATTCAAATGAAATGAAGACATGCAAGCACCCTTCATTTGGTTGAGTAAATTCCCCATTCTCTCTTTAAGTTAAAAACATTCCTTTCATATACACTGCTAGTATGTGGAACAACAAATTGTAAGTAGAGGTCAGTTTCATTTGTTTTAAGGACATGATCATTCTTTTTTTATTTTGCCCATAGACCTCTAGCAAAAGTTTGAATAGTGCCATATCTAAGAAACTCTGAATCTTGCTACTTTTGAGATACATTTTATTACATCTTGTCATAAGATTTTATCATGGCAATTTTTCTTCTGCTGTGGAGAAGTCAACTGTGATTTTTTTCAATAATCATTTACAGGGCACCAGGTGCCAACAGGGCATTATGCCAGCTATCATGTCTGATGTAGAGTTGTTTAAAATACTGTTTTTGCCCTTGAGAAGCTAATAGTTAGTTCAATAGATAAAGAATTTAAGTTTATATGACTGAGAGCGATATGTACTAAGTATCATTTGACTGTTATAAACAAAGATTTATATGGATAGAGAAAACAAAAGAGTATTCTGAAAGAAAACATGAAAGACTTTGAAAAAAATATCAAGATGTAATAGGTGGGAATGGTGTTGTGATTTCCTTTTGTAGCTGTAACACATTGCAACTAACTTCATGGCTTAAAATAATATGTATATAATATAGTTCTGGAGGTCAGAAGTCCGAAATAGGTGTCAATGGGCCAAAATCAATTTGTCAGCAGGACTGTTTCTTTTGGAGGCCCTGAAGTTAATCTCTTCTTATGTTTTCCAGTTTCTAGAGGCTGACCACATTTCTTGGCTCATGATACTCTTCCATCATCAAAGCCAGCAATGGCTGGTCAAGTGTTTCTCACTTTGAATCACTTTGACACCAATCCCTCCACCTTTCTTTCTCATATTTAAGGAAACCATGTGATTACATTGGGTCCGCTGGATAATCCAAAATAATTTCCTTAAAGTCAGTCAAGTAATAACCTTAATTCTATCTGCAAACTTAACTCATCTCTGTCATGTAATATAGCATATTTAGAGGTTCCAGGGATTAGGATATAGACATCATTGGGTGGAGCATTAACCTGCCTTTCACACGTGACAAAAATTATTAAGACTGGAAAGAGCATTGCTGAAGAAATGTGTTTACATTAAATAATGTATAGAATTTTCAGATTGTGTTGAAAGAGATAAGATTGGAAAGGTAGACATGGATTTGGAAACAGATTTATAGGCAATTGAAATGATGTTAAAATTGTATGAGGAACACAATGTTACAATCACAGATCACATCTAGGTAGGTTAACTAGAAATGCAGCATAATTTGAACGAGAAAGTCTAGAGGTGAAAGACCCTGCCTGGATTGCTCATCACTGTAGCCCCAGGGTCAAAGACAGTGCTGACAAATAAATATTTGATGGCCTGCTCTGCTTACCACAGGATTAGGATTAAAGAGATTATATAAATATAATAAAACTTTAAAATTTTTATGATAAAATAATGTGATTTATTACTGTTGGCAAGGTATTTATCTTCTTCAAACTTTGATTTTACATTAATGAAACATAGATAAAATAATAAATACCTTGTAGGAATTGCTGAAAAACTTATAAGATGTTTTACAGTCAAACACGTGCACAGCAACTGCCACGTGGGATGCACTCAATAAATCTTGAATGTTTTAGTTAATCTATGCATAAGTCTAGTCATCTCCTCTTCATTACTTTAAAAAGCACATGTGTATCAACCTTTTCTGGCTAAGATTTGTTATTTAAGTTAGTAGTTTCCCATAACATCACTTTCAGTCTGTCCCAATAGGCCAGGTTACATATTTTCATCCCACCTTCAATTTCATTTATGACTCTCGCATTAGAGACAGAAAAGTCACTTCGAAAGGCTGAAAAATGAAGACTATGGGACCGTGATTGGCAGAAAAATAAGATGATCCACAGTAATTCCTCCAACCTTATATCCACTCATTGGAATAATTTCCTCTTCTAGAGTACAGATAGAGCCTGTGACTTGCTTCTAACCCACAGAATATGGCAAAGGTGATGCCATTCTCTTGATTACATTATTGTTAGTTTTCTATTGCTATGTAACAAATTACCCCAAAATTGTAGACTTATAATAACATATATTTATTATCTCAGCTTATAGGTTAAGAGTCTGGACAGACTCAATGGACTTACCAGCTTAGAGCCATACATGGCCAAAATCAAGTGTTAGCCCAGCTAGGGTATTATTGGAGGCTCTGGGAAAGTGTACGCTTCCAAGCTCACTGTGACTATTAAAGGAATTTGGTTCTTTGCAGTTGCTGGACTGAGGTCTCTGTTTCTCTGTTAGCATCAGCCTGATCTTGGTCTTTGCTCTTAGAGGCTTCCATTATTCTTCCTCTTGGACTGATTTATCTTCAAACTACCAATGGCATATCAAAGTTCCTTCTTGTGCTTCCATATCTCTTACTTCTTGTTCTACTATCTGCCATAAAAAAGTTTGTTTTTAGTGGGGTCTATATGATTTAGATTAGGTCTATATAAGTAATCTCCTTATCTTAAGATCAAATATGTCATACAAAATAACTGTTATGGAAGTGACATCTTAACATGTTTATAGGCACTAGGGATTAGAGTATAAAATCTTTGAAGGCATTTTTAGAATTATGACTCAAAATTAAATATTTATAATTTAGACCCCATCTTAGCAAATTAGCGAGAGAGATTTTCCTACTGGACTGTTAGAAGCAAAGTCATATTGTGTCAATTCTCTTTTGTGGCAAAGAATTGACTCTGGGAACTGAAGGTAGCCTCAGTCAACAGCCAGTGATAAGCTGGGATCCTCACTCTTACAAGCGGAACTGCAGGAATCTGAATTCTGCCGACAACCATGTGAGCCTGGGAGAAGACCATGAGCTTCAGAGAGGAAAATAGTCTGGCTCACGCCTTTATTTCAGCCTTGTGAGATCCTGAGCAGTGTCCTCCACTCATGAACAACAGAAACTATAGAAAACAATTGTTTTGTTTTAAGTGACTAAGTTGTGTAATTTGTTACCCAGCAGTAGAAAAGAGATACACAGCGTTTGCCTTTAGAGATCCTGGTTCAGCGAGTCTGAGGTCAGAATCAGAAATCTATAGTTTAACAAATAGCGCAGGTACATTTGATGCAGATAGTCTCTGAACTAGTTTGAAAAGCCTAAATTTATTTCTTATAATTTCCATCTCTCAGTAAGAGGGAGGAAAAGCTCATCACTGTGATTTTGTGCCTGGGAGACCTGCATGTAGCCAGAGTTTTCATTCTTTCATTTCCTTCAGGAGAACATTACTCAGTGAAAGCAGCTTAAAATCTATAATAACCTGAGAAAGACCCCAGAGCAAGAGCATCTACAAAATCCATGGCACTCGAGACATAAAACAGCTTGTTTCTTCCAAAGTTTGGGTAATTCAATCATCTTCCAGAAGGCCACCAGCAGGAGAATGATAGAAATGACATATTTGCTGTTCATGGAAGAAAAAAAATGTAATTGGAAGGAAATAAGACAAGATGTTCACAGATAAAGGAGGAAGTATCTGCTGGTTTTAAAAATTGTGTGCTAGTTTACTCATCTGCCAACAATAAATCTCTATTTCCATCTTCACAATCAAAGTTTTGTTAGAATTAAATGTGAAAAGTTTTTGCATTCAGCAGGACAGTGGTGTTATTTTTTTTTTCTTAATGCCTAGAGATAGATCTATAAACAATAAAGGTTAGTCACTTTATTAGAACAAGGAGCTGTTTATCACTTCACAAACCTAATAACTGATTTCCTAAGAAACAGTGCTGAACACTAGGGCTGCAATTATAACTCCAGCACACACATTCCGGCATTTAGGAACAAATTTGATTTTGTGATTAGCAAGCAAACCGCCTAGCCTGTGCTTATTGGACTATATATTTTTGAAGTGGCTTTGGTGCTTTGGTCTGTAAAATCATTTACAGGCTATATTAATCACAATTTCTTAGCCAAAATACATTTTGACATCACTGAGAAATCAATGTACATAATTCTTCATTGAGGGCAATGCTGAGTGCTGTGTTGATATTCAATTTATCAAATCATTGCATTTCGGGGTAACTAGGATCAACTGCCAAACTTAAATTTTTCTCTAAAGAGGTATAGACAAAATTTCCTGTTAGTCAGTGATATCAGTTGAAATTAGAACCTAATATTGAAGTATTTGTTTTAAAAATTAAGTTTCATAGTTGATAAAAGTTAGAGAAAATAACTTCAGGCCCTACCACCAGCTTTTGGGAGTGAAAAGAAGGGGGTTGATTAAAAATGACATTTTACTAAAAAAAATGTAATTGAAATGGACTCGTGCATTTTGTAATGTGCATTTGCATAGCATTTTAGAATTTGTCAACAAGATCCTAAAAACCTTACTTGTGACAAAAGACTCTCTCTTTGTTCTGGGGGCTGACAGACTAAAGCCTGTGGGTCAACCCAGGTCATAATTTTTTTTTTTTTTTTTTTTTTTACAGCCAGCAAGGTAAGAATAACTTTTAAATTTTAAAAGGATTCAAATAGAATATGCAAAAGAAACATAGTTACCCATAAAGCGTAAATTCTGGCCCTTTACAACAAAAATAGTATGCTGACCTCTGCTTTAGAAATTGGTAGAACAATTTCCTGAGAACTACATGGCTCAGGAAAAATTTATAAAGATCTCTCTTTATCAGGACTGCTTCCAGCTTCCATAACTAAAGGCCACACACTAGTTTGACTCCACTAGAAATTTATTTTCTCACAGTTTTAGAATTTGAAGTCCAAAATCAAGCTGTTAGCAGGCTTGGTTCCTTCTGAGGGCTGGTGAGGGAAGGATGTGTTCCAAGCCTCTCTTCTTGGCTTATAAATGACTGTCTTCTCCCTATGTCTCTTCATTTCATCTTCCCTCTGCAGGTGTCTCTTTGTTCAAATTTCCCCTTTTGTAAAGATATCCATTATCTTGCATTATGGCCTACCCTAATGTTCTTGTTTTAACTTGATTACCTCTGCAAAGACCCCATCTCCAAATAATGTTACACTCTGAGGCAATGAGAGTTAGAAACCCAAAACATGAATTTTGCAGAGACTGAATCCAACCTAAAACAGTAGAATTCTTTAATATCCTCTACATCACTCAAATACAAATGTCACTTGTGATAGACCTAAATAGATTCTATGGCACATTCTTGGTCAAATGGCTAATAAACACAAAAATAAGACAGAAATCCAGGTTTTTGGACTCCAAGTCAAATATGCTTTTTGTTCCCCTCAGTTGCTGTAAGGAATAAAATTAAAACCATACCACACATTACTCATTCATTCAATTAGTCCATTCTACATATATGGGTATCATATGCTTACTACATGTCATACATTCTTACATAAATAAGGGGGTATCTGTGTCTGTGTGAACGGATAAAGTGCTTGTGCAGATATTTGTAATAGAAGGCAAAAAGTGATGAGGGCCACTACAAGATATCAGTAATTCAAAAAAGGTATTTTATTTCCTTCATAAGCACAGTTTCAGTGCAAGTAGCCTGCATCTTACAGTGTGTGTAGCCTCAAGATTCTGTTAAGAGGGAAACTCCCCTCTCTTCCCACTCTGAATGAGAATATCAAAAGTCATTACCAGTCAGGATCTATCTTTTTTGGATATCATTTTTTTTGTAGTATCTGATACGATTTTTAAAATTGGGACGTTATAAAATTAACACATAGAAAAAGTTTAATAACTGAATCTTTACCATGAAATGAAAAAAAAATGTACAACAAAACTGTTAATAGAAGCTTATGCAACAAAATAAAATTAATAATACCATGATAATCCTAAGCGAATAAATGTAGGAACAGAAAACCAAATACCACATATACTCAGTTGTAAGTGGGAGCTAAACATTGAGCACACACGGACACAAATATAGGAACAATAGACACTGTGGAGTACTAAACTGCTCCGCCTCAGATCATCAGAGATTTGTTAGAGTCTTTTCAGGGGGATGCAACCCAGATCCCTCACATGTGCGGTTCACAATAGGCTTCTCCTTCCTATGAGAATCTAGTGCCGCTGCTGCTGATCTGACAGGAGGCAGAGCTCTGGCAGTAATGCTCACTCTCCACTGCTACTTCTCCCCCACTGCCCACCTACTGCTGCTCCACTGCTCACCTCCTGGGCAATGGGAACCTCTGTACTAGAGAGTGGAGAAGGGTATGTTAAAAAACTATCAGGTACTATGCTCACTATGAGTGACAAGATCTGTACCCCAAACCTCAGCATCATGCAATATTCCCATGTAACAAATCTGCACATGTACCAACTCTATCTAAAATAAAATTTGAAATTAAATATATATATGTGTGTGTGTATATGTGTATATATGTGTGTATACATGTGTGTGTATGTGTGTGTATATATATGTGTGTGTATATATATATATATATACACACACACACATAAGAAAAGAGTGGAAAGTAATACTCAAATCTTGTGTGTGTGTGTGTGTTATATATAAATACTTAAGTCTCATAGCCTGTATATATGTATGTATACATATATACGCATATATTATTATTGAACAATATTAATATTATTACATATATATGTACACACACACACACAAAATGAGATCTGAGTATTAATTTCCACTCTTTTCTTATAATTTCTTATAATTAGGGAAACCCTTAGTAACCATGTAGCCTAATTCACATAAGCCTCTTTTGGTTTTTTGTGTGCTTTGTTTTTGTTTCATTTACTTTAATATTGTTTGTGTGACTGCTGCTGTTGTTATTGTCATTCTGACCTTCCAGTTCTGAGTCATTGAGTCCTCTTTTTCTCTCACTTCTAATTTTTGCAGGAGCTTGCTAGATGGTCAGTTTCTTTTATCAAGGTACTTCATATCAATATCAGGGAATTTACAGCATCACTATAAACAATTTCTAAAGGTTTACATTATTTATATTCTCTCCTGAATCTATTTAAGCAGGCTAGATTTCATCCAAAGCATGATCTCTAGAAAATGCTTGCTTCTGGGCTCCTTCCTCATTTCTCTCCTCTGAGACACGGGCTTGGCCTCCCACTGAGTTAAGCTATATGGTAGAAAGGTTTTTATAGCTCCTCAATTTTGGCAAAAAGAGAACGGCTTCCAAGTTAAATCTAAACTGAGAAAGTCTCTTGCACTGCACAGATGTCATTGACTTAATTATATATCCTGTGATAAAATATTGAATTTCTCCTCTAGCCATTACCACATAGAGTCTTATTGTTTAACTACAGCATGGCTATTTTTGAAACATCCGACTCTGATATATGAGTTCATCATATTTTTAAATGCATTATCTAAGTAGAGGCCAAAGAAGAGCCACACTTGATTGTTTCATCTAAGCTGGACAGTCATTTTCTGCACTATGGTTTAACCAGAGAGATAACTATTAGTCTTTCTGTGGTTAGGCTTACAGAGTCACAGGTGTCTAAACAACTTAAGCAAAATACTTACACTGCATTATATAACTGGGATTATGTAGGTTCTTGACCCAGACTGCTCCAAGAAATGCCAAGACTCCATGTTACTTTGTAGACATAAGACTTTCTTTTCTGTCTGAGAAAATGTGTTTCTGCAGGCATGTAATCATTTTATTCATGGCTCCCTCTCTCTTCTATCTCAATAAAACATTAAATTGATTTGTTTAAAAATATATTATTAATTTCACATATAACAAAACTTTGGTTAGATTCATATATAACATGGATATTGTATAAGTATGGTTATTTACACTAATTACTATCTTATTTTTTGTATTACGAATTCAGCAGCACAAAATCAAAGTGTGCATGCAGTGTCTGACTTCTTTGAAGGAAAGAGGAAAGGGTTGTGTAGAAAGAGTCTCAGACTGCGATACATTTCTAAAACATTTTTGACCAGGCCCATGGGAAATCCTTGAGTTAAAGTCACCTGACACAAGAGTCCTACCTCTCATAGGAATGGGTCTGTTTAGCACCCCAGTAATTTGCTGGTAGCAGCTGTGAAAAGCATGGTCTCAGTACAGCTGCAATAGATTCATAACACCCTAATTGAGGCTGGCAATTATGTTCCCTATAGCAGATTGGAGGTGTTCTATTTTCATGGCCACCACAAATACTTTTGCAAAAAAAATCCTAGAAAAAAATGAAAATTGTTTCAACAAATAAAGATATATTTAATGCATACAAATGAATTTCATATTATTTAATTTGAACACTATATTTTGTGTACATTGCATGTGATTTGTTACATCTGTGATTCTGGAAGACTATGCTGATTTGCTATTTTGTTTTGGTTATGGAAATTCAGAATAATATTTAGGTAAGGGGCAGGGTTGGAGATATACCAACAGGTGAAGGTCAAACACTGTGTGAAGATGAACTTCCCAGATAAAAAGCTCAGGACTCGAGAGGATGAGAGAATATAAGATGGGGCTTTATTATCTAATTTCCATGCTAACATTGTAAAAGTGTCTCAAAATGTAAAATATCATCAACAATAAAATCCTAATTATCCAGGAAGGGGCTATTTCCTAGGAAGGCTCTGCTGTCTTGATGTTTCTGACTCTGGTTACTTGGGTCCTCTTTCACCCTTTTCTTCATATCCATATACATCTATTTATCATTAAAAAATTTCTCTCATTCTTATGTGGATTATTTTTCTCCTTCTCCCTTCTTAACCTCTCTCTTCCTTTCTCCTGTGCCTTTAATTTTTTTCTCTCCTTTAAGGTGATATTTGAACCATTACATAACAATCATAATGAAGTGAAAAAGAAGAGATTGGTAAAGCTGACCAAAAATAAGCAATCAATCAGAAAGGTTAGAAGAGAACTGGTAATAATAAATGAATTTAAATTTTACTACAGAGTGAAATATAAAAAGATAGCCAGTAAACATGAAGAAAATCTGAATACGAATCAGATTTTAATTAGTTCCCCATATTGTCAAGGAGGTTTTAGCACTCTCCTGCTACTAAACTCATCTGGAAGAATCTTTCTGTTTAAATTGAAGCAACGGAAATAAAGCTTACTGTTAACTGAGAATTTGTATTTTAATTAGCAGACTGGTCAAGTTGTATGACACTATATGGAAAAATACCAAAATTTATGTGCTGTCTCATAATTACATTGTAAACCACTAAGAATTAAAATTTGAAATGAAGAAAAATATTGTAAGCATTTCCAGAAGTAAGCTGATGATGGCTCAACAAGACACAACCTAAAGAACATTAATCTGTTGCAGTCTAAACTTTCAAAAATGATTTGTTTTGATAGATATTATCAGTGTATCTTTGGTTTTCATTAAACTCTGAAGCCCTATTGATGTTCTTAGTGGTTCTTACGGACTCCTCCTTTTCTTCATAAAACACAAATCAAATTAGTTTGTAATCTTAAATTGATTCTTACTCAGTTTTTTGGCCCTCTTCAGCATTAAGCACACTGCTTGAGATTGAATTCACCTCAGCAAAAGTTGTGAAATGTCTTCTTCAGACAGTTTACATGCAACAAATTGTGGGAAGCTGAATGTATTTAATAATATCTTATGCAAAGTAAGAAGCTATTTAGCTGATTGAGAGTGAGAGTTTTTTTTTTTTTTTTTTTTTTTTTTTTTTTTTTTGATCAACAAGTGGGTATTCTTTGTCCAGTGTTTGATATCTCCTGGGCAATGTAAAATGAGTAACTGAGATCCTTATGGGTTTTTCTTGGTTGAGTTAGGTCTTGAGGATAATATGAGTAAAATATGAAGCTATCACTATCCTAGGCTAAGAATTTCTCCTAAGGCAAGGACAGCGTCTTGTCTCTGCTCAAGAATCAGCCACTGATTTTACCTCGTTGGTGTGCCTTTGGGAACACTGGCTAAGCTGTGCTTCTGTCACCAGTCCCTCTTAAGGCTGCTGTTGCTGCTACTCCCTGTCCTTCTGCCTTCAGAAATTTTGTAGGGACTGCCATGTCAGTTTCTGCCAAACCTAAAATTCAAAGCAACACTTTTGTGGGTTTTGTCTTTGAACGTTTGTCACAGGAATCACTTTGAAAGTAACTCTAGAATTTTCTTTTTTTAAAAAAATTATTTATTAAATGCAATATGATCTTATAATTTGAACACTTTTGAAGGTAGTACACAGTGCACTGAAATAACTTGTGAGGAGATAATTCAGACAAAATTTTGAAAGTGGCCTACAGGTTTTAAAATTATTTACATTAATTGAAGCTACTCTAGAAACTGCTCAGATTCTATCAATGATTTTCATTCACTGATTATTTTAGAATTTAATATTACATTAGTTTTTGTCTAATTGAAATTGAGTGTTAAAGTTGTTGGTATAATGATTGTAAAGATTTGTTTCAAACTAAAAAAGGAAATCTGTTATAGAGGGGTTTATTTTGTGCAGAAAGTTAATATGCCGAGACATGAAATGTAACACACAAGGTAGTTGCTTTTGTTGGTGAAACAGATGACTAGTGTGCAGATAGAATGATAATTATAGTAAGAATATCTAATGGGAAACTAAAACATAAACCTAGCTAAAGCTGAGGAAAATATTCAATGGCGAATTTTGGCCATTTTTAATCTTTTAAAGTGAGAGACACATTTTGAAGTCATTATCCTGATGAAATAAGAAAAAGAATGCAGACTGAGCAAATTATTTTTTCACTGACATTTCAGTACTCTATTGTCTATTTAGGCCATCCATTTTGGCATTAAATAGCTCTATGGTGATTAGTTATGAACTTCTGAAGGAGCCCAGAAATAATTTAGAAATGCAAAGTATTATTTTTTTAAATTTTCTCCTCATTTGGCTTATAGATTCCTAGAGGGCAGGTTATCTGACTTAACTCATTGTTTTTCCTCCTTTATTCTTTGCCACTTCTCACTCCTCTTCCACTGCCCTCATACCCTGCATTTAGCAGAGTGTTTCATACAGAGCAAGATTATCCAGTTCCTCATTTTGTGGTTGTTTTAGGCATTACTTACTTAATTATACAAGTTCAGATATGGCTTGCAAAGAAAATACCAAACAAGTTGGAAAGCTTGTAACTCGTTTTTTATAACATTTTTTCCCCCGCAGTGTAGTATTAATGAGGTAACCTACTAAAAAAATCTAGCATATTTTTTATCTCCTGTAGTATTTAATAAATACTATCCTAAGCAGTGTTGTGCTGATAAATGTTTAATAGCCACCTCTCAAAATAAAGAAAAAAGAAAGATTGATTTGTTGTGTTTGCTGATTTCCATGTCGTAAATCCTTCCGTGGCAGTTGACTTCTAGTTACCATGTAGTGTCACTGAATGGAGACTTGGGGAGAGATGTACACAACCAGTTCTTGAGAATAAAAACAAGATGGGTCATTACACCATTGTTTCCCTAGCAGAAGATATTGTTGCCTTGCCCATGTTCCTTATAACTGTACCATTTCATTACACTCTGCCTTAAATTCCAGCTGAGGGTTTATGCATCTCTGTGCCTGAGGGTCCTCCTCGTGGATGTCGGTTCGGTTTTTGCCTGAGCCAGAAATGCCAAGGAATGATTTCCGTTGGCAGCAGCAATCAAACAATTACTGACAGTAGTTGGTGCATAAATTCACCAGCTCCCTTAGCTCTCTAATTGGATCAATCTGAGGTCTATGTTCTAAAATAGCTCCCACTGTTTTCCAGCAAGCTTAACTTCCAGTTGTCCATAGCAGTGAGTTTCAAGAAAACACATCCTATATTGGTTCTCTCCTCTTCTCTTTGTCACTTTCCTACTTCTTTACAGGTGTTTCCTGGAATAATCTCCTGAAAAAGCTACTTGCATTGAATCCTGTCTCAAGATCTATTTCTGCTGGAACTCAAACCAATTCAAACTTCTGTACACTTCAATTTCCACCTTTTGCAGATGTCTTTGCGTATGAATTGGAGTATGAATGTCTATTCAAACCCATTTAACTATTCAGTATCTCCCACGCTTACTGTAATAAAGGTGTGATGCTTCAGGAACTTTTCGTTCTGTCTGGTGAAAAATATCGATGTCTCATAGCATTGCACCATTAAATACTTGTAACAGAGAAAATATGGCTATCAAGTTCAACCTACTTGCACACCTAGGAAAGACAGGTTCTGACTCTTTTGCTGTCACTTTTTTTTTTTGAGATGGAGTTTCGTTCTTGTTGCCCTGGCTGGAGTGCAGTGGCGTGATCTCGGCTCACTGCAAACTCTATCTCCTGGGTTCAAGGGATTCTCCTGCCTCAGCCTCCTGAGTAGCTGGGATTATAGAAGTCCACCACCATGACCAGCTAATTTTTGTATTTTTAGTACAGATGAGGTTTCACCATGTTGGCCAGGCTTGTCTCAAACTCCTGACCTCAGGTGATCTGCTTGCCTCGGCCTCCCAAAGTGCTGGGATTACAGGTGTGAGCCTCTCCACCCAGCCTGTCATGTATTATTAGAGGAAATGTGAAGAACTGAGGCTGAGCAAAAGGACTGCCCCTGGAAGGAAGAAGGCTAAAGAACAGAACAAGAGAGGCATGGAAAACATTTTATTGATATAAATGGAACCGTATTTTTTGAGGTGTTTTTAGACATACTTTCCATATTCTTATTTTTGGTTCCTGCTTTTTTTTCTTTTTGTCTTCTACACACAATTATTTCCCTAAACTACTCATATGTATGATTTCATTTCATTTTGTTTAACTTTTCTGCTCAAGTTTTTTTAAATGTAAAACCTAGACAGAAATATATATATGTGTATATATATGCTCACAAAATATAATTTTAATGTCCATCTCCATCTTCAAAATGGGAGAAAGTATTCACCATGAAACAGAAGAAAAAATCTGGAAGTGTTTGACTTACAAAAATATACCACTCATCTTTCAACTTATCCCTAATAATTATTGCCTTCTCCCCAACTGGTGATGTAAATAAAATAATAATGCGAGAAAAAAATTCAAGGGAGAATAAGCAAATAAATATTGTTAAGATTTTCTTCGTCTTGTGATGTGCATGATGCTTGAGTATGATAGAAGAGATGCCATCTGTGTGGTGACATTCGAGTGCTGGCTCAGAATTGCCTTGATTCTTCTCATGTGTTATGGGAGCTATAAATCCAACAGTGAATAGTAGCGACAAGAAGTGACAAGTGCAGTTCAGCTTCCAAGACTGGTTTTTAGTCTTGTCCCTGGTATTAAGTTCTAGATTCACCAGGAACCTGAATGTCACCATGTATCTTGTGAAATTAGTTTACTGATGCACAAAGTGAGGACCCTTCCTAAGGCACTAGGAAAACTCAGACAACTGTATATTTTTGAGGTCAAAATTAAATCTTGAAATAAAGTACTTTTATTAAGGCACAATTTTCTCTGACATGTTAGCTATTCTAATTACAAGTAAAATTAAAATAGCGTTTTGTTGTTGTTGTTGTTGTTGTTGTTTTTTCCACTCAGAGCTCTTGAGGCAGCTTTCAAGAGCACTTAGGCTATGGCAGAATAAGGGCTCGGCTGCTGTGAGAATATATGTTTAATTAGTGAATATCAGTTTAAAGGAGAAATTGGCCAAGAAGTACATGAAAGAGTCAGGAACCATATGAATTAGTCAGGTTATTTTTGATATTTTGAGTTGCTGAATAAGCAAGCCATTCAATGCCATCATTTTTATTCTTTTGGCAAAATTACCCAAAACAGAAAATGGCCAATAGATGATATTGTTGGAACTGAAGGTTTGTAATGGAATTAGAGTAACGGAAAATAAAATCAACTTCTTTTAGGGAATTTTTATTTATGTTTTCTACATTATGAAGGATGACACTGTTTAGGATTATGTCAGCTGAAATTAAATGCCATTTTATCATTAGATGTTTACCACCAATCCTCATTTATAAATGATGACTAAAGTGGCTCTTGTTTCTTAGGAAATTGTTCTTTTCTATGACTGCAATTATGACCAATTGCCAAATAAAAGGAAGCAGCAGATAATTTATTAGTTGATAGAAAAACAAAAGAAGTTTTCTGCAAGTGGTAAGAGTAAGTATTGTGTTATAATGTGGCACTGAGTAAGTAACCCAATTTAATTTTCTACTATTGGATACATTTTGTTATTTAAGTGTAGTTCGGTATCCAGATGTATTTTAGAAGAGATGTTTTTTAGAGTGGCAAAATGACAAATGTTCATGAAAAATATAACCATATATATGGTATGTATATTGTACCATATACATACGTGTGTGTGTATGTGTGTGTGTGTGTGTGTATATATACATGTATATATTACATATATATATATATTTATATATGAAAAACCCCAGCATAGTACTGTGTCAGCTTTGGGATCCTTCAACTGAAGACAGATGTAGAGCACTTTGAAGATATACAGAAAAGAAGTATCATTAGCGGACTGGCACATTAGGTGACAGTATTGGTCTAGGCAGATTTTTTTCCTTTGGTTCCTTTCCAGTTTCTAGATTTCCCCTGCCTCATCCCATACCTAGCCCCTTGTGCCTTTTTTCTATACAACTATTAACTCTTATTTCCACAACTTAGATATCTCCCAATAGAATTTTAATATCCCTAAAGAAATATTTGTTAGTTGGATATTTGGAAGCATGAGTGTCACATGACCTGAAACTTTGTGAGTAGGAATTTTATTTTCAAATGTATTCAGATCAGTCTCTGATTAGCCAAGTTCAGACAGTCATAGGGAGATCATTCGAGAGTGAGAGGCCCATAAACAATCTCCCAGCCCACTATTATATTTTCATCAAGCCAACATTTGTAGCTTAACCATCCATGAGGAAAGAACCCTGAGGAGTCATAGAAAGGAGAGATTGAGCTCATGGAATTGCTGAATGGTGAAAAACTGATTTTCATTTCTAATGAAGGCACAAAAACACAGGGGTTTAAAACTAATACCTGAGAGTTTTGAGATTTAAGTTATACGTAGTAAAGGCTTAGAAGAGCCACTTAGAAGTCAACATTCCTAAAATGTATTCTCCTTCTTTTCTTTAGTTTTCCAACCTTATTTATTAGCCTTTAGTCTTTTCTCTTTTGTTCATTTTGAAACCTTGTTCCAAGTAATCACCATCCAGATAATTGCCAATATAGCTCTTGCTCAAATATTTTCTCTCTTTAAACAGGTGGCTTGCCAACCAATTTGCTATAGACTTATTTATTTTTTCTGATTTTTTTTCCTTTTTCTTCTCTCTGCCTTACAGCTACAGAAACTTGAAAGGGTCAGAGTTTATGCCTAGTTTTTCCCTTCCATTTCCTTTTTACAAAATTTCATTTCTTTAAACTCATTCTACAAGACATTTCTGTCTTGAAAAATGAGACAGACTGTGTTAAGCACTGTCCATTACTACTGTATTCTTCTGTTTCAGCATTGTAAAATATACTGAATGCCATGTTCTATTGTGGATATGTCAAAACAAAGAGAGATAGCAGTTTAAGCCCTCTGTTCATTTCCTTTCTATTATACTTTGAAGTATTCTATATTTTGAAATAGTTTTCAATTCATGAAAGAAAATTAAAAACCCTTATCCTTTTTTCCCTTTCAGCAAAACAAGGCAGTCACTTTTCGTTTAACCATCTTTACTATAAAAAAAAAAAACCCTGAAAATAAAAGCTCTTTGTGTGTGTGTGTACGTGTGTGTTTGTGTATGTGTTAAAGACCAAACAAACATGGTACAATGCCTGCTATTATCTTGGGAAATTAGCCGTACAGCATTCAAAGGCTTTCTTCCAAGTTCTCCAAATTCATTTATTTGGGTTTTGAATAGAAATTTGTCTGGCCAAACAACTGTATGAATCAGAGAGGATTTTTTTTTCCCCCTCAGAAATGACCCTTGACATCCCCAGTCCTGCTGTCTATCTATACATGTCTGTCTGTGTAACCCTATAGAGACTGGCTTCACGGGACCCAAGTTTTTGTAACAAAGAAAACAATCTAGTTTTACCTTTGGAATCTCATCAAGAACTGTAAAGAAACCACATGTTCAGGCAAAACGCAGTTCGTTGGGAAAAGGGTTTTAGGGAATGTTTTCAGCAAGGACGGTCTTATTAATAATGTGAATAGCAACTTAGACATGATGTTGTGGTCCACAATAAATCAAGGGAAGGGGTTCAAGCATGACCACTGGCAATGTATTTCAGGGTTATTATGCACAGAATGAGTCAGAGCAATGCTAATGGCTACTTTCAAACTTATCCTAGCCTTGGATGGGAGCTGATGTAATGAGCAAATCCAAAGACTTTTTTGATTTTCAGGATAAATGATAAAAAGAGTTTATAGAACAGGCAAAGTGATATATAAGGAGAAAATCTGGCATAGGGTGGGCATCTGCTGATGGAATAGAAAAGATAATTGGGAAACTCCTGAGCATCTCAGACAGTGTAACGGAAAGTATGCTGATTCAAGCATCAGACAGACAAGATTCTGATGCAGTCTAGCTGTACAGTTTTGGTCAAGTTGCTTGACATCTGTGAATCACAGTTTTCTCAACTGTAATATTAATTTGAGGTAGAATTATCTGCTTTTTGTGCTGAATTGGATGTGAAAAGTAGAATAGAAAGGCATAAAAAGGTTTGCATTTGAGTAACTGTAAACATAAAAGTATCTGTTGATTAGAATAAAGAACTCTGGAGGAAGACTAGGTTTGATGTGAGAATATTTTGGTATACTGTCCATCTTGTAGTTGGATGACATTGCATCACCCAACTAGGGATATAAAGTCAGTCATTGAATATATAAGTCCCAAACTCAGAGGAGTGGTCAGAGCAGGGCATAAGTATTTGGAAGCCATTGTATTGGTGGTGACTGTAGCTACAATACAGATGAATGCTCTTTGGAGGAGAGTATAGAATGAGAAGAAAAGACCTTGAGTACTTTGATATTCAAAGGCTAAGTAAAAGAGACTGAGCCAGAAGACAGACTGTCAAAGTTTGGCCAAGAAAGTGGAGTAAACTCAGGAGAATGACATAAAACTCAAAGGAAGAGAAAACTTTAAGAAAAAGACTGTGCTCAACTGTATCTCAATCAATTTATTTCCATGTCTTCCATGAACACATATTAGAAGCTAACACCACTTATCACATGAGCTATTGCAGTAACCTCCCAAATTATATACTTATTTACAATCAATTTTCCACAACATGGCCAATAACACTGCATTCTGAATTCCAAATTTTGTCATGTTATTTATCTACCTAAAATGCTATAATGCCTCACACTTCTTACAGAACAAAAGTAAATCCTTAATAGGTTCCACCAGGCCCTGCAAGATCTGGCCCCTGATCATTTCTACAGACCTGTCTCGTACTGCTCTGTCCTCCCCGTGTCAGCCTGGGCCTCTTTCAATTTCTTAAGTGTTCTGTGCTCTCCTCTGCATACTGGCTTTTCACATGCACTTTCCTGGCCTAGAAGCTAGTCATTTCCCCCCGGGCTTTGGTCTAGGATATCTTACTTACCGTTTAGAATTCAGGCAGAAAGTCATTTTTACAGGAATCCTTCCCTGACCTCCAAATTACAAAGCTCCTTGTTGTTTGTTTTTGTTTTCTTTTTTTCTTAACCTTGTAGCCTTTTTTTCGTGGAATATGGGTAATATCTGACTCTTAAGTCAGGCTCTAAAGTCCATTAGGACAAGGACATTGTATTGTCGACGACTGTATCCTCAGTTCCTAGCATAGTGCATGGCAAATGCCAGGTTGTTAATAAGTAATAGTTGCACTAATGCTTAAGAGGATATTTCACATTCTATTTATATTTAAGCATTAAATATGTATTTATTAATGCTTAAATATAGTTACTATGCATTTATTAATGCTTAAATATAGTTAGAATGTGAAATATCCTGTTAATCATTGATTTTTTTTCATCTACTGTTACACGTTGGAAAAACCTAGAAGATACGTGAAATAATTATTTTTAATGAAGTGCTAGGATGTTATAACTTATTGATACTAAATGAACACATGCATAGGGAAATGGCTATTTATGTACACAGGGATTACTCAGACATTTTAAATACTGCCAACATAATTTGTTACAGAGAAAATAAGGAGGTCAATAAAAGGTCTAATCAAGTTTTCTTATTTATTTTCTTTACTTTTTATTCCTTCCTTCCTTTTCTTTCCTTCTTCTTTTTTTTTTTTTTTTTTTTTTTTTGTTGGTAGAGAAGGATAGAGTACTATATTTCCCATTATATGGGTGGTATAGACTAGCTATTAATATTACCACTATATTTTAATATTAAAATGTGGAGGAATTACAAATATTCAGAGTATAGATGTTTAGGGTGCTTATGTGTGTGTTCATACATATCTATACGTTGTTCACCAAATCATCTTATTTCTTCTTAATTAATTGCTTTATTTCCTAGAGTAATGGGAAATGTTGAACGCATAACTGAATCCTGTTGCAACAAGCTGAGTTTCAGGGGTCACTAGTCCTGTTATGCAGGCAAGAACAGGCCTTGATTGGATCTGGCAGGCCATCTGTTATACTTCAGGTGTCCTAGCAGCCTCATTTCCTGTTTAGGTGAGTCAACAGATCTAACATATGTGTCATACTTTTGAGAAATCAGTTTCCTTTATAAATGACTAGAAGGACATAATTAGTGAATGCTCTACTGGAGAAAAATCACTGACACTAAAATAATATCTTGATTAAAACTTATTAATACCTGTTTCTTTTGTCTCTTTGGTTGTCCTGTTTCTTTTGTTTTGTTTTGTTTTAACACCTTAAATCCTAGTGGCATGAAGCAACGACAACTTTATTATACTCACAATTTGGGGAGTCATGAATTTGGGCTGAGAACCAGCAAGAGCAGCGTGTGTGTGTTCCACAATGGTTGAGGAATCAAGTGCTGGCATCTCTCTCTCCATCCAGTCTCCCCTCATGACTGACATGGGAACCTGTCAGGGAGGTAATGGAGTAAGTGGAGTAAACTCTGGAGAACGGCCCTGGCTTTCTCCTGTGAAATCCTTCCAAGAGACCAGAGGAGAAGCTTCAAAGCTTCTTATGACTTTGCAAGTCACACTGCGTCACTTCCACTTTCATATTATGGATACAGGGGTATCCCATTTTCATTGTGGTAGGGTCTGAATACCAGGAGGTGTGATTTTAAAAGGCATCACTTTTGGGACTAAGATACTTTAGTCACATCAATATCTTTGAATTACTACTTTTCTCTCTGTGTGTCTTCATGCATATTAATCCTTACGTTTTGCTTGAGATGCAAGGAACAAAGCAATTACTTTGTTTTGCTTGATTTCCACTATTAAAACAATGAATGAATTTAAGGTGCTTCTTTGAAGAGAGCCATAACAATACTGAAAAACTTTGAAATAAAACCAATTACTTATATACTCTTATCTGCTCTCCTGAGAGCTAGATAATCTTTTCCTTTTGATTTAAGTATTATATAGCCTAAGGAGAAACATTAATATTTTACATACTACATACAGTGTTACTACCAAGTTTAGAATTGTTACCAGGCTGAGAAAACCATGATAATAGAATTCTGAAATGATTCTGATATGCCATGTAAACAATACCCTACTGTTGAACATAACCAAGGGCAGCATATTTCCCCAAAATCTTTGTTCTTTCTTGTATTCCGAGTGAGCTACAGAATAAAAATAAACATTTTATTTTTTTTCTATTTTCTTACAAGAAATAGTGCATGAACGAAATCAGCAATTAGAATCAATGAATTTATTGTAACATCCTTTTCAGATGTATAAATGAGGAATTTTATAGGTTATAAATTTTGTATAGAATGTCTTAGAAAAAAGTAGAGGTTTAGCTTTCCTTCACTGGTCACAGTTTTTGCCTTTTTCTTCCCCTGAAACATTATAACAAATTTAAACTTAGACTGTGTTTGCACAACATAAAGACTATGCTTATAATGCAAAACAGAAGAGTTGCCATGGTAATTTCTTCACTGTATGTACCAAATCAAAACATATATCAGGCCTCACTGTGTAGACTTACTGTAACAGAACTCAACAAGTATTATTGAGTGCTCACTATGTGTCAGGAACATTACCAAGGCCTGGAAATATTTAGATAAATATGACATAATCCCTTCCATCAAACAACTTATATTCCAGGACAGACAGTCATGTAGACATATAAATACAATATGCTGTATTAGGTACTCAACAAATGCCATAGCAAACAAGACAAAGGAGTCTTTTTTTTTTAGCTGGTTGTAGGAGGTGAAGAGGAGTTACAGAAAGTAGGAAACATTTTGGCCTGCATTTTTATCCCCAAAAGACATTTACAAATGTATAAGCAAACAGAAAAGTTGTTTTAGATTTAAACAGAGTTAAGACTTTTTCTGATATTAGGTTTTAAAATGCAACACTAACTTCTATCCAAATTAGAACTCAAAATACATCTAAAAGCAGTTGTGCTATCTCAAAGATAGTGATGAAGTGAATGATAAGTGGGGCAATGATAGATCTTCTAATACATTACATATCTTTCCATATGCCAAAAAAATAAAAATTCAATAGTCAACATAAGGGCAGGGTCATAATATTCATGAACGGAGAAAACACACCTTGTTAAATATTATCTAGCTTTGATTCAAGAATGTCCACCTAGTATTGATTTAAATTTTCACTTTTATATGAAGATTACTGGACATTTTGAATTTTTAAAAAGTCTTACATAGGATTTTTAATGTATGTAAAATTTAGATGTTTTTATTTCAGGGAAAAGAACATTAAACTACTTAGTTATTTAGAATGGAACCCATTTTCTTTCTTGCTATTTTCTCTCTCTCTCTTCCTCTCTCACTCTCTCTCTCTTTCTACAAAATTCTGTCACTCTACTTTATACCAAGTCTGGATCTTTTTGTAGTCTTAAACACCTTCTAAAAGTTCCTGGACTATTTGATTTCTCCTTATATATTTTTAGGAAAGAGAAGGCATTTTTTTTTTCCTCCAGTATTTCCAGGCAACATCATAAATTTTCAACTGAGTGAATAGGATTCAATCTCATGCTTATCCTTGACCCAATCAAGATGGACAGAGGAAGGGAATGTCCAGTTGACTTAGCACAAGTCTAATCTGCCACTGCAGGATTTGGTGGAAATTTACCTTCCCCAAATGGAAATCAGGGTTATTTTAAAAAGAATGTGGGGAATGAGTCTGAGGAGGCAATCAATAATCATCCACTATACATATATATACACTATCAAACTTTTTATATATATTTTATATATGTAATACATAATACTATATATAATATGTAATATAATACATAATACTATATATAAAATATATTTTTTTATATAAAGTTTGATAATTTGAAAGGCTTAAACTTTTTTGATTCTTGGTACTAGATAACAAAGCAAAAACTAAAGGTTCCATCTTATGTGAGTTGTCCCAATGCAATAGTGATGTAACTGATGGAAAGATATGAACACTCAGCCAAAAGATACACAGTCACTTACATTGAGAAAGGATTAACAACAACAACAACAACAACAAAATCTCACTGAGACAGCTGTACAGAGCTGAAAACACAGTAACTTCTGGCAGATTGGAAACATCCCTTTGCTTTAGGTCTCAGCAAGCTGCTACCTCTGCCAATAGGACTACCTGACAGAGTTGAAGACACCATCAGAATCTTCAAAAACTTCCCTTTCCCCTTTTCACGGGGATTTATATATTCTATTGGCCCCTTTCAAATAATCAGGAAATAGACTGTCAAGTACTTACTCACTGAATGTTTACTGGAGATACGTGAAAGGACAATTTTTCCGTCATTTCAAAGTGACTAAAACTCCAGTGAGAATAAAAGTCTCAGAGTTTCCAATCAGAGATGATTGTTGGATCATTTTCCCACTGTACTGTTTTTTCAAATTAAAAACCTGAGTTTTAGCCCTGCCTGAAACCTGTTTCTGCATCATTGTTATTTAGAAACATGCATATTGTTTTCCTTATTTTTGGCACAGTAAAATTTTTTTTTTTTTTTTTAATAGAGACGGGGTTTCATTATGTTGGCCAGGTTGGTCTTGAACTCCTGACCTCAGGTGATCCGCCCCGCTCAGCCTCCCAAAGTGCTGAGATTACAGGAGTGAGCCACCGCTCTCAGTCTTGTATGTGTTTTTATTATTTTTATTATGTTTTGTTTTTTGAGACAGAGTCCTGCTCTGTCGCCCAGGCTGGAGTGCAGTGGCGCGATCTTGGCTCACTGCAGGCTCTGCCTCCTGAATTCAAGCGATTCTCCTGCTTCAGCCTCCCGAGTAGCTGGGATTACAGGTGTGTGCCACCATGTCTGGGGCACATATTAAAATATAAAATGGATGATAAATGTTAACTTCTCTATGCCCTCTGATAGATATTAACTTATCTTCACCCCCTTTGGAGTCTTTAGCAGATTGTAAATTATACAACTGGGTATTTTTATATTTTGAAGTTTGTAATTTTAACAATAACTCCAAAAAGTAATTGTAGAACATTGGAGTTAAATATATATTTAAAATTACCTGAAATCTGACCATCTAAAGATAATCATTATGACATTTTTTAGGACCATAGTACATATATAGGGCTTAGTACTCAGTAAATGCTCAATAAATATATATATATGTTTGTATTTGAATGCTGAGTGAACACAAATAGTATATATAATTGCTTCTAAAAATATGTTGATATTCATCTTTGAATATGCAAAGCTTAGTTCTTTTGTAAACATTTCCTTTATCAAGCTTGATTAAAATGTAAAACAAACCAAACACAATGTACACTGCAATATTTTACAAATTGTTATCTTCTGACGGGAATTCACACTTTCTCATTCCATTTGTATGATGCAATTTTAATTACATGTCACTGCCTAAGCAATGGGTGCGTGAGTGATTATGCCTACAGGAACACTTGGCAGTGATGGGGGAGGGCAGAAGGAGATTCTCAATTTATTATGACTCACTCAGGCATTAAACATGACATTCCTGGACAAGGACTATATTATCGTCAACTTGTCACAACCACAAATTCCTGATCTATCACAGGAGTTTTCTTGACAAGCCACTTCAGAAAAAAATAACTCTATTCAGAAGGTCAACAGTTTAATTTAGAAAAAGGTGAAGCAATGGAGAGTGGTTCATGCTGAAAAGTCTGACCTGGCTCTTGTATCTTGTGATACAGAGAATATCTAATGGTAGAAAAGAGGGAGTAAGAAAAATTCAGAAACATCCTAGGCATAAATAAGTATCCATCATTTGGGTGTACCTTAAGGTACATTCTGGAAGTTTTCAGGGGAACACTTTATTTTTCAATGGTATTTGGTGAGCTATTGCAACCTTCCCAATATATTAAGAAAGTAAGTATGTTCTTTTTTTTTTTTTTTTCCTGGGCAAAAGTTTATATGTGTTTTCCTTATATGGGCAACATCCTTGGAATTAATTTTCTTATTCTTCGTAGCGAATCTAAGGTATTTAAATTAAAATGAAATTAGGAGAGCGTAAAGGAAAGAAAAAGCCTCTTACAGTCATTAGCCTTGTGTGAATAACAAAAAGGAAGGTCTGTGTAGGGTGCCATGAAGTGCTTGCTAAGAGAAGGATAAACCATCACATTTGCAAAGAAATATGTCTGTAAGTCTCATGTGTTGGACTGAATGGAGGGGAAAAAAGGAAGGGAAATATAGTGAAAGAGTGTCAAATGACCATCTTTCACATAGTCACTTAACATAGTGAAAGAAAGGAATAAGTATGAATGTGTGAGAAAAATATATGGGTCTAAACTGAGCTCCACTATTTACCAGCTTTGTAACTCAGGACATCTTTGTATTTAATTACCCTTAACCATAATATATGGTTAGTAATAGTGACTACCCCATGGTTTTTTAGGGATCCAATGAGTTAATATATTTAAAGTGTTAAGATCTTTAAATGAATAATTGAATCATACTAAAAGTTCAATTAATGTTACTTTTAATTTGCACATTTTGACATGGCTAACAGGAGTTGGGAGAAAAATAAAGTAGGAAAAACATGAGACATCTGTAATATAAGTAAAATCCCAGTAGTCTAATACATTCATAAATCTTTTCAAAACAAAACAAAAACAAAAGAAAGCTTTTACTTCCACACCACAAAGAAAGAGATATCTGCAGGAGTCAGTGTATACCCATTTTAGACATCTTTCTCTGATTAATCAGTAAAGCTCACAAGTTTAATTTGGTCTCAGAGAAATAGAAATCTTTCCAGATGGGTTAGAATGCCATGTCACTGCTTGGTCACTTGAGTCTTATAATTGACTAGACTTTAGAGTTATCAAACAAATCCACGTGCTCCTTTGAATCCATGGTAAAACCAGATAAGAGAATTACTGAGGAGGTCTCTGTGATTTTAAGACTACTTATCTTTTTTAATAGATTCATTTTTGGGGAAATTCACCTTATTCTACTGCATTCTGATGAAGACCAAATGCCTGACCACAGATGAAGCAGTGACCACGCACCCCAAGGTCTCTAGTAAAGTAAGATGTCCGTCATGAACTAATTGTTATAGAATCTACCCAGTGAATGTTTAAGTGTATCTTTCAGCATTTCAACATTGAGTAGTATATAGAGGACCAGGATTGCATAAACTGTGAAGTTAGACATCTGAGATTATACCAGTTCTTATATACAATGCAAAATCTTTAGCCAGATGATAGAGGGCTTGAAATTAATAATTTGGGACAGAAGTTTTTGAAAGGGTTATGGGGATGAGAACTTTGGAAGAAATCCAGAATGAAAAATGTTCATATCCCATATGAATATTTACCCAAATATCATCTCTATAAAGAGTCTCAAATCAAGTGGGCGGAGTACCCTATTCCACAGAGAACATCCATCTTCTTCCTTCTGTAAACCTGGTGCTCACTCAATGGCCTAATAAACAATGAGGCCTTGAAGTCATTCTTTATTAAAATAGCCTGCATTTCCCACTTGGCTATCATCACTGAGGAGTGTCCAATTTATCAGAAACTATGAGCGCCTGCTATGGCTTATAAATGGTGGGGACTAGACAGCTTCTTAGTGGTGGTGCTATGATGTGGGTACCTTCTGTCATGAAACCGTCATCATCATAAATCATTATTCTGAATTTGGATTAAATCTACCTCCTTGTCATCCTTCTTCCAACTTCATCATCGGTGGGCTTTTGAGTCTTCATTGTGACCACGTATATGTGTATATGTTGTAAATTATTAAATTCATAAACTATATTTTCAACCAACCACAAACCCTTGGCTGCTAAGACATTTCCTCATTTATCGCCAAATTTAGGACTGATAAAATACACAGATAGATTATGATGTTTCAGTTCTGCCTAAAGAAATGTGAAAACCGCAAAGAAGATATTCAGATGAAAAGAGAGAAATTCATCCTGTCATTTGCATTTCCATATATCAAAATATTAAGTGTGATGGCAGTAGAATGTTAAAAGAATGCTGAACATGATGGCTCACGCCTGTAATCCCAGTACTTTGGGAGATCGAGGCTGGCGGATCACCTGAGGTAAGGAGTTTGAGAGGAACCTGGCCAACATGACTCCATCTCCACTAAAAATACAAAATTAGCCGGTTGTGGTGGTGGATGCTTGTAGTTCCAGTTACTGGAGAGACTGAGGCATGAGAATTGCTTGAACCCGGGAGGTAGAGGTTGCAGTGAGCCGAGATGGTGCCGCTGCACTCCGGCCTTGGCAACAAGAGCAAAACTCTCTCAAAAAAAAAAAAAAAAAAAAGTGGAAAAATTTGATTTTTAGTGGTACATTTGTTGTCATAGGTACATAGACACTTATCTTACCATAATTTAGACAGTATTAGGTGTTCTAATGATAAGTTATATACACTATAAATAGTAGTTTACCCTAGAAATTAGTTCTCAAATGCAACGTACATAAAGACACGTGCTTACCTGTTCTTTTTAACTCTGTGGCATGATTCAAAGATGAAATATGATTTTTCATGCTCTGATTTCCCAAACACGCCTGTCCTTGGATGTCACTTTCTAAATGATGATTAAGGAAACAAACACAGTCTTCCACAATAAAAAGGTATTGAAGAAGTGACTTTTACCCATGTTACTTCAAAGCAAAATTGACTAGCTGCAGGACAATGAATATTACTGCTCAGTGAAGCCACTATTGAACACAATATATCAAAAGCCCAACATATTTCTTTTCAATCAATGTCTGCCCTCCAATATGTAATTCCTATTGAGTTTATCATTTACAGGCCTATTTAGGGGATTTATAGTTTGGCCAAAACTCATCTCTGTGAAAGAGATTATTTTTAGTAACAAAAGACCATGTTTGTATAATAATCTTAAATGTGATCCATACCTTCTGAAGTCACATTTATATATGAACTTGGAGTTAACAGTTTATGTCTGACAATTTTAAATGCATAAAACTATAGAATTGTTAGATTGAAATGGACCTTACACGTCACAGATTCCTTTGGCCAGCTTGCTATTTGAACTCTTTCTATACCACCCTTATGAAATAATTTGTCTATGCTGACTCTTCTAGTTGATTAATCAATTACCTAGGCAGCCTCTCCTATTTTGGAATATTTAAGTATTTGTTTTTATTTTTAACTGGTTGGAAATTTCTCTTTCTATAATTTCCATTTATTAGTCCTAATTCTTCCTTCCTCTACAGGAAATTGCTTCAGATATTTGAAAATTGTTGCTATGTTCTTCTAAGTGTTCTCTTTTCAAAATTAATGTTTTGGGTTCTCCAACTTCTTCTATTATATTGGCTCAAAGAATACATTATTTCTTGATCACTTGACATTTTTATTTCTCTCTTTTGGAGATTATGTTATATTTTATTCCTAAAGCCACAGATAACTATAAAAGAACAATTGATTTTATCATGTAGTATACACATATAAATCTGGATGCTTGGGGTTTTGTGGACCAGTATTCTATGTAGTGGAAAGGATTATTCACTTTGTTCTTATTTTATGAATGCTATAATGTCATGTCATGTATTATAATTATGTGAATATATCTATGCTCCTTAGTTCCTTTCTCAATGCTATTACCTCAAGACAAGTTCCAGGAGAGCGGAGATCAGGAACATATATTATACATTTTCTGTGGTTAGTAGGCTCCTGAGTCTCTTTCAAAAGGAGGTTTTAGTGGAGCCATATTCTGTAACAAAAAATCAACCTGGAAAAAACCCCAAGCATATCTTACCTAGGAAACCTTATCTACATGCTCTATTTGAAGTGAGCAATGTAACTTTAAAGGCCTCATTTTGAATGGATGCTTCAAGGAAATCTAGAGCAGAAAGAGGCAGGGTCTCTATTGAATGCAACTCCATTTTGTTTTTTTTTTAAAAGAAAAACTCAGACTTCGCTACTATGCAATAGATCTATGAAAAAAACAAAACACGAAAAATTCACTAGTACTTCATAAATATATACAAACAGAAAAAGCAGTGTTATCATGGCAAAATAGACATGAACATGTGTTCCAAATCTTATGAGGATGAACAGAAATTACCAATAGGAAAAAGAAAGGCTAATTAATTTCAAGTTTAGATTTTTCACTTTCTTTCTTACCCTCATGCTCATCACTCTCAAATACTTTTTGATAAACAAGGGCATTTTTAAAATAATCATTTTATCAACATCAAATCAGAGCATTAATATTGATACATTCCTAGTATTTAATCAACGGACCTTAAACGTTATACTAACAGTCTCAATGATGTACTTTATGGAAAATTGATCCATTGCTAAATCACATATTACAATTAATGCTTGTGTCAAAGTCTGGAAATACTTCCGGGATTTCCCTGACTTTCCTCATGTTGACACTTTAAAATCTACCAGGCTACAGTAACCAAAACAGCATGGTACTGGTACCAAAACAGAGATATAGACCAATGGAACAGAACAGAGTCCTCAGAAATAATACCACACATCTACAGCCATCTGATCTTTGACAAACCTGAGAGAAACAAGAAATGGGGAAAGGATTCCCTATTTAATAAGTGGTGCTGGGAAAATTGGCTAGCCATAAGTCGAAAGCTGAAACTGGATCCTTTCCTTACTCCTTATATGAAAATTAATTCAAGATGGATTAGAGACTTAAATGTTAGACCTAATACCATAAAAACCCTAGAGGAAAACCTAGGTAATACCATTCAGGACATAGGCATGGGCAAAGACTTCATGTCTAAAACACCAAAAGCAACGGCAGCAAAAGCCAAAATTGACAAATGGGATCTCATTAAACTAAAGAACTTCTGCACAGCAAAAGAAACTACCATCAGAGTGAACAGGCAACCTACAGAATGGGAGAAAATTTTTGCAATCTACTCATCTGACAAAGGCCTAATATCCAGAACCTACAAAGAACGCAAACAAATTTATAAGAAAAAAACAAACAGCCTCATCAAAAAGTGGGCAAAGGATATGAACAGACATTTCTCAAAAGAAGACATTCATACAGCCAACAGACACATGAAAAAATGCTCATCATCACTGGCAATCAGAGAAAAGCAAATCAAAACCACAATGAGATACCATCTCACACCAGTTAGAATGGTGATCATTAAAAAGTCAGGAAACAACAGGTGCTGGAGAGGATGTGGAGAAATAGGAACACTTTTACACTGTTGGTGGGATTGTAAACTAGTTCAACCATTATGGAAAACAGTATGGCGATTCCTCAAGGATCTAGAACTAGATGTACCATATGACCCAGCCATCCCATTACTGGGTATATACCCAAAGGATTATAAATCATGCTGCTATAAAGACACATGCACACGTATGTTTATTGCGGCACTATTCACAATAGCAAAGACTTGGAATCAACCCAAATGTCCATCAGTGACAGACTGGATTAAGAAAATGTGGCACATCTACACCATGGAATACTATGCAGCCATAAAAAAGGATGAGTTTGTGTCCTTTGTAGGGACATGGATGCAGCTGGAAACCATCATTCTTAGCAAACTATCACAAGAACAGAAAACCAAACACCGCATGTTCTCACTCATAGGTGGGAACTGAACAATGAGATCACTTGGACTCGGGAAGGGGAACATCACACACCGGAGCCTATCATGGGGAGGGGAAGGGGGGAGGGGGGAGGGATTGCATTGGGAGTTATACCTGATGTAAATGACGAGTTGATGAGTGCTGACGAGTTGATGGGTGCAGCACAGCAACATGGCACAAGTATACATATGTAACAAACCTGCACGTTATGCACATGTACCCTAGAACTTAAAGTATGATAATAAAAAAAAAAAACCAAAAAAACAAAACAAAACAAAAAATAAATAAAATAAAATCTACCATAAAATACTCCTCAGTTTGGGTTTGTTTTATATTTCGTTGTAATCACAAGATTCAGGATATTCATCTGTGGCAGGAATAATCATAGAAAGTACGTTGGGCCTTCCTCATCTGCATCCTATCAGGTGGCACACAATTCTGATTTGTTTCATTGGATATAATGTTCTGTTTAATCATTTGATTAAGATGGTATGTATCAGGCTTGTCCAATGTAAATTGCTGTTTTCCCCTTTGTGACTGATATCTATTTTGATG
This sequence comes from Macaca fascicularis, assembly GCF_037993035.2. Taxonomy (NCBI): domain Eukaryota; kingdom Metazoa; phylum Chordata; class Mammalia; order Primates; family Cercopithecidae; genus Macaca; species Macaca fascicularis. The sequence goes on along the minus strand of NC_088376.1, from coordinate 188,131,211 downwards.
TCAGTTACCTTGAATTCATGCAAACATTCCATTTACTAGAAATTTTAATTAATTGATTAATATCAGTATGAATTTATGATTTTCTATTTTGTTAAGTGTGATTTAACCTGTTACTGTGTGCTTTTATTTTCTTATTTATATTGTATCTGATACAACTAATAGTCACTCTTTTTTCTTTTTTTTTTTTGAGATGTGGTCTAGCTCTGTCATTCAAGCTGGAGTGCAGTGGCGTGATCCCGGCTCACTACAACCTCCACCTCCCGGGCTCAAGCGATTCTCCTGCCTCAGCCTCTTGAGTGGCTGGGATTACAGGCACGCACTACCACGCCCGGCTAATTTTTGTGTGTGTGTGTTTTTAGTAGAAACGGGGTTTCACCATGTTGGTCAGGCTGGTCTTGAGCTCCTGACCTCGTGAGTCACCTGCCTCAGCCTCCCAAAGTGCTGGGATTACAGGCCTAAGCCACCGTGCGCGGCCAATAGTAGCTCTTTCAAGCCAAAACTCGTTTCCTTTTAACACGACCTGACTCTGTTTTATGTGTGTGTGTGTGTGTGTATTTTTTATTTTTATTTTTTAGCAAGTCTATTAGAGAAGTAAAGAAACAAAATAATAACTACTCCTTAGGCAGAGCAGTGACGACCACACTGTTTTTTGAGCACATTTTTGCTTTTTGACACTAGCAGATATTCGTTTCCTCCTGTATTTTCTGTGCCTTAGCCCTAGAACCCAGCATCTCTTCAAGGAGTTCTTGCTCCTTTTAGTGGAAAATTGTATTTAGAAGCCCACACTCAGCACCAGGTACACTCTTTGTTATCGAGATTATGCTGCTCACACGTCATCTCAGTGGAGAGTTAGGGGATAAATATGTGCATATACATACATACATACATACATACTTAAGTGTAAACATACACTATATCTATTTATATATAAATATAAATGCGTAAACATATATACCTTTACGTTGTATTTATTTTTCCACTTCTCTATCTGTCAAAAACATTGAGTTCACAATATCTCCAATTCTAATCCAAACACGCCAGGTTCATTCTAATTTTCTTCCTCTTCTTATGGTAACTAACTTGCTCCTCTCACAGTGACAAACCTGTTTCTATTGTACTGAGGATATTAACACTTTGATTAATTCTTCTGTATGTAACCAATCTCCTATCTCCACTACCACACTCTTCCCAAAACAGATGCCCTCCTCACTCTGGGGCTCTGGCATCCATATGGTGCCTCCCAGGCAGGCACGCTCCTTCCCCTGCTTGGGCTCCAAAACCCCACGCTGGACTGCTCTCCCTGCCTGGAAGTGGCCCTTCATGCTGGGTTGTGTGTACTCGTGTTTTCAGAATGCTCAGGCTCTGCCAGCCTGCACCAGGTCTCCTCCTCAGGGGAATATCCTCTTCGTTCACTCTTCTTGGGTTCTAACATTGCAATGGGCAGGCCCACCTCCATCCCTTCCATGTGGTTGTACTCCTCCTCCAGGCATAGACACCCGATGTCAGGTTGTGGGTACGCTCCTTGTCCTGATTGAGGTATGACCCCTGAGGCCAGGCTGATCCTTGCTCCCACAGGGATGCACTCCTCACCCTGCTTAGGTGTTGACATTCCCAGCAGGCCAACCTCTCTATGAATGCCCTCCTTTTTCTGCCTGCACTCTAGCATCCTATGCCAGATTCGGCCTTGCTATGATGCCTTCTCTCTCCACCCAGGCTCTGACATGCCATGGATTTAATTCTTACATCCCCTTTTCTGCCTCCTTGCTTCCTCTACTCTGCTGGGCTCTATAGCTATGCTGACTACTCCCTATGTGATGTTCTCTTCTCCCTGCTCAGGCTCTGGTGCCCTAAACCAGGCAGCCCCACCACACTGCTTGGGATTAAAATACAACTTGAGGCCATTGTGGCTTCTACTCCCCACTATCAGATGCTTTAGTGCCTACTTTTCTCTGCTCATCTAATTGCTTTAGAACTGAATTGTTCAGGAAATAACGTGAAGAGGAAGAGGGAGAGAAAACTCTAAAAGAGATTTCTTATTTAGAAGAATTTAATTAGCAACCTATATGTAAAACTGATTGCATTTCTCTTCTTCCATATAAAATTTATGTATCACTCTATTCCATTTCACTTTCATTCCTAAAAAATCTAAAAAATGTACAAGCTTTGAAATGCTGAAAACTTAACATTAATAGGATCTTGATAGGAGGAGTTGGAGTCTTTCTGAAATGCTGTGTTTTTCAGTTTTCCATGGTTTGATATCAGGCTGCATACACACAAACACACACACACACACACAAACACACACACACACACACACACAATTTTCTCTTTTGGTATCAGTAAAAGTGTTAAATTGGACATATGCATATTTCCAAGCAAACAGACTCTGGAAAGGTAAACTTTGATAAAAAGTCATTAGGCTATTAACGGTTCCACTGTTCATGCCGAGAACATGGCTAAACTAAGATGTACTTCTGCAGTTTTGCATTTTAAGGAAAAATCATAGTTCAGAGTCTTGTGCTCAGAAAATTAAGAATCTGTTTATGGTGACATTTGCAGTGTTAATGTTTTCAGTCCAGCTTCAGGTTTTTACTCTTTACCTATTATGCTATTGTTTTCTATTCAATTGAAAACAAAAACAAAAACAAAAACAAAAAACGGTACCTGAATGTAGACCACAGAGGGACACTGATGTACAAAAGAAGTCATTTCCAAGCTAGTCGACTGCCAGGGCCTTTACTTTTCTTTCCCTCCTCACTCCCATCCTTTCCTCCTGTTTTTACTTCTTTATTTTCCTTTTGCTTTTCTTGCTTTCCCTTCTTTCTTTCTTATTCTTTTCTCCTAATTTTTCTTTCTTTCCACATCCCTCCTTCCCTTACTCCCTCTCCCTCTCTCCTCTTCCCTCCTTCTCTTTCTTCCTTTTTTACTCTGTCTATCCTGGGTGATCTTTACTTCTTTCTTCTTCCTCCCTCCCCTCTTCTTCTTCTCCTTTCTTTCCTCTCTTCCCTTTCTTCTTTACTTCTGTCTGTTCATCCTTCCTTCCTTCCTTCTTTTTCTGATAGAAAAAGATCCTAACTTTTCTTTTTTACTCTCCATTCCTTTTTTATTTCCTTCCTTCCATCCTTCCCTCCCTCCCTCCCTCCCTCCCACTTTCCCTTCCTCCCTCCATCCTTCCCTCCCTCCCTCCCTCCCTCCCTCCCTTCCTTCCTTCCTTCCTTCCTTCCTTCCTTCCTTCCTTCCTTCCTTCCTTCCTTCCTTCCTTCCTTCTTTCCATGTTTCTTTTTCCTATCTTTCTGGTTGATCTTTATTCTATATTTCTCTCTTCCCTTTCTTTCCTTCTCCTTTACCTTTTATGCCTTGATTTCGCTTTTCAGTCTCCATTAGTTGACTGATTTATCGATAGTGTGAAATTAGAATTTACAGAGATTTGGCAGTGTCCTTCATGGAATAAAGGTTTCTGAGCCAATTTCATCTGTTTCCCAGAAAGCTGAGAAGGAAGTAGGTAATTAATAATGCAGAAATACATCAGGCTATGCCTATATTTTAAAAACACATATGGACAGGTCAGTGAATTTAGTCAAAACTGCCGTTAATTATCCAGGTGCTTGATTCACATAATGTTAAATACACAGGAAAGTTGAACACTACATTGGCTAAATATATTAATGCTACATGTAGACATAATTATTGGTAAATATTTCATTGAATCATTGCATTTGAACAGAGGTTTTGATAATGGGAAATTATGTTTTTTGTATGTAAGATTTTTCATGTATTTAATTAAGATGTCCTATGTATGCCTCAATATATAAATGTGTATCTTGGTAATATACACAATATTTATAATTAAGATCAAGAGTTGGTTTTCAAGGTTTTTTTTGTAATCAGACCTTTTGGTCCATTTCAATTTTATAATGTTGCATTTTCTTCTATATGAAGCTAAGCAAGATATGACTGTGCTCACACAACGTCATAATTTTTAAGGTTTATTTATTTATTTTTTAATCTATTTTGAGACTGAGTCTTACTTACTCTGTTGCCCAGGCTGGAGTGCAGTGGCATGATCTTGGCTCAAAGCAACCTCTGCCTCCTGGATTCAAGTGATTCTCCTGCCTCAGGCTCCAGAGTAGCTGGGATTACTGGCACCTGACACCATGCCTGGCTAATTTTTGTATTTTTAGTAGAGACGGGGTTTTGCCATGTTGGCCAAGCTGGTCTTATACTCCTGACCTCAGGTAATCCAACCACTTCGGCCTCCCAAAATGCTGGGATTACAGGTATGAGCCACCATGCCTGGCCCATAATTTTTAAGCTTTAGGCCTCATAGATTTTATTTTGATTCATCTACAAGATAACAGTAGCTGAATGACTATTATCATTTATATATGTGCAAATAAAATAAGTATGAGACCAAATTATAAAAGTGAAAATAGTGTCCATGCATTATTCAGGGTAATACAACTGGTATATGGTGGAGATGGAGTTCTTATCCAATTCTGTCTAACTTAAATTGTGGCTTCTTAGCTAATAAAGTGGATGAATTTTGAACAAGGGGCCTCATCTTCCCATTTAGCTACACATTTGAAGTATATGTGCATGAGTGTGTGTATGTATAAATGAATGCATGTGAATGGTTTCAAATTTAAAACATTTTTATTATTGATAAACATGATGCATGGCTTTTGTATAAACTTCAAACAGTACACAAAAGTTGTAGGAATAGTAAAACTTAACGAGTCAGACAAAACTGCTGACATCTTGATGAAAAACTTGATAGATTTCAATGGTATTTCACACACATAAATATTAATGTGTAATTTTACACTGTCAGGATCATACTATGCATTCTTTTCTGTAACCACGGAAAATATATTATGACTGTATATAGTTTTTTTAATGATTGTACAAAATTACATTTCAGAAAAATGCTTAATTTATTAAACTGATTATTTATTGATAATATCTAGCTTGTTTATAATTTTATAACCCTTTTTTATACTCTAGAAGAAATTTTTGCAAAATAATTTATTCATGTGAAAGAATATTTGTTATATAATTAAGTGAAAGGTACAGTAAATTGAATATCTACAGAGCCAGTTCCAACTTATGGAAATTCTAGCCAATAAATTGAAATGTTTTGCATGTTAATTCCCAATGGTACATGTCTTTTGTGATCTGGAAAGTTTATCTTATTTTTGCTTTACTTTATGGTTTGATTGTACATGTACTTATCTTTAAGATACAAATTGTTGGCCGGGTGAGGTGGCTAATGCGTGTAATCCCAGCACTTTGGGAGGTCGAGTCGGGCAGATCAAGAGGTCAAGAGTTCGAAGACCAACCTGACCACCAGGGTGAAACCCCGTCTCAACTGAAAATACAAAGATTAGCTGGGCATGGTGGCAAATGCCTGCAATCCCAGCTACTCAGGAGTCTGAGGCAGGAGAATTGCTTGAACCCAGGAGACAGGGGTTGCAGTGAGCTAAGATCATGCTACTGCATTCCAGCCTGGGCGACAGAGCAAGGCTCTGTCTCGTGTGTCAGGGGAGGGGACATACAGATTGTTCCTTGGAAAACATTTGTATGTTTTCTGATTATGTACAATGTTATCAATTTTCTACGTGTTCCTCCATAACTTTTTAAAAGTTTTATGTGTTGAAGGTTTATTCATATTGATGAACATAGTTTTAGTTTTTTTCATTTTCTCTGCCGTATATTTCATTCTATAATTAAATTCAATGGACATTTTAGTTTTTTAATTTTGTTTTATAAACAATGCACTTAAGAATATTCTAAATTATATGTAGAGTATCTTCACCATCTTAGCTAAAGGTATGTTGTTACTTTTAAATAAAATGAGATAATATAAGAAAAAATGTTTTGAACACTTTGTAAAAGACATATAATATAAAGAATAAGTGACATCTTAAATTTTCTAAGCATGGAATCATTGATTATTATGGTAGGCATATCTCCAAATCTATTAGAAGAATGTAAATTTATTTATACGATTGATGTACTAATTTTTACCCAGAATAGCAGAGTATGACTGTACTGTTGTACACATACTTGATATGTACATATTTTGGTAATCTTGTGAGCATGAAATTGTATCAACTGGAAGATTTAATTTATATGTTCCTAATTTTCAAAGCAATTAATTTTTTTGTGTTTTCCCCTTTTTTTCTTTTTTGTGAAAGGTACATTGATAGAGTTTATCTATTTTTGTATTGGAATTTGTTCCTTCTTATTGATGTGAAGAATTTAAAAAATACTTTCTTTTCTTTTTTTTTTTTTTTAACTTACATCACCTCATTTGTCTTTTATTTAAATTTTTTTTCCCATAAGTTATCAAGGTGCATGTTGTATTTCGTTACATGAGTAAGTTCTTCAGTTGTAATTTTTGAAGTTTTAGCGCACCCATCACCTGAGCAGTATACACAGCACAATATTTGTGGTCTTTTATCCCTCATCCCCTTCACACTCTTCTCCCCAAGTACCCAAGTCCATTATATCATTATTGTTTCTTTGTGTGCTCATAGCTTAGATCCCATGTAACAGTGAAAACATATGATGTTTGGTTTTCTATTCTTGATTTACTTCACTTAGAAAAATAGTCTCCAATCTCATCCAGGTCACTGCAAGTACTGTTAATTCATTCCCTTTTATGGCTGAGAGGTATTCCATCATATATACACACATATATATGTGATATATATGTGATATATTTTATATATGTGTGTGTGTGTATATGTGTGTGTGTGTGTGTGTGTATCTCTCTCTCTCTCTTTCACAGTTTCTTTATCCACTTGTCTATTGATGGGCATTTGGGTTGGTTCCACGATTTTGCAATAGTGAACTGTGCTACTGTAACATGCCTGTCAAGCATCCTTTTCGAATAATGCCTTCATTTCCTCTAGGTAGATACCCAGTAGTGGGATTGCTGGATCAAATGGTAGTTCTACTTTTGGTTCTTTAGGGAATCTCCACACTGTTTCCCATAGTGGCTGTACTGGTTTACATTCCCACCAGCAGGGTAGAAGTGAAGTGTTCCCTGTTCATGGCATCCATACCAACATCTACTGTTTTTTGATTTCTTGATTATGGTCACTCTTGCAAAAGTAAGGTGGTATTGCATTGTGGTTTGGATTTGCATTTCCCTGATCGTTAGTGATGTTGAACATTTTTTCATGTGTTTGTTGGCCGTGTGTATGTCTTCTTTTGATTATTGTCTATTCATGCTCTTAGCCCACTTTTTGATGGGATTTTTTTTTTCCTTACTGTTTAAATTCATTGTTAACTTACTGTTTACGTTCATTGTAGATTCTGGATATTAGCCCTTTGTTAGATGTATAGATTGTGAAGATTTTCTCCCACTCTGTTGGTTGTCTGTTTACTCTGCTGACTGTTCCTTTTGCCATACAAATCTCTATAGTTTAATTAGGTACCAGCTATTTTCTTTGTTTTTATTGCATTTGCTTTTGGGTTCTTGGCATCCTTGCTTATGCCAATGTCTAGAAGCGTTTTCCAAAATTATCTTCTAGTATTTTTATAGTTTCTGGTCTAAGGTTTAAGTCCTTAATCCATCTTGCATTGATTTTTGAATAAGATGAGAGACGAGGGTCCAGTTTCATTCTCCTACATGTGGCTAACCAATTATCACAGCATCAATTATTGAAAAGGGTGTCCTTTCCCCACTTTATGTTTTTGTTTACTTTGTCAAAGATCAGTTGGCTGTATTTGGGTTTTTCTTTCTGGGTTCTCTATTCTGTTCCACTCGTCTATGTGCCCATTTTTATAACAATACCATGCTGGTTTGGTGACTGTGGCCTTATAGTATAATTTGAAATCAGGTAGTGTCATGCCTCCAGATTTGTTCTTTTTGCTTAGTCTTGCTTTGGCTATGCGGGGTCCTTTTTGGTTCCATCTGAATTTTAGAATTGTTTTTTTCTAATTATGTGAAGAATGATGGTGGTATTTTGATGGGATTACATTGAATTTCTAGATTGCTTTGGCAGTATGTTTATTTTCACAATATTGATTTTTACCAATCCATGGGCATATATATTTCCATTTCTGTAATCTATAATTTCTTTCAGCAGAGTTTCGTAGCTTTCCTTGTAGAGGTCTTTTGACTTCTTGGTTAGGTATATTTCTAAGTATTTTATTTTATTTTATTGTTTTATTTTGCTACTACTATGAAAGGAGTTGAATTCTTGATTTGATTCTTCATTTAGTCACTGTTGGTGTATAGAAGAGCTACTGATTTGTTTATATTAATCTCGTATCCAGAAAGTTTGTGGAATTCTTTCATCAGTTAGAGGAACTTTCTGGAGGAGTCTTTAGGGTTTTCATGATAAACAATTATAACAACAGCAGTGACGGTTTGTCTTCCTCTTTACCAATTTGGATGCCCTTTACTTCTTTCTCTCATCTGATTGCTCTGGCTAGGACTTCCAGTGCTGTGTTGAGGAGGAGTGGTGAGAATGGACATCCTTGTCTTTTTCCAGTTCTCAGGGGAATGCGTTCAACTTCTCCTCATTCAGTATTATTTTGGTTGTGGGTTTGTCATAGATGGCTTTTATTACATCAAGGTGTATCCCTGGCATGTCAATTTTGTTGAGCATTTTAATCATAAAGGGATGCTGGATTTTTGAATGCTTTTTCTGCATCTATTGAGATGATCATGTGATTTTTGTTTGTTTGTTTGTTTTGAGACGGATTCTCGCTCTGTCGCCCAGGCTGCAGTGCAGTGGCACAATCTCGGCTCACTGAAAGCTCCACCTCCCAGGTTCACTCCATTCTCGTGCCTCAGCCTCCCCAGTAGCTGAGATTACAGGTGCCCACCACCACACCTGGCTAATTTTTTTTTTTTTTTTTTTTTTGTATTTTTAGTAGAGACGGGGTTTCACCGTGGTCTCCATCTCCTGACCTCATGAATTGCCCTCTTCAGCCTCCCAAAGTGCTGGGATTACAGGCGTGAGCCACAGGGCCGGCCAATTTTTGTTTTTAAATCTGTTTATGTGGTGTATCACATTTATTGACTTGCATATGTTAAACCATCCCTGTGTCCCTGGTATGAAAGCCACTTGATCATGGTGGATTATCTTTTTGATATTTTGTTAGATTTGGTTAGCTAGTATTTTGTTAAGGATTTTAACCTCTGTGTTCATCAAGGATATCAGTCTGTAGTTTTCTTTTTTGGTTACCGTCTTTCCTGGTTTTGGTATTCGGGTGATGCTGGCTTCATATAATGAATTAAGGAGGGCTCGTTCTTTCTCATCTATCTTGTGGAATAGTGTCAAAAGGATTGGTATCAAATCTTTGAATGTCTGGTAGAATTCTGCTGTGAATCTGTCTGGTCCTGGACTCTTTTTTGTTGGTAGTTTTTTAATCATCATTTCAATCTCACTGCTTGTTATTGATCTGTTCAGGGTGACGAATTCTTCCTGATTTAAGCTAAGAGGGTTGTATATTTCCAGAAATATACCCATCTCTTCTAGGTTTTCTAGTTTATGTGTGTAGAGGTGTTCATAATAGCCTTGAATGATCTTTTGTATTTCTGTGGAGTCTATTGTATTATCACCTGTTTCACTTCTTAGTGAGGTTATTTGGATTTTTTCTCTTCTTTTCTTGGTTAATCTTGCTAATGGCCTATCAATTTTATTTATCTTTTCAGGAAATCAACGTTTTGTGTCATTTATATTTTGTAAATTTTTAAATTCAATTTCATTTAGTTCTGCTCTGATCTTGGTTATTTCCTTTCCTCTGCTGGGTTTGGGTTTGGTTTGTTACTGTTTCTCTAGTTCCGTGAGGTGCGACCTTAGAATGTCAGTTTGTATTCTTTCAGTCTTTTTGATACAGGTATTTAGGGCTATGAGCTTTCCTCTTATCTCTGCCTTTGCTATGTCCCAGAGGTTGTGGTAGGTTGTGTCATTATTGTCATTCAGTTGCAATAAGTTTTTAATTTCCATCTTGATTTCGTTTTTGATCCAATGCTCATTCAGGAACAGGTTATTTAATTTCCATGTATTTGCATGGTTTTGAAGGTTCCTTTTGGAGTTGATTTCCAGTTTTATTCCACTGCGGTCTAAGAGAGTGCTTAATATAATTTCAATTTTCTTAAATTTATTGAGGCTCATTTTGTGGCCTATCATACGATATCTTGGAGAAACTTCCATGTGCTGTTGAATATGTGCATTCTGCAGCTGTTGGATTAAATATTTTGTATATATCTGTTAAGTCCACTTGTTCCAAAGGTATAGTTTAAATCCATTGTTTCTTTGTTGAGTTTCTGTCTTGATGACCTGTCTAGTGCTGTCAATGGAGTATTGAAGTCCCCCATTATTATTGTGTTGCTGTCTATCTCATTTCTTAGGTCTATTAGTTATTGTTATAAATTTGGGAACTCCAGTGTTAAGTGCATATATGTTTAGGATTGTGATATTTTCCTGTTGTACAAGGTCTTTTACCATGATGTAATGTCACTTTTTGTCTCTTTTAACGCTGTTGCCTTAAATTTTTTTTTGTTTGTTTCCCGATATAAGAATAGCTAACCCTGCCTGGTTTGGGTGTCTATTTTCATGAAATGCCTTTTTCCATCCCTTTACTTTTAGTTTATGTGAGTTCTCATGTGTTAGGTGAGTCTCCCAAAGGCAGAAGAGAGTTGGTAAGTTCTTATCCATTTTGTGGTTCTATATCTTTTAAGTAGAGCATTGAAGTCATTATATTCAATGTCAGTATTGGAATGTGCGGTACCGATGCATGCATTATGCTCTTTGTTGCGTGTGTACTTTTGTTTTTGTTTTTTTTATTTTTGCTTTTTAATTTGTATTTTTGCTTTATAGTTCCTGTGTGATTTATGCTTTAAAGATGTTCTGTTTTTGTGTTTCTTCAGGATTTGCTTCAAGATTTAGAGTTCCTTTTAGCAGTTCTTGTAGTGGTGGTTTGGTAATGGCAAAATCTCTCAGCATTTTTTTTTTTCCTGAAAAGGAATGTAACTTTCCTTCATATATGATGCTTGGTTTCACTGGATACAAAATTCTTGGCTGATAATTGTTTTGTTTGAGGAGGCTGAAGATAGGGCCCCAATCCCTTCCAGACTGTAGGGTTTCTGCTGAGAAATCTGCTGTTAATCTGATAGGTTTTCCTTTATGGGTTACCTGGTCCTTCTGTCTCACAACTCTTAAGATTCTTTCCTTCATCTTACCTTTAGATAACCTGACGACAATGTGTCTAGGTAATGATATTTTTGCATTAAATTTCCCAGGTGTTCTTCCTGCTCCTTGTATTTGGATGTCTAGGTCTCTAGAAAGGCCAGGGAAGTTTTCCTGGATTATTCCGCCAAATATGTTTTACAAGCTTTTAGAATTATCTTCTTCTTCAGGAACACTAATTATTCTTAGGTTTGGTTGTTTAACATAATCCCAGACTTTTTGAAGGCTTTGTTCATATTTTTTTTGTCTTTGTTGAATTGGGTTCATTTGAAGACCTTGTCTGAGCTGTGTATTTCTTTACTATACTTGTTAAATTCTATTGCTGAGACTTTCCAGAGCATTTTGCATGTTTATAAGCATGTTCAATGTTTCCTGAAGTTTAGATTGTTTTTTTATTTATGCTATCTATTTCCTTGAATATTTCTCCCTTCACTTCTCCTATTATTTTTGGGATTTACTTATATTGGGCTTCATCTTTCTGTGGTGCCTCCCTGATTAGCTTAATACCTAACCTCCTGAATTCTTTTTTAGGTAAATCAGGGATTTCTTCTTGGTTTGAATCCATTGCTGGTGAACTAGTGTGGTTTTTTGCGGGTGTGAAAGAGCCTGGTTTTGTCATATTACCAGAGTTGGTTTTCTGGTTTCTCCTCATTTGGGTAGGCTCTGTTAGAGAGAAGGTCTAGGGCTGAAGGCTGTTCTTCAGATTCTTTTGTCCCATGGGATGTTCCTTTGATGTAGTACTCTCCCGTTTTCCTATGCATGTGGCTTCCTGTGAGCTGAACTGCAGTGACTGTTGTCTCTCTTCTGGGTCTAGCCACTCAGCAAGTCTGCCCAGCTCCAGGTTGGTACTGGGGATTCTCTGCACAGAGTCCTGTGATATGAACCATGTATGGATCTCTCAGCTGTGGATACCAGAGTCTTTTCTGGTGGAGGTGGCAGGGGGGTGAAATGGACTCTGTGAGGGTTCTTAGCTTTGGGTGGTTTAATGCTCTATTTCTGTGCTGGTTGGCCTCCTGCCAGGAGGTGCTGCTTTCCAGAGAGCTTCAGCTGTGGTAGTATGGAGAGGAACCAGTGGTGGGCTAGGTGCTAAAACTCCTTCTTTGTCTTTGTCGTCAGCTACCAGGGTGAATTGGAAGGCCCATCAGGTGAGGGCAGGGGTAGGTATGGCCAAGCTCAGACTCTCCTTGCAGGGATCTTGCTGTGGTTGCTGTTGAGGGTGGGGGTGATGTTCCCAGGTCACTGGAACTGTGTACCTAGGAGGATTATGGCTGCCTCTGCTGAGTCATGCAGGTTGTCAGGGAAGTGAAGGAAAGCATCACATGCCTCACTCAGCTCCCACACAAATCAAAGGGCTGGTCTCATTCCCACTGTGCCCTCCATCACAGTCCTGAGTCTGTCTCCGGGAGGAGGGCAAGATGGGCTTGAAAACTTGCTGCAGGCTATTGGCCTGCCAGCTGCAAAAGAAAAGGGCTTGGTTCTTCCCCTACCTGTGGAATCTGCACACTGGAATTGTGCCCTCCCTGACTTCTGGCCAGAAGGATTCTTGCACCTTTTGAATTGTTACAAAGTTCAAGGAGGAATCTCCTTCTCCCTGTTGAGTTTTACCCCAAGGGCCTTTCTACTGCCTCCTCTACACTTGTATTTCGCTCGGCTCTCTAAATTGACTCAGCTCCAGGTAAAGTCAAAAACTTCTCCTGCAGACAGGCCCTCAGTTTCTCCAGTGAGGGTGTGTGCGCAGGGAGGAGGGTCTCCGTTTCCCACTTCCATAGTTGGATCACTCACAGTATTTGGGGTTTCTCCTGGGTCCTGCAGGAGCAGTCCATTTCCTTCAGAGGGCTTGTGGGTCCTCTTGGGATTGCTCATTTGTTTTTGCAGTCGATCTGGAGCTAAAATTCACAATACAAGCCTCTACACACTGCTCTGTCTGGAGCCACAATCTAGTTCTGCCTCCCATTTACCATAATGACCTCTATCAAAAAATATTCTTCTGAATGCCAATACTTTAAGAAATATTTTTTATCTGAAGTCACAAGATATTTTCTTCTAATTGTGTCACAGTTATGTTTTTATATATAATACTTTATTCCACTTAAAATTCATTCTTATAATGGCAAGGTAGAAATACATTTGTATTTTTTTCAAAAATGTAATAGACTTATTATTCAGATTTCAATAAAATTTCTCCAATATATTTAGAATTTTTTTATCTAGCAATATTAAAATTGTTCTTAATGTTTCTTCTTCGGATCCTACATTTCTTAAGTTTTTAAATGTACAATGTTTGTTTCATTGCCTGGTTATGTTTCTATTTTAGATAACTGACAATTTCATTGTATTTAGCAGTTATAATCTATATGGCAGTAATATTTTAGCTTGTTGAGATTTGCTTTGTGACAAATACATGGGCAATTTTTATTAAAATGTTCTACTTATGCTTAAGAAAAATGCATTATCTATATTTAGGGTACAGGGTTTATATTTTCATTTAATAAAGATTGTTAGTGTATTATTAAAAAACATTTACCACTTTGCTGATGGAAGTGATATCAAAGAATTTATAAACATTATGGCATATATAAATCATCTGAATAGGTATAGGCTATGATAAAATGATGCAGCTGTACTGGTGAACACCAGCAAATGGTCATCCTTGATAATTAATATTTTGTCTGTTGTCTGATTGATCTTTTAAATGTAATGTGTTAAAGCTCCTGCTATTATGAATGATTTTACAATAATTATTTGAATTCCAAGATTATACTCAATTTATTAGTTTTGTATGTGTTTAAAATTGTGATAAGTTCCCACAGAATTTTTTTTTTCAATCATGATTTGATGATTTCCTTTATCCATTAAAACGGTCCTCTCTGTCTTTGTGGTCTTTCATCAAGTTGGGTCACTAAAACATCTTCACAGGGAGATCTCAGTGTAGCAAGAGAGTGAGAATGGAAACTGCAAGACCTCTTAATTCCTTGCTTAGAAATAACACGTCACTTCAGCTGCAAGTATCCAGGTCAGTCAGATTAAAAAAATAGAGAAGTAAATTCTCTCTCTTGATGGGTAGAGTTAGAAAAAAAATAACCACTTCTGTTTATTGTAATTATGAAACTGTCCCCATAAGCTTTAGAAAAATATTCAGGGAAGGAAGGTGAAGGAGAAACAAAAATAAACCAAATTTCCAGCACATTCATTATTAATCATTAGGTCAGCTTGTTCTCTTAGCTGCTTTTTCATAGTAGTTTTGTACCTATTTTTTTAGAATCACGTAGTCCCTAGATTATAGTTCCCCTTAACTGCTATTTAGATAACAACTTAAATATTATACAACATTAATTTTCCCCTTTGAAATATTCCTCAGGTCCTATGTGTCAGTGAAAAATTAGCTGTTCTGCAAGACCCCACTAGAAGCTGAATCATCAAACAATGCAGTCTCCACATCCTGATGATTTTATGTCCTTTACCTTGACCAATCAATAACCCAAATTGTACAGTTCCTCACCCTCCATGATCTGCTTAAAAATCGCAAGTCCAGAACTATCTGGGGCAATGTATTTGAGGATTTTTCTCTGCTGCAAACCCTGCTGTCTTGGTGTATTGGCATGTTATTATGCAGTGGGCATCAAACTTGTTGGCCTACAACAGGTACTGACAGATGTATTTTTCACTATCATATTTTGAGTTCTGTACATATTAAGCATTATTATTTCTCATTTGTTGTATTTTTTGAATACAATTTTATTTTTAATTTTATTTTCTCTATACAACTTTTCAAGATAAATCCTCTATTTCTACTTTTACCAAGATTATTTAACTTTATGCAATAAAAAGTTAATCAGTGTTTTATATTCTAATTGACAAAATGTTTCTGAAAGGTATTAATTCAGATCACAGCAACCTCTCTCTCCTTGCCATTCCAAGATGAGGAGCTATTACTATCTAGTATTTACCTCCCCTTTTGAACTCCATTAAATCAAATATTTTTATTATTATTACTTTGTGTAAACAATGTATAAATATACTAGTATTAAATATTTTATTGATTAGCTTTTTAAAAAATATATTTCTACTAGATTCATTTTCTTAAAATTAGTTTCTTAGTGCTTTCTTTTCTGAGTGTTCATTGACACTCAGATTTCCTCAGGTCATTTATTTATTTATTTATTTTGTCACAAAAGCATGTTTTATTTGCTTTGTTCAGATAGTTGGGATGGGAATTATTTTCAATGAGCTTTCATTTGGATCTCCATGAGAAAGAGGAGAGAATAATAATTTAGAGTCTGGACATTGGTACTTAACTTTGTTGATACAAATCTAGACTTTTGTTTTAGTATCTGAGGAGTGTTGGGTAACTTACCTAAGCTTTTCATCATTTACCTTCTTCGTTTGTAAAATTAGTATTGTATTAATAATACCTGTTTCATAGGATTAACAGAATTAATGGTTGTACTTGTTACATGCCTTACATATTTTAAGCACTGAATACATTCTATCATTTATTATTTTCTAGTTTTTTTGGAATCACACTTTTGGCTTAATAGTTGTTCTTTTGTTGGTTTTCTGCCGTTCTTATGCATTTGAAGTCTTTATCTTTTCATTTTTTTTATTATTAGGCATGTAAATAAATTTATGTGGGTTCTTTGTTCTTCATGGAATACAGTATGGTTCTTGAATATTATGACTTGTGCTTTTCATAAATTTTTGAAAATTCTCAGCTAGTATTATTTTAAACATTTTCTTTCTCATTCTTTGTGTTCTTTTATTCTGGAACTTCCTTTAAGCTTATGTTTGGCATTCTTACTTCAACTTTCAGATCTCTTTGCTCACATGTATTTTCCATATTTCTTTTTTGTCTCTCTCTGTTGCATCCTGGATTATATTAAATATGCACCTTTCAAATCACGGTTTATTTCTTCAGACACATCTAATCCTAGATTTAACTCACCTGTTGAGTTTTTATTTTATTTCAACAATTACATTTCTCATTCTTGAAATTATTTTTTGATTAAATTTAAAAATGTTTCCCGTGTTCCTTGTATGCTTTTTCAAGTGTACTTATGTATCATTTATGTCCTCATAAACAGCCATTTTATATTCTTCATATGATAAGCCTAATAACTAAAATTTTGAGGTGTTAGTTTTTTGAAAATTTTCATAACTTTTATGTTCATTTATTTTCTTATAATTTTAGTAGTGTTTAGTAATTAAATCATATTTACTTGTATTCAATCTGTAGTAATTCAGAGACAGTGATTAAATAAAGATACTTTTCTCCAGAGAGATTTGCATTTGCTTTTGCCAGTTCTGGATGCTGCTATCAAGCTCAGAGAAGCTCAATTTAACTTAGTGCTTTGGACTGAATGATTGTGCTCCAAAATTTATGTATTGAAGCCCTAGTCCTCAATGTGATGATGTTTGAATGTGAGGCATTTTAGAGCTAACAAAGTCATGACAGTGAACTTCTTTGGATGAGGTTAGGACTCTTATGAGAAGAAATATGAAAATGATGATTATTACTCTCAGCTCTGTGAAGGTGTGGTGAGAAGGAGGCTATATACAAGGAAGGAAGAGTGCCTCCTCAGATGCCTATCATCTGGTGCTTTAATCCTGGACTTTCTAGCCTCTCGAACTGTAAAAACTGAATATTTGTTCTCTAAGCCATTCAGTCTATTGTATTTTTCTAAAGGAGTCCAAACTGACTAAGATATTTAATGTATATAAATTTTATAAATATGAAAAATTAAGACAGATTTATAGCAAAAATTTTCCATACACAAATACTTTTTTTGGTTATTTTATTATTATTATATTGTTACTATCTAATGAGAATCACAGCTGAGATATGTTAAAATTTCTGGTTGTATAAAGTGTAGACACAATGTAAATATTAGGAGAAAAATGTAAGAAAAAATTTAAAATTCAATAACAGGAAATTTAAAGATTATTTGAAGACACTTCATAAAATGTTTTGGAAAAAAATCATCACGTAATGCAAAGATAAAATGGAAAAGATAAATGTTAAGAAAGACAAAAATCTATAATTATTTGATTCAACATAATTCAATTTAATAAAAATTAAAATATGACCATCAGTCAGGAAAGGAAAACTTTCAAAAGTTAAAAATTATGCAAATGTGCAAATGAGTAAATTGTGGGAAAATAGCAATTACAAGACACAAAAAATGAGCAAGAACACCTTTCACATGATTTTAAAGCTTTAATAAATTAAAATTTTGAAGTATATCAACAGAAATATTTAAGAAATCAGCATAGTTTCTTGATGACCGTGATGGTTAATTTTATGTGTCAACATGACTGGGTACCATTATTTCTTTTTTTAAAAAAAATTTACTTAAGTTCCAGGATACATGTTCAGAACGTGCAGTTATGTTACATAGGTATAGGTGTTCCATGGTGGTTGCTGCACCTGTTGACCTGCCTTCTAAGTTCACTTCCCTTACCCCCGACACCCCAACTGGCCTTGGTGTGTGTTGTTCCCCTCCCTGTGTCTATGTGTTCTCATTGTTTAATATACACTTATGTGTGAAAACATGTAGTGTTTTTTTTTCTGTTCCTGTGTTTGTTTGCTGAAGATGATGGCTTCCAGTTTCATCCATGTCCCTGCAAAGGAAATTATCTCATTCTTTTTTATGGTTGAATAGCATTCCATGGTGTATATGTACCACATTTTCTTTATCCAGTTTAGCACTGATGGGCATTTGCTTTGGTTCCATGACTTTGCTATTGTAAATAGTGCTGCAATAAACATACATGTGCATGTGTCTTTACAGTAGAATGATTCATATTCCCTTGGGTATATACCCACTAATGGGATTGCTGGGTAAAATGCTATTTCTGGTTGTAGATCCTTGGGGAATCACTATATTGTCTTCCACAATGGTTGAACTAATTTACATTTCCACCAACAGTGTAAAAGCATTCTGATTTCTACACAGCCCCACCAGCATCTATTGTTTCTTGACTTTTTAATGATTGCTATTTTCACTGACATGAGATGGAATCTCATTGTGGTTTTAATTTGCATTTCTTTAATGATCTGTGATGTTGAATTTCTTTCATATGTTTGTTGGTCACATAAATGTCTTCTTTTGAGAAATTTCTGTTCATACCCTTTGCCCACTTTTCAATGGGGTTGTTTGTTTGTTTCTTGTAAATTTGTTTAAGTTTCTTGTAAATTCTGGTTATTAGATCTTTGTCAGATGGATAGATTGCAAAAATTTTCTCCCATTCTGTAGGTTGCCTATTCATGCTAATGATAGTTTCTTTTCCTGTGCAGAAAATCTTTTTTTTTTTTTTTTTTTTTTTTGAGACGGAGTCTCGCTCTGTCGCCCAGGCTGGAGTGCAGTGGCCAGATCTCAGCTCACTGCAAGCTCCGCCTCCCGGGTTTACACCATTCTCCTGCCTCAGCCTCCCGAGTAGCTGGGACTACAGGTGCCCGCCACCTCGCCTGGCTAGTTTTTTGTATTTTTTAGTAGAGACGGGGTTTCACCGTGTTAGCCAGGGTGGTCTCGATCTCCTGACCTCGTGATCCGCCCGTCTCGGCCTCCCAAAGTGCTGGGATTACAGGCTTGAGCCACCGTATCCGGCCTATTCTTTTTGACCAATTGTAAATGAGAGCTCATTCATGATTTGGCTCTCTCCTTGTCTATTGTGGGTGTAAAGGAATGCTTGCAATTTTAGCACTTTGATTTTGTATCCTGAGACTTTGCTGAAATTCCTTATGAGCTTAAGGAGTTTTGAGGCTGAGATAATGAGGTTTTCTAAATGTAGAATCATGTCATCTGCAAACAGAGACAATTTGACCTTACTCTTTTCCTATTTGAATGCTCTTCATTTCTTTCTCTTGCCTGATTGCCCTGGCCAGAACTTCCAATACTATGTCAAATAAGAGTGGTGAGAGACAGCATCCTTGTGTTGTACTAGTTTTCAATGGGATTGCTTCCAGCTTTTGCCCATTCAATATGATGTTGGCTGTGGGTTTGTCATAAGTAGCTCTTATTATTTTGAGTTATGTTCCATCAATGCCTAGTTTATAAAGAGAGTTGTTTAACATAAAGGGATGTTGAATTTTATTGAAGGCCTTTTCTGCATCTATTGAGATAAACATGTGTTTTTTGTCTTTGGTTCTGTTTATGTGATGGATTATGTTTATTGATTTGTGTATGTTGAACCAGCCTTGCATTCCGGGGATGACTTGATCATGGTGAACAAAGTTTTTGATGTGCTGCTGGATTCGGTTTGCCAGTATTTTATTGAGGATTTTCATATCGATGTTAATCAGGGATATTGGCCTGAACTTTTACTTTTTGTTGTATCTCTGCAAGGTTTTGGTATCAGGATGATGCTGCCATATAAAATGAGTTAGGGAGGATTCCCTCTTTTTCAATTGTTTGGAATAGTTTCAGAAGGAAGGTACCAGCTCCTCTTTGTAACTTTGGTAGAATTCGGCTGTGGATCTGTCTGGTCCTGGACTTTTTTTGGTTGGTAGGCTATGAATTAGTAGCTCTATTTCCTAGCTTGTTATTGGTCTATTCAGGGATTTGACTTCTTTCTGGTTTAGTCTTGGGAGGGTGTATGTGTCCAGGAATTTATCAATTTCTTCCAGATGTTCTAGTTTATTTTCATAGAGGTGTTTATAGTATTCTCTGACGGTAGTTTGCATTTCTGTGGCATCAGTGGTGATATTCCCTTTATCATTTTTTAAAGTGTCTATTTGATTCTTCTCTCTTTTCTTCTTTATTAGTCTAGTCAGCAGTCTATCTATTCTGTTAATTTTTTCAAAAAACAGCTCTTGACTTCACTGATTTTTTGTAGGGCTTTTCGTATTTCTACCTCCTTCAGTTCTGCTCTGATTTTACGTTAATCGCTAAGACAATGGGGAAAATGTCCCCAGGGCATGTCAGAGATCTTCATGGCAGCCCATTCGGTCACAGACCCAGAGTCCTAAGAGAACATGGTTTTGTGGGTGTGCCAGGGTACCTGAAACGTGTGCAGCCTAGTGACTTGTTGTCCTGCATCCCAGCCACTTGACTCCTGTCTGAAAGGGGCTAAAGAGCCTGGGCCATGGTTTCTGAGGGTGCAATCCCCAAACCTTGGCACTTTCCACTTGGTGTTGAGCCTGCGAGTGCAGAGAAGTCAAGAATTGAGGTTTGGGAACCTCCACCTAGATTTCAGATGTATGGAAATGCCTGGATGGCCATGCAGAAGTTTGTTGCAGGGGTTAGGGTCTCATGGAGAACTTCTGCTAGGGTAATGTGGAAGGGAAATATGGGGTTAGACCTCCCATACAGAGTCCCTACTGGGGCACCACCTAGTGGAGCTGGAAGATTGCCACCATACTCCATACCCCAAAATGGTAGATCTACTGACGGCTTGCATCATGTGCCTGGAAAAGCCATAGACACTCAATGCCAGCCCATAAAAACAGGTGGGAGGGTGGCTGAACCCTGCAAAGCCACAGGGGAGTAGCTGCCCAAGACCATGGATATCCACCACTTGGTTCAGCATGACCTGCTTGTGAGACATGGAGTCAAAGGAGATCATTTTGGAGCTTTAAGATTTGAATGCCCTGTTGGATTTCAGACTTGCATGGGGCTGTAACCCCTTGGCTTTGGCCTATTTCTCCCACTTGAAATGGCTGTATTTACCCAATACCTGCATGTACCAGCATTGCATCTAGGAAGTAACTACCTTGCTTTTGATTTTACAGGCTCCTAGGCAGAAGGGAATTCTCAAATGAGACTTTGGAGTGTGGACTTTTGAGTTAATGCTGAAATGAGTTAAGACTTTGGGGGACTGTTGGCAAGGCATGGTTGGTTTTGAAATGTGAGGGCATGAGATTTGGAGGAGCCAGAAGCAGGATGATATAGTTTGACTCTGTGTCCCCACCCAAATCTCATCTTGAATTACATGCTCATAATTCCCATGTGTTGTGGGAGGGACCCAGTGGGAGATAATTCGAATCATGGGGGCAATTTATCCGATACTCTTCTCATGGTAGTAAACACATCTCATGAGATCTGATGGTTTTATCAAGGGTTTCTGCTTTTGCATCTTCCTCATTTTCTCTTGCTACCACCATGTAAGAAGTTCCTTTCAACTTCCACCATGATTCTGAGGCCTCCCCAGCCATGTGGAACTCCAATTAAATTTCTTTTCTTCCCAGTCTCAGGTATTTCTTTATCAGTAGCATGAAAACAGACTAATACAGAGAATCTGATAATTATGTGTCTTGGGGTTGCCCTCCTTGTGGAGTATCTTAATGTTCTTATCTGTATTTCCTGAATTTACTTATTGGCCTGTCTTGCTAGGTTGGGGGAGTTCTCCTGGATAATATCCTGAAGTGTGTTTTCCAGCTTGTTTCCATTCTCCCTGATTCCTTCAGGTACTCCAGTGAACTGTAGGTTCTTTTCACATAGTCCCATATTTCTCAGAGGCTTTGTTTGTTCTTTTGTATTCTTTTATCTCTAATCTTGTATGCATGCCTTATTTCAGCAAGGTGGTCTTCAAACTCTGATATCCTTTCTTCCGCTTGGTTGATTTGGCTGTTGATACTTGTGTATGCTTCACCAAGTACTCATGGTGTGTTTTTCAACTTCATCAGGTTAGTTATGTTCCTCTCTAAACTGGTTATTCTAGTTAGCAGCTCCTCTAACCTTTTATTAAGGTTCTTAGCTTCTTTGCATTGGGTTAGAACATTCTCCATTAGCACAGCAGAGTTTTTTAAATTACCAATCTTCTGAAGCCTATGTCTGTCAATTTGTCCATCTCATCCTCCATCCAGTTCTGTGCCCTTGCTGGAGAGACATTGTGGTCATTTGGAGAAGGGGTACTCGGGTCTTTTTGGTTTTCACTGTGTTTTCATTTATTCTTTCTCATCTTCATGAGTTTGTCTACTTTTCAATCTTCAAGGTTGCTGACCCTTGGTTGGGATTTCTGTGGGGACATTTTGTTGTCAACGATGCTGTTGTTGTTGCTTTCTGTTTATTTGTTTTTCTTTCAGTAGTCAGATTCCTCTTCTGTAGGGTTGCTGTGGTTTGCTGGGTGTTCACTTCAGACCCTATTCATCTAGTTCACTCCCATGGCTGGAGATGTCACTCAAGGAGGCTGGAAAACAGCAAAGATGGGTGTCTGTTCCTTCTTCTGGGATCTCTGACCTCCAGGAGCACCAACCTTATGCCAGTAGGATTGCTCCTGTGTAGGGTGTCTGACAACCTCTGTTGGAACGTCTCACCAGCTGGGTGGCACGGGAAACAGGACCCATTTAATAAAGCAGTTTGTTTCTTGGTGGAGGGGTGTGCTCTGCTTAGGTGAAACCCACTCATCTAGGCTGCCTGAATTTTCAGAATTACCAGGAGGGAAGGCTAAGTCTACTGGTCCGCAGAGACTGAGACCACCCCTCCCACTAGGGGTTCTAGTGGCTCAGGCCCAGAGATATCAGAGTTTTTTCTCTGAGCCTCTGGTGAAGTTGTTGGAGTTCCCACAGGGAGACCCCACCCAATGGAGAAAGATGGGTGTGGGTCATGTCTGAAGAGTGCTCTGGCCACAGTCTGCTATAGCCTGTGTGTTTGGCTGTGGGAGGTACCTCTTGGGACCAAGCCGCCTAGCTTCTCTGGTTCCCGCAGGGGGAAACGTGGCTTGGAGCTCTAGAGATGAATACCTCCCTTCCCCACCCGGGGCTTAGAGTATTAGGCAGTTATGAGCCTCAGTGCTGGCTGCTGCCCTTTTCCCAAGGAACTCAAATGGCTTAGATTGCAGGCAGCTACAGCCGTGGTGCTGGTCACTTCTCTCTCTCCAGGAACCCAACAAGCTTAAGCAGATTCTAGCTGAGAGGCTATTGAGAATCTGTGCAGCTCTGGGGTTGGAACCCTAGGCCCCAGTGGTATGGGTTTGCCAGTGGGATCTCTCGATTCTTGGGTTGCATGGTTTCATTGAAAAAGCACGGTTTCCCCCGTGGTGTAGTGTGCTCACTCACTGCCTCCCTTGGCTGGCAGGGTGGGGGCTCCCCTACTCTGTGTGGCTCTCAGGTGGGCCACCACACTGTACTGCTCTTCCTTGCTCTCCGTGGATCAGGCCAGCCGCCTAGTCAGTTCTGATGAAAGAAGCTGGATACCTTGGTTGCCAGTGCAGGATTAGACTGCCCCAGTGTGCTGGGCATCATCCAATTCATTGAAGGACTGAATAGAACAAAAAGGTGGATGAGGGCTGAGTTTGCCCTTTCAATGCCTGGCTGCTTGAGCTGGAACATCAGTATTCTCCTTTCCTCGGCATTCCTGGTTCTCAGGCCTTTAGACTGCAACTGGAATCTATACTATTGGTTCTCCAGCTCCTAGGACCCCTCATTATACCACCAGCTTTCCTGAGTTTCCAGGTTGACTATTGCAAACTGTGGGACTTCTCAACTTTCATACTCATGTAAGCCAATATTCTCTTTCTCTATCATCTATCTATCTATCTATCTATCTATCTATCTATCTATCTATCTACCTATCTATCTATCTATCATCTATCTATTATCTATTATCATCTATCTATCTATCTATCTATCTATCTATCTATTGATCGATTGATCTATCATCTATCTATTATCTATTATCATCTATCTATCTATCTATCTATCTATCTATCTATCTATCTATCTATCTATCATCTGTCATCTATCTATCTAATCTTACTGGTTCTGTTTCCCTGGGAAACACCAACTAATACAATAATCATTCTACGATGTACTAGATAGGCAGTAAAAAAAAAAATCACATAGAAAGAGCTATCTGCACCAATCTTTAATCCACATTTCCAATTCCCTTTGGAAAATAAAACAATTCAGAATAGTTTTTTTTTCTATTTTTTTCCTGTAATGCTATATTTGCATTGCCTTATCATCCTGACATATATTCTTTCCACTATTTTCTAGTCTACCTATTCCTCTCAGACTCACATTTCTAAAATACAAAACTGAATGTCTCGCTAATATTTTCTGTATGCCAAAAAACAAATTGCTTAGCCTGGCATTTCACTTCCTCACACCTCTCATTTCTATGATACATATAACCTGGAAGGCAATCTCTATTTCTGTTAATTCCCCAAGTATACATACAATGGACTGTTGCGTGACTTTGTGCACCTCCCATTTATCTCACCTTTCCCCCATTTCCTTGGTGAAGGTCAACTTGTTGTTCTTTCCATATACAAATTAATTACTTCCTCTGCTATGAAGAGTTCCTTTATTATTTTCTAGGCATAATTAACTGTTCTTTCTCAGTACTCTCACAACTCTTTATATATGTATTATAATTTTGTATGAATTTGCTGAATACAGTTAGTCACTCTTCTGTTAGAAGTTAAGATTTTGAGTGAACAAACATAATGCTTTCTCATCTTTGTATTCTCAGAATTCATCACACCACTGGATATATTGAATGAAAGAATGAATGGTGCAGAGAATCCATAAGTCATGAAATCCCAGGAGTTGGACACAATGAATACAGTGTTCTATGAAGATAAATATTAATAATAAAATTGTTAAAATCGAACGCTTTCTCAATGCAACCTAAGAAATAGGGTGAGTGAAAAACTATTGGAAGAGATACTCTGGTGTACATATTTTTGTTCAGTTGGTGAAAAAGCAGATATAACCAAAGGCAAAACACTTAGATTAGGAAAAGAACTGCAACATCACTCAACCATTCCTTGCTAACAAGCAGAGAGTACCAGTGTTTTTCAGTTTGTAGAAGTGAAAGTTTTAACAGTAGAATTATACAATTGTAATGATACAAATTATTTTTCAAATACATTAACTATATTAAGGATTTTCTGAAGTTTTGGATAAAGCTGCAATCTCAAAATAGATTACTTGTTGAGTGTTATGGCACTACAGGATAGAATTTTAGAGAACAGAGTAGATGACAGGAAAAGAGCATTTCTGAAGAAATCAAGAAATAGAAACTTTTATAGCCATATTCATTAAGGCTTATTACCACTTTTTTCATTGGAAGACATCAGAGTTTTTAATAAAACAATCTAATATATCTTGGTGAATTCACAAGTTTCTACAAAGATGGTGCTTTTTTAAAAATTAAGAGGTCCTCACAATTTGGTGTCATTGTGGTGAATTTGCATGCTCTGAAATTCTTGTTCCTTCTCATTGGTGAGTAAGGATATCTGAATTTCGTCAAATCCAGTTAAATAATTAAAATATGCATAAAAATAGTAAAAACACATATAGGATAACTGGCAAGACAGTAGTTAATTTTTTCCCCTCACAAATAAAGAATTCGATTTGTATTATTTACAGTTAGAGATACAAATTTCCTTTGAAATTGATTTTTTTTTTTTTTTTAAGGTAGGAGCTCTTGTATTTCTGGGGCATGAGTGTAACCAGCTCCTGGACTTGTAGTATAGCTGCCTTTTTCTGAGATCCCTTTAATTCAGTCTTGGAAGTGGAGAAGACAATTTGCAAAGGAACCTAATACTTTTTGGGACAGGCAGGACTTATACAATGTGTACTGTTAATATTTTTCAGTTTTCTGTATGTTACGATGTTTGGGCATCTTAGCCCAGCCTTGAGCACGCCTTTGATTTGCAAACTAACCAATCCAGAACCACACTTTCTCTATCAGCCCATGCACCCCACAAGGCAGTATTTCTCGGCCTTAACCATTGCAGGACCAGGTTCTAGGCAACTGGGAACCACTCCCATAGCTCAAAACTCACTAAACTTATTCAAACTAGCCAATCCTAAACTGTTCATCCTGCCTTGTCTTGACTTTCCCCTGGAAACCCCAATAAAGACAGTAACCTAAACCTTCCCTTTATACTCCTGTCTTCTTCTTAACCACCCTGGTGTCTTTTCCATGTGGACCTGTGTGGTATGGCTTGCCTCCTGTCTTTAAAACCGGTAAGTATAATAAACCTTGTTTTTATTTTCTCCTGAATTGCTCCTCTGTTTCCTCTTGTAGATACACCTGACCATCACATAAGAATAATACTA
Organism: Macaca fascicularis; assembly: GCF_037993035.2. Taxonomy (NCBI): domain Eukaryota; kingdom Metazoa; phylum Chordata; class Mammalia; order Primates; family Cercopithecidae; genus Macaca; species Macaca fascicularis. The sequence goes on along the minus strand of NC_088376.1, from coordinate 188,104,991 downwards.
TCGTGTGAAATTAGGAAAATCTGTGAGTAAACTTGAATGGCCTGACCATGTTTCACTGATGGGAAAGGATTGAAGAGCCTAGTGTTTGTGCAGAAGTGATCAAAGTCATATCACGAGTGGTTGAAATGGCTACACTGGTTACAGTCAGAATCCCAGTGTATTCATTTATAATTAGAAATATAATTTCTAAATAAATAAAATTCTCAGAACAACTGTACAATTATTTTCTGCAGCTAAGCTAGAAAATCATATCATCAGAAATTTGCTAGGTGAGGAAGGAAACAGAAATGAAGTATATAAGACTCTAATATGTAATGCTGGAAACTGCAACACTCACAAGCTATTTACAGTGCACTGAAAAGAACGTCTCCCCTCTGGGCAGAATTGGGAGGATCCCAAGCAGGTGATGTTTGCATCTTTACTGCCATTGTTGACTGCCCTGTGCTGATGAACGTTTATTCATGCAGTGATTCTTAAACTTTCGGGTCTCAGGACTCCATTATGTTCATTGTGGGCCCCAAAGAGTTTTTGTTTTATATGGGTTCTATGTACCAATATTTGTTTTATTGAAAATTAAAAATGGGAGATGTTTCATATATTTATTTATTTAAAATAAATGACAATAAACCTATTATATGTGAACATAAATAACAATTATTATAACAAACTGTCATTTTCAAGTACACACATGAAAAATCATATTTGAATGAATAGAAGACAGAGGTTTTGTGTCCTTTTCACATTCAATCTGTTACGATATGTTGTTCTGGTTGAAGTATATGAAGAATATCTGGCCTGGCACAGATACAAAAAGGAGTATTTTTAAAACATTTTTTGTTAGTGTAGATTTAAATACTACACAAAAACTTGACAAGTGGGAGTTCTACAAACAAAACTTGTAATGTTTAATTTGAAACTTATCAACCAGGCATGTTGGGGGATGCCTATCCTCCCAGCTACTCCAAGGCAGGAGGATCCCTTGAGCACAGGAGTTGGAGGCTGTAGGGAGCTATGATCATACCACGCTCCCCAGCCTGGGCAATAGAGCACGAGACTTTCTCTAAAACAAATAGAAAGAGAAATCATAACAATAAACTTGTACTGTTGCAGTGAAACATAGGAGTCCATTAACTGTACTTTAAAAACCATGTTCCATAGAATATATTCTGTCTATAAATGTATTAATATTTAAATCAGCATATATAATATGATACAATTTAAAACCTAAGATGTAAGTAATGAATAAAAAACGAATGTTTTTGAATATTGACCTAAAGAATTACATTTTAGAATATAAGAAATATGCTAAAAATTATTAAGTGCAAAAAAAAAACTTCTGGTCTGTTGGTAGGACTCTATTCCTAGAAGCCGGAAAGAAGTAATTTAATATAGAATAATCAAAATGACTAAACTTTTTGCCAATACATATTATGCTTTTTGCCAATATGTATTATGCTTTATCATTAGATGCCTTATGGAACTTTGCAGAATGCCTGGTGTGCGGTAAATTCTCAGTAATAGCTAAATAATTGGATAACTCAGTAATGAATTAAAAATAAAAGTCCTTAGATCATTTTTGAGGTTTATATAGTAGCTGACGGGTGACTAGGACTTTTTTTGAACTGCTCCTTAATGGAGACAAAAAACTTGTGTTATTAAGGATCTGACCCAAAGCTATTCTTATTTCAGGATAGATACAGTCTAAGTTATTTGAGTATCTGCTTTGTTCTCCAGCTTTGGCAGGAAAGTGATAAATTTTGTTGTCCATAACTTAAAAATTAGTACTTCCTAGTTTCACTGCTATTTGATTTGTGCTTTATTGTTTGTGACATGAAAAATATGATTTAGTTGGTGCTGACTGCTGTCATGAATTAAGCTGCACTCTGAACCATGTATATAGATTTTGTTTTCAGTGCACTGGGCAGGCAGCAATAGCTTTTCACCAGTTCTAAGTGAAACAAGTGAAGTAACCTACAGCAGAATTCTTAACAGGAATTTTCCAATTTTCAAGCGATTGACTACTAATACCATTTACAAAACAGAACTCTGGGCCCAAAGAATTGTGGCTTTATAATATCATTTTTGCTAAGTTGTCTTTTTATTACCCATTTTGCTATATGAGGATTTCAACTCACACAACTAAGTTTTATTGCTATAGTTCAGACCTTGTGCCAGACAAAGTAATGATGCCAGGAGGCATCTGAAGATATATGAAACACAAGATATAATATCAAGTGCTATGGGTTGAAATGTGTCCCCCCAACATTCACACATTGATATTCTAACCTCCAATACCTTTGAATGTAATTTGCTTTAGAAATGGGATTTACAGAGGTAATAAAATTAAAATTATTAAGACGGACTCTAATCTAATATAACTAGTGTCCCTACAAAAAGGGGAAATTTGGAGACAGTCACACATAGAAGAATAATGCCACGTGAAGATAAAGACTGAGATTGAGGTGATGGTTTCTACACCAAAGGTTGCTATGGAAACCACCAAAAGTTAGGAATCTAGAAGGAACACACAGAACATATTCCCTCTCATAGGAGCCAACCCTGCTGACAGACTTGCTCTCAGACTTCCAGGACTGAGAGACTGTGCATTTCTAGTGTTCTAAGTCACCCAGTTTGTGATATATTATTACAGCAGCTCCAGGAACAAATACACTAAGATACTTGGTCCTTTTATGTTGTTCTGAATTAAATTACTTCTCTTCAGTTTCTAGGGATACACCCATTTGGGGCTGAAACCATGCTTTGCTTGTTTGGGAGGATCAAATGTTTTTCACATGAAGATTGGCATGATGATATTAGCATTTTGGAGGCTATGGATACCGTCACTTCTTTGGTGTTTGAAAAGGTTATTGAGGTTTATGGACAAAAGCAAGAGATGAAGAAGTACATGTTACAGATAGTATAATCAGTCTGAAATACACTGAGAGTCACCCAGAATTATGCCCAGCAGGAAACTGGCTAATTTTGGTGCTTTTCTGATTAAGCCATATTAAAGATACCTAAAATCAATGATTTTCTACCTAGCCAGGTGATTATGTTTCACCATTCTCCCTAAAATAGATGAACCACATGAGACATGATCAATATACAGAACAGTGATTTAAAACTATCATGAAATGTTTTGGGAACTTTGCAAAAAGAAAATATAGAGTATAAAATCATCTCAGCTTTTATGTTTTAAACATCAGTGTAGAGGGCAGAATAATGGTCCCCCAAATATGTCCATGCCCAAATCCACAGAGCCTGTGAATATGTTACCTAACACGGCAAAAAGACTCTGCAGAGGTGATGAAGGGTATGGCCCTTGTGAAGGGAAGATTATCCTAAATTATTCAAGTGGGTCCAATTTAATTACATGGGTTCTTAAAATTGATCGCCCTTTCCAGGATGAGTTCAGAGTCAGAAGAAGATGTGACTAACAAAGAAGGCTCAGACAGATGCCATGTTGCTGGTTGCTGACTTTGAAGATGGAGGAGGTGGCTATGAGGCAAGGAATGTAGGAAGCTTCTAAAAGTTGGAGAAGTAAATAAATGGGTGATGTGAAGCCTTCAGAGAAAAATATTGCTCTGCCAGCAACATAATTTTTATCCAATGAGACCAACCTGAGTTGGACATCTAACCTATCAAACTGTAAGATAGGAAATTTGTTTTGGTTTAAGCTACTAAATTTGTGCCAATTTACTACAGCAGCAATTCAAAACTAATACAATCAATAAATTATCAACAAGTATTTATTGATCATCTAATTGTGCAGGGTCCTTTAAAAATACATGTATCATAGTATGAACAATCATACAACAGTTTCTTGTGAAACATGAGAAGATCTGAGACTAATATGTAAAATGTTAGAAGTGAGACTCAGTATTTTTAAACACTTTTGATACTCATAGCAATACTATAAGCAAAAAAAATTTAAACAATTTGCCCAAGACCACACAATTAGTATTTGTTTAGTTTTGTCTGAATTCATGGCTGAGTTTTCTGAACTCATTCACTCCACTTTTTCTCAGGATTCCTGCTACTCAACAGTTAACTCCCTACATAGAATATTAACTTGTGGGTCACACATTTATTTTTAATAAAAGTGATATTTCAAAGAAAACTTAGAAGTTTCAAGAATAAATATTTCATGTATTATTTTAATTATATATGAATAACATTTTCTATTAATCCTTTAATTAAGAAGATGAGAAGTAAAACTCAGAATATACAATACCTTTGGAGTAGCTATGATGTTGTTGGGGGGGGTGTGGGCAGCATGAAAGGTAGTTTTTAAGCATATATTTTGTATTTACTATTTTTTTTAGTTTTATGTTCCCACTTGAACAGAGAAAGAAGTGGCCTCTGAAACACCTCCTCATTAGGCAGAAAACTTTCTTAGGAATCTATTATTTCTTGATGAAGTTTAAGTTTAGCCTCAGTATTCTCTTTTAACTTTCTTTGGGAGGGTAATACACATATCAATTGGAGACCCTCCTCTGCTCCTTGAGATGAAAATTACCTTGAGTCTCTTAATATAATTTATGAGAAAGCCCAATAATCTGTCTAGGATTGATGCAAGTTCCCAGGGGACTTATGTACTCATAGCCTTTTCTACCTCTGGGATTTCCGAGTTCACACATGCTGTTCTACTACCAGTATCAACCCTGAGAGACCCCACAACATCAAAAGAGTAGATTTTCCTGAAGACATCAATGATAGAGAACAATGGGTTTTGTATCACAAACAATTTTAAATGGAAACATAAGCCTCCTCCTTTTCTTAAAAAAACATTTTCACATCCTCTCTACTATGACTTTTTTGAAAAATTATCATTTTGCATTGTACTGTAGTAAAACATATATTCCAGTATTGATATCATGAAGTACATTAACAATGCTGTGTAAATATCACCACTATTCATTTCCAGAATTTTTCATTTTCCCAAATTGACTCTGTACCAGTTAAACAATAACTCCCACTCTTTCCTACCTCAGCTCTGACAATCACCATTCTACTTTCTGTCTCTATGTATTTGACTATTTTAGATATTTCATATAAGTGGAATGATACATTTTTATCCAGCAGCTTATTTCATTTAATTTCTTCAAAGTTCATCCATGTTTTAGCATGTGTCAGAATGCCATTTATTTATTTATTTATTTGGAGACATGATCTTACTCTATCCCCCAGGTTGGAGTTTTTTGGCATGATCTCAGCTCACTACAACTTCTGCCTCCTGGGTTCAAGTGATTCTCCTGCCTCAGCCTCACAAGTAGCTGGGATTACAGGCATGCGCCACCACACCCGGCTACTTTTTGTATTTTTAGTATAGATGGGGTTTCACCATGTTGACCAGGCTGGTCTCTACAGGTGATCTACCTGCCTTGGTAGAGACAGGTGGTCTCTTCAGGTGATCCACCTGCCTTGGCCTCCCAAAGGGCTGGGATTACAGGCGTGAGCCATCAGGTTTGGCCGCCATTTCTTTTTAAGGATGAATAATAGTCCATTGTGTGTGTGTATATATAATGTGTATATATATAAAATATATATGTGTATACAATATATAATATATGCATATATAATATACGTCTATTATATATAATATATGTATATATTATATATGTTATATAGTATATAATATATAATATATTTATATATTATATAGACATATATATGCACATACATATAAATAATATATATATTTGTTTATCCATTCATCCATTAATGGACATTTGAGTTGCTTTCACCTGTTGGCTATTGTGAGCAATGCTTGTATAAACACTTGTGTGCAGACTTATTTTAAGTCTCTGCTTTCTGTTCTTTTTTCATTGTTGAGTTTTTGACCTTGCACTTTATTTATATACAGCACTTATTCTTTTTTGTGTCCAGAATCATCTCAACTTATTTTTCTTTCTTACTGCTATGATCTTTCATTTCACTTCTCTCTCTTTATAACAATAGAGACATTTTCTCTGTCTTAAACAGCGCAATTTGGCCTAAAGCCTTCGTAAGGCCCTTGTCCGTCTTGATTTAAATTTTTACCCTAAGAAGTTGGTCAAAATATTTTCCCAAACGAATGTAGTTCCCTTTCTAAGATGAATTCCTAGACCGAATACTAAACTAAAGCATTCTGTTTTCATCTCTTTTTCAGGAGTTCATTGCTTCCCACTGTGAAGGCCTGGATAGAAATTGGGAAGGCCAACTCAGAACATTTTTTGTTTTTATACTTTGCAGTTTATTTTTCTGTGTGGATTTAATAGAATAGACAGACATCTCCTAATAACTTGAATTGGCCATTTTAATATAAGAAACTATATTTTTAATAATATAAAGTATAGATAACACTTTATAGTATATAATTATATACTATATAATGCTAATATATTATCTATAAATATATAACATGTTGTATAATATGTAATTATATATATATTTTTTCAGAAAAAGTAATTGAAAAACTTCAGCCTCCAGAATGCATAAATAGCATAGCTATTTTAGGTCATGCCACAGTTTGCATATTTCACAAAATATCCAAAGTAAGACAAGAAAGACTTTCGGGAGGCATGAAAATAAATTTGGCAGAGGCCAAATGGAAAACAACTATTTCCCTGGGTAATAAAGGTCCTGAAAGATGAATCAGGTTTTTTATATTACATACTTTGAACTGAAATATTTGTTTTCCCTGAGCAGCACAGTATTTTTCACATACCATAATGTTAGAAAGTTAGTGCTATATCATTACATTCAAATATGTAGTGTAATGTTACATGTTAGTAATCCTTTTGTCATGAGCCACAGAAAATATGTTTGGTTCATACTGACATTTATTATTAGAAAGGAGAGTTAAGCACCTGACTGAATAATTTGGGAGTAGATCTTGCTGAGACAGTAGACCTTTAAATTGGAAGAAAGAAATAATTAAATTTATTCTATAATTGCGTTTAGATAGGAAGACAAATGTAAACAATTGTAAAAATTTTCTATATATAGTTTTAAAGTAATTCTTGCTAGAAAATTGTGATTAAAATATTGGATTGGAGGAAACAGATAGTAAGATTTGATCAGGGAACTCATGATATCTTTAAGCCTGAGATTGTATGTTTCTGGGATGACAGTATTTGTAACTACTTACATCTTCCACATGGTTTCCTAGAGAATGGATTATTATAAATGCTTATGAGTTCTAAGACAGATAGTAAACAATTACTTAAAATATTAAGGTAGAGTCTTAGCAAGTTTCATACTGTATTTTAGGGGGAATCCACAACTATAGCAAACTCCATTTGAATGCTGGACATCTAATTATTTGGAGGCTACAAAATATATATAGTTTACTTCCTAAATATTGATAAACTCTGAATTTATTAGTCATTGAGATGTTCTTTTTTTAACAACAATTATTTTAGTCCTTTAAATGTCATGATTTTATAATTTTTAAATGGTTTAGCATTGTTGAAAAAGAACATTAGTTACTTATTTTCTCAAATACATTTCAAATTCTTATAAAAATACTGGTTGAAAATGTTCACTTTATAAGCAAACTAAATGTGGCAACTAATTATTCAGGCTATTTGTCACTTGGTACAAATATTGAAGAATAGCTTTTACTTCTCTCTAGTGTCATTCAGCAATAAGAAAGAATCATCTACTTTCTAAAATGTCAAGTGGATAATTAATTAAAAACTAATTACTTCAATTAAAAGTCCTAAGTAGTTAATTTGTACTCAATAACTTTTTATTTACTAGTATAACTAGATATCATTTTTGGCTATTATTAATATTATAGAAATACTCATCATAATATCTATGAAAAAAATAACTATCCATTAAAATTAAGAGCCCATGTCTTTTCAAGCTTATATTATAAGCTAGCTAAAATGAATTTCTTTTAACTTGTTAATAAATTAGGCACACTCACAATTAGTTGAGTTTTTTAAATTATTATTTTGGCAGTGACAGGGTCTCATTATGTTGCCTAGCTGGTCTCAAACTCCTGACCTCAAATGAACCCTCCTGTCTTGGCCTCCCAAAGCGCTCAGATCACAGCCACTGTGAGCCACTGCACCTGGTCTAAGTGTCAATTTATGTAGGAATATATTCTTTAACATAATATGATCCTTTCGTATTACTCTAGATTTTAGTGTTAATTTTCCCAACAGGATCACTGTTGATTTTTCAGATACTTTTTACATCTTGGTATAGATTCCATTTTTTTCCACACACAGTAATACATTGTAATTTATTTAAAGAAATAAGCCTGTTTTATTTTTAGGGGGGAATTATCTGTCTGCCTTGCATAGAAGCCATGATATTGGGTTATGTCAATTTTGGTGTCTCTGAGGCTTTTACTGTTCATGAAGTAAATCCAAGTGAGCCACTGAATTTGGTTGTTTCTGTGAACTCCATTCCAAATTAGAAGTCTTTGAAACATTCATAACTGTGATACCATTAATTGTGGTCAACACCTTAACTATGTAGGAACCCCCACTAGCACCCCAGAGTTGGTATGAAGATTACTTTATGCTGAAGATTTTTGGGATTCAACAGATGCAGAAAGAAGCCTTCTCATAGCTTTCCTTATCCGACTGAAAGCAGAAACTTCTGAGAAATGAGGCTGCCATAAATTCCTTTTTTTAGAGCAGGTTTTACTACCAGGAAGGAGACCAAGAATAAGCCTATTATAAATCCCTTCTCTTGGGAAGTTTTATGTCCATGAAGAAGACAGGAAAACTACTTGCACCTGAATGAACAAGCAGTATCACAAACTTTCTCATCTCCTATTTGTTCTTCTATAAACTTCCTTGTCCTTCCCAAAGAGTCCCACTTCCTTTTCCCTACTAAGTTAGTATATAAGCCTGTAACTTTAACCATTTATTAAGCTACTTCTTTTGTAAACACCTGTATGCATAGAAATGCATTTTTTGTCTTCTGTTAATCTGTTGTCAGTTTAATTCGTAGGCCTCCAGGACCTAACCTAAGAGGGTAGAGAAAAGGGTTTTCTCCCTATCAACTACCTTTTCTCTTGGAATGAGATTGTGGGTAGGACTTGAGAATGTATAACTTCCTCACGAAATGTAATAACACCTTAGATTAATTCAGTTCATACAGTTCACAAGGCATTTTATAAATATTCACTTATTTAATCCTTATAATAACAGTATGAAATAATAATCATTATTTATACAGAATAAACTAATAAATTATAAATTAAAAAATTATTTTGAATAGAATTCAGAGTTCAGATTTTACCTCAATCTTTCAATGTTTCTTGAAATTTTATTATTTCACTTTCTCAAAAAGTAGAATAAGCATCAATAAATTATGACTATTAACCTAATTTTATTAGAAAATATAATAATACTTGCCATTTATCATGAATATTTTTGAGGTCTGTCACTGTGTTAAGAAGTGTTTTATGTTGTGAACCCCCAAAATTTGAGAAAGGTCTCAGTTAATTTAGAACATTCATTTTGCCAAAGTTGAGGATGCACGCCATGACACGACCTCAAGAAGTCTTGATGACATGCACTCAAGGTGATTGGGGCACAGCTTGGTTTTATACATCTTAGGGAGACATGAGACATCAATCAATGTATGTAAAAAGTGCATTGGTTCCTTCCAGGAAAGGTAGGGACAACTCCAAGCTGGTAGGGGGCTTCCAGGTCACAGGTAGGGGAGACACAAATGGTTGTATTCTTTTGAGTTTCTGATAAGCCTCTCCAAAGGAGGCAATCATCTATCTCAGTGAGCAGAGGGATGACTTTTAATAGAATGGGAGGCAGGTTTGTCCTGAGCAGTTTCCAGCTTGAAGGGATGCAAGACATTTTCCTTTCACAATGTCTATTACTTCATTAAATTGTCACAACACCCTATGAAGCAAATTATGATAATAGCTCATATTTATGTTCTGCTTACCATTGTCTAGGTGCAGTCCTAAGTACTTCCATATGTTCAATCACTTAATAATCACAAGCTATTGAAAATGAATCATATAGTTTCATTATTATTGAATGTTATGATGTCAACAGTGGCACGAAGAAGGTAAGAAATGGCTATTCAGTGGGAGAACCAAATTTCAAATTTAGGAAGCCTGACTCCATATTCTTCACCATTATGTTTACTGTTTTCTAGTAGATAAACATTCCAGCAGAGTACTGTAAAAAAAAGTTAGTGGTCAATGAAAGCTGCTCTTCTCTCTTCCTTTCCTCCCCAGTGTACGAGTAAAGGAACAACAACAACAACAACAACAAAAAGAGGCAACCACATTAAGAAGTGAAGCTGAACTCAAACCAGTCTTATATTCAAGTTCAGTGCCAAGTTCTATTCATTTATTTATTTCCTTCCCTACATCACAGCTGTCTTATGCACACTTATGTGCTAGCTGAAATAAACACTCCTGCTTTGGCAGACAAATTTCTTGATTATACACATTGTAGTTTTTGTGAGGATACTTTAAAATCAGACCATTTCAAAAACAAATTTCTTTTCATATCTCACATGCATTGGGAAGAAGTCTTCTAAACACGTTAAATCCTCCCATCCCAGAAATTCTCCAGGCTAAATGCACACACTCTTTAACAGTAATAGGCTACTTTTCAAGTACCCATGCAAGATATTAATGCTGAGATATTGCAGAAGCCTTAAAAAACCTACATATATTTACAAAGCAATGGTTTGGATGATAGCACTCGTCTTAAGTATTAAACTACCATCATACAGAGACTGAACCAAAAACCCATTCTCCAGTTTTTTTTTTTATTTCCCACAAGAAATAAATGAGCACTCTGAGATTAGAAAAGAATCGCTTTACTGGGGAGCAGTTGAATTTTTAAATCTTATTAACCTATAACTTGTATTATGGTAGCTTAATTTTTGTCTTCCCCCGCAGTGCCCAGATGGAGGTCCTTGAAAGGAATGATCATGTCTTATTTATTTATTTATTTGTATTTCTAGTGCTGAGCACTTGTAAACCTGTCCTTACCTGCCTCATTCTCATTTTAGTCATAAACTTAATCCTGCCCACCTGTGCTCTGAAATGTATGCTTTCACACCACTTCAAGGACCACTCTCCATTAAGTATGCCCTGTCTCATGCATTTCTCAGCTGGTTCTACCTTAAAGCTTTAAACACGCTGTGCTCTGTTCATATTTAAAAGCAACAGCAGCCAAGCCACAGAACTCCCCTAGCCCTAAGTCCTCATTAATAAACACAAGATTTATTTTCTTTCAAAGCCAAATATTTTATAAAAAAATTATCTGTTCTTTTAATCTCTAATTCAAATACATGTATTGTCTAACACATTCTGGTCTGACTTCATTTACTGCAAGTCCAATAAAACTGCTCTAACTAGAGTTATATGGTTATTTAGCAATGTTCTCACTGCATTAGATGAAGGAATATTATTCAGTTCTTATTGCTGACGTTTGAACTACTCAATACATAACAATTCTCTCCTTCATGGCTGAGTTCTGAAACAGTTGAGAAATAGGATGTGGGTCAGTGGAAATGGAGATTAAAATGTCAGCATATCACTTATAATACTTCAGTCAAAGGACATGGATTCTCTGTGTGGCTAAATAGGCTTTCTTACGCTCCCATGAATGAAACGTATCAGCCAAGCTATAGGCAAGACCCTTTGCCATAGCAGGTGATAGATGGGAAGACATCGTGTCTTCAGGCTCCTTCTTCCAACTCACCCTTCTGATTTGTCACTCTGTGGGTAAAGAGCAGCCAGAAAAATTACTTTAAGAACAATTTCTTTACATGGATTATGAGGCCAGAAATAAAGGAGATTCCTCTGTTGCACTTTTCCTACTTGGTCTCTTTTTACATTTGACACAATTATTGTATGCTTACCATTGAACTTCTTCCTTAGCCTTGGTGACAGTCATTTAATTCTAATTGCTAGCATACATCTTTTATTGTTTCTTATCAAACTGCTTCATGGGTTCTTGTTTTTAAAATTTAACTTTTTAAATGAGTTTTTCTTTAAGGTTCGATTCTTCATTTTCTCTTTATATGCTGCTACAATTTGAACGCTTGTCCCTCCACACCTATGTTGATATTTGATCCCCAGTGTTGAAGATGGGGTTTAATGAGAGGTGTTTGTTCATAGCAGATCTCTTATAAATGCCTTGTTACCATCCTCGTGGTAATGAGTAATTTCTTGCCCTATTATTTTCCGTGAAAGCTGGTTGTTGAAAAGAGGAAGGCACCTCCACTCTGTCTTTCTCACTTCCTCTCCTGTTATGCAATCTCTGCACATGTTGGCTCCTTCACCTCCTGCCATGACTGGAAGCTTCCTGAAGCCCTCACCAGAAACAGATGCTGATGCCATGTTTCTCATACAACCTGAAGAACTATGAGCCAAATAAATCTCTTCTCTTTATAAATTACCCAACCTTAGGTATTGTGTATAATAACACTTATGGAGTAAAACATACTATAGACTGACCTTGGGTCATTTTCTCTATAGCTGTCAATTTATTTTCCACTTTTGTAATGTTGATTTAGAATAGATGTCTCTAGCTCAGATCTCTAACCATCCATTAGAGTTTTCACAGGATGTCTGATAAGCAATTCAAATTCGGTGTCCATACTTGAACTCATAATCTTTGCTCTCAAATTATTAGCATAAAATTTACATTATTGCTCATTTTAGACACTCCAGCATTGTCCTTTAACTCCCTCTTTTTTACCCTAAGAATCTAATAGTTTCATGGTGTTATAAATTTTTATCTTTCTTTCATGTCTCTTCTCAAACTTTTAATTCATGTCTTCATTTTGACTTTGGTAGGAACAATAGCATCCCGATTTGTATTCCAGACCCAGTAATTTTATTTCCCTATAATCAATTTTCCAAATGATTGATGGAGTAAGCTTTAAAAAACTGTGAATCTGGCTTTACTGTGATCACACTCAGTGCCTTGGCTCAGATAATTTGACACAAAGAACTTGGTCAATCAGCTGGTAAAAACAAGTTAATTAATTGCATATTTTATTGAAACTAAAATTCAGTTAAAAATAAAGTTTTTTAGACCTTTCTTTTTTCAAATACTATACATAAATATCATAGCCATTGGTACTGTGAAACAGTTTTTATGTTTTTTATTTGACCTAAGTGTTTTCGTCTTTCTGAAATTGTTCTCCAAGTCAATTAGTTGCGTTTGTCTCTGTACATAATTGCAAATTTGAAAACAATATAAATATTATGAAATGTTAAAAACTATAGAGAACTTTAGTTGTTAATAATAGGGGATTGGCTGAATACAACTTTTGGTTATAAAATAATATGCATATTATACTTTTTAAAAAGATCAGTATCAAATACACAGAGAGAATATTAAATTAAAATGGAATAAGATACTAAAAGAGAAATTGTCGTCTTTGGGTTGACAGGTGATTCTTTGGACATTTTGCTAGCTTGTCTGATTTATTTATATTTTCTATGATAAATAAAAATTTTGCTTTTAAAAATTACAAATAATTAAGAATAACCTGAAGTAAAGGAAGGAATTTGAATTTTTTGAAGGTTTTCAACATCATTTTTAGTCACTTATTTGTGATCTTACAGTCAATGTTTTTGTAGTTTTAAAAATATTCAAAATAGAAATGTCCAATTTGTTGTTTATTTTGAAAACATTTTTCATATTGCAGTAACTACTGTATAGCTTACCATCATTTACAGCCAGTTTTTCACTGTCAAATAATTAGTTGTTCTCACATTTCTCTGAAAAATACTACAGAGTAAGAATGATTGTTAGAGAATAAATTAAAAATATGAAGGAATTTCTACTAAAGTCAAGAAGAAGCCAAGGATGACCTCTCTTATCATTTCTTCTCAACATCATGCTGAAAGTCTTAGTTAATGCAGTAAAACAAGAAAAGAAAAGAAAAGAAAAGAAAAGAAAAGAAAAGCTATTCAGATTGGAATGAAAAAATTGAAATGATTCTTGTTTACAGATGACATGATTGTCCATGTAGAGAATAGGTACAAGACACAAACTGGATTGTATTAATTTTAAGAGTGAACAAATGAATAAATGAAAGTTTGTTGAACAGTTTACTGCCCAAGATTAGTCTGAGGTTCATGTAAAAATATAGCTGTGGGCTGGGCGTGGTGGCTCATGCCTGTAATCTCAGCACTTTGGGAGCCTGAGGCAGGTGGATCACTTGAGGTCAGGATTTTGAGACCAGCCTGGCTAACATGGTGAAACCCCATCTCTACTAAAAAATACAAAAATTAGCAGGGCGTAGTGGCAGGTAACTGTAATACCAGCTACTGGGGAGGCTGAGGGAGGAGAATCACTTGAACCTGGGAGGTGGAGGTTGAAGTGAGCCGAGATCACGCCACTACACTTTAGCCTGGGCGACAGAGAGATTCTGTCTTAAAACAAAAACAAAAACAAAAACATATATATATACACACACACATTTTTGAGACAGATATATATATAAAACACATATATATATAACATAAACTGTGTGTGTGTGTATATATATGTGAGTGTATATATATATATATGGTTGTGGAAACAAAGCTTAGGTCCAAAATCCTCTTCCAGGTACAATTGTTCTTATTTATATTTTATTTGCAAAAGTAAATTCTCCTATTTACCCTTTGGGTAGAGAAAATCTGCTCTCTGTTGGAAAGCTGTTTATTCCTCACTTCTCAAGAGACATTTTAAAAGGCATTTGCTGGTACTGGAGCTTTACTGGTATAGGTGGGTGACAGAAGAATTTAAACTTCCCAACAATATATGTTACAATTTTTCCTATTTACAAGTAAAATATCTCCATATACTTCTAGTATTATCTGCAATCAAGCATTTAAATAATGAAAGTAATCCTACAACAAACAGCAAATCAAAATGAAATAAAACATATTAAATATTTAATCCTCCAAAAATTACACAGAAGCACAATGTTAACATATATACTTAATGACTGAGAAGCTGGCATTTGTAATGTAAACTGTGCTACAGTTCAACTTAAATTATTTGCTGAGTTTTATTCCTTTTCTTGCTCTTTAAAAATATTGGCTTCCCTGAGTTTTTATTCTCTCTTTAGCATGCATGTCAACAGCAGAAACATATACTAACAGCTTGTAATCTCTCTCTCTCCAAATAAAGCTATAATTGCCAAAAAGCATGTGCAATGTCACGGAAAGACCTTGGAACACTAAAACTGCCCATTTCCATATAGGTGTGATTCGCTAGGAAAAAAAAAGAACTGTATCATTGTGTACATTGTTCAGTGTCACTATTCTAAAGCAATTCCAAAACTTTGCTTTTTCTCAAGCAGATCAGAACTAAAAAGGGTTTAAACCTTCATCTGGGAAACTAAATGGACACTCTAATGATATTCTTGTAATGACTGATAGATGAGGTGGCATCTGTCAACCACAAAACTTCCTAATGCTTTAGTGCAGTGTTTATTTAGCAGCTGAATGTAAGACACAGCTTGAAGCTCATAATGGCTGCCACAAGTTTCATTGAGTTGATACTGCCTTTGTCTTTGAAAGAGAGTTTTCTCCAGACTTGATCAGTAAGAGAAATAGCTTTGTCTTTCTACTGGACAGAATCAGAGCTGGCTCCCTGTGAAATGGACATATTACCCTCCTCACAGAGTGGTGCATCTCGGAAAGACATTCTCATCAAAAGGAAATTACAGTTTTTAATCAAGGACATCAAGGTTGAATATGTTATAGTTACAAGCAACAGTGAAAAAGAACAGGGCACATATACTGTATGCCAAAATTTACTTGGAAAAACTATTCAGTTTTTGAGTATTTGATAATTTTGGCTTTTGTGGTTCTTAAACTGAGGTTTTTATATGTGTTAACAGCTCAGTGTCTCCATTTTTTTCCCTTTTAAGACAAGATTGCACATTTGCTTTTCATAGAGGAGGATTATGTTGCCCATACTTAGTCTGAGCCAGCTTTGCACCTTCTAAAATATAATCACAACCATATTTTAACTTTTCTCCTTGAGAATTTTTGGTTCATGTATAAGAGAAACCAAAGTGTGTCCCAGCCTTTCTGTATTTTGTAGAGGAAGCTCTTCATTTTATATTATAAACTTCCTGCCTTTTGGATTAAAATGTTTGAAGCTTTCCTCTGCAAAAATTTGATTTTGATTACTTTAAAATCTTACCCTTAATCAGAGGAGACAAAGTTATGAAAAGAAAATATTGACAGAATAAGATACTAGGGGGTTGGGGCAATGCATCCAGCCCCATGCTTGAAAGTAATAATGAGAATGTGGCTGGAGAGAGGACCAGATTGGACGAGATTCTAGTGTCTGCCTTAAAATAAAAACCTTTGGGCTTGTGTTCAGTTATTTGGTGAAATTTTCCCTATGAAAATTATTTCTTTTATTCATTTGCTAATGATAATCTTTAAATACATTTTAATACCCCATAGTTCTACTCTGCTAAAAAAGAACTATCTCTACATAGTTTTACATCTTCTGAAATTCTTATTCATCTCTGCAGGGTGGGGGGGATGATTTATCTAGAAGCCTTAAGCTCCTGGTTTTATTTTATGTTTTTACCTGTCAAGTGGGCTTTGAACATTTTGCTATGACCCAAAGGTTTATGAAAATGAACTGATTGTCCGTCTCTAACCCCCATGATGAGCCCAATTCATCCAAATCACAGTCATTTTCATGGATGTTTGGCTTTAACATAGAGTAAAATAAGTTTTAGCTCATTTTTTCCAACACTTATTTCCAAATCCCATCAAATCATTGCAATTTCTGACATTTAGCTGTGACTTGTTCTTTTTCATTGCGACTGTCACTGCTCAAGTCTCACATGCTTCTATTTTTCAGCTGTCTTTCAGCTATCTCTGTTCTCTTGTTCTAAACATTATGCATATTCTTGCTAGACTAACCTTTAAATTTTATGTTCACTAATAACAATTTTTCAGTTAAAAATCTTTACTTTCTTCTGCATAGAACTCAGTTAAAAATGTTTAATTACTTTCCTTTGCACAGATGTCAAACTCAAGACCCCCTGAGGGTCATACTAGAGTTATACCAGAAAGTATGAAAGCAAGGGGATAGATTACTAGAGGGAATTGGTTAGGAACAAATTTTTGGAAAAACGTTAATTTTCAAAAATTTGTAAAAATATAGTTTTTGAATATTTTTATACATTTGAACATTTTAAGCACAACGTAGATGATATCACAAATTTGTGCTCTCATCTTAAATATTTATATCCATTTAGTAGACACTAGATGTTGCATTCCAGGTGAGTCATATTTATCATGTTATAGTGGTATATGTTCAAGTTTTAATCAGTATAAAAATCTGGCTGGACATTGTGGCTCATGCCTGTAATCCTAGCAGTTTGGGAGGCTGAGGTGGGTAGATCACTTGAGACCAGCAGTGCGAGACCAGCCTGGCCAACATGGTGAAACCCCGTTTCTACTAAAAATATTTAAAAAATTAGCCAGACGTGGTGTTGGGTCCCTGTAACCCCAGCTACTCCTGAGGCTGAGGTAGGAGAACTGCTTCACCTGAGAGGTGGAAGTTGCAGTAAGCTGTGATCACTCCACTGCACTCCAGCCTGGGGGTCAGAGTAAGACTCCGTCTCAAAACAAAAAAAAATAACAAAAGAAAACAAGAAAAACAACAACAACAAAAAAAGAAAAAAATCATTTTTGGTGTTCTTGTCATTTTTATTGAAGAAATGTGTTCATGCTATAGATATTTGGCTACATTTTCAATAATTTAATTATTTGTAATACCTCAAGAAAATTTACCTAAAGCAAATTGATTTGAGATGACTTTCTAAGTTGCATACAAATGTTAAAGAATGCATACATAAGACCTGTTGGGATAGAATTCATTAGAAATAACTCACAAAGTTAGAACCAGTAGCAGGCTTAAAGGTCACTCATTTCCCACTGGGCTGTGAGGCTTTTAAACTGCATGATTAGGAAAGCATATCCTCTTCCTTGGCATGATCAGGGTCTGGGGTCGACTCTTATTCTTGAAACTGTATGACATAAGAAATTAGTGGCATATTTCAAAACAAAAATTCTCATGGTTGGAGATACATCAGTCCATCTTTGTAGTCAAATCATTGGACTGGGGTCCAGTCTTGGAAACTGACCAGAATTGATTAAATTAAGGACAAGGTTATGACAAGTTTTCATAGGTATCTGCAATAGGCCAACTCCTTTTCTGAGGGGCCAGCCTGAGAAGAGAAGTTTTAGCTAAGAGATTGTGTCTTTTACCAGATATTAATTTGATTTTTAAAGAAGCGTGGACCTGGAGGTGGAGCCAAGATGGCTGAATAAAGGCAGCTCCTCTCTAGGGCTCCCACTGAGAAGGACAAAAACTGCGAGTGAATTCTGAATCTTTGATTTAGGTACCAAAGTTCTCTTATTGGGACTGACTAGGTGATTGACATGACCCACCGAGAGTGAGCAAAAACAGGGTGGAGCAAGACCCCACCCTGGAGCTGCAGGCAACAAAGAGAACTACTTCCCACAGCCAAGGGAGAGGATGAAGGAATGTGCTTCCCCTCACTGAAAATCAGGCTTTTCCCACAGATCCTTGCAACCTGTGGGTTAGGAGGTCCCTTCCTGAGCCCATGCTACTGGAGCCTTGGGTCCCAAGCACAAAGCTGTGGAAAATCACAGTGGCTGTTCAGGTGGGCGGCTGCTTTCAGCAGGCACTGAGGCACAGGAGTGTTTGCATACTCTGGCTCTGGCAACTCCCTTGAGGCAGGAGATCTGATCTGTCCATCTTGTGGGGAGGGGACTGAAGTCTGGTAACTGAAAGGCCATGCTCCCATGGAACTGAAAAAAGCTAAAATCCACTGGCTTGGCATCACCACTGGCCAGCACAGCTGGCTATAAACTGTCTAAGAAGACTGAGTTCCTGGAGGGGAGGGACACCACCATCACTGTGGCTGCATTCCACTGTTTTCCCTTGCCACCAGGGCCAGCAAGATGGGGTGAGACCCCCATCCACTCTTCCCCATTGGGTGAGGCCTCCCTGTAGGAATCTCAGCATCCCCAGCCAAGGATTTATGGACAGAACACTGATAACCCTAAGAGGAGCCCCTAGGAGAAAGGGTAGCTGCAGTATCCTGAATCAGTGATCTTACTCTTTTCTGTCTGCTGGCTCTGGAGAGTCAAGGCAGCCCAGACGACGAGGGGGATTCCCCCCAGTGCAGCACAATTGCCCTCCCAAAAGGCACACAGACTGCTTATTTAAGCTAATCTCTGATCCAGCTCCTCTTGACAGATTGAGACCTCTCAACAGGAGTCTCCAGACACCTCATACAGGAGCATTCCAGCTGGCATAAGGCCAGTGCCCCCCTGGGACAGAGCTCCCAGAAGAAGGAGCAGGCTGCCATCTTTGCTGGTCTGCAGCCTTCATTGGTTATATCTCCAGGGATGGGAGGGACTCTGGTGAATAGGGGATAGAGTGGACGCCAAGCAAACCTCAGCAGCCCTACAGAAAAGGGGCCTGACTGCTAAAAGAAAAGCAAACTAAATGCAACAACATCAATGAAAATGACACCACCAAAATCCCATCCAAAAGTCAGCAGCCTCAAAGATCAAAGATACATAAACTCAAGAAGATGAGAAAGAATCAATGCACAAATGCTGAAAACTCATTGAAAAAGCCCGGGTGCCTTTTCTCCAAAAGATTGCAACATGTCTCTAGCAAGGGCACAGAACTGGGCTGAGGCTGCGATGGGTGAATTGACAGAAATAAATAGGCTTCAGAAGATGGGTAATGATGAACTTTGTCAAGCTAAAGGATTATGTTCTAACTCACTGCAAAGGAACTGAGAACCATGATAAAACATTACAGGAGCTGTTAACCAGAATAACCAGTTTAAAGAGGAACATAAATGATCTGATAGAGCTGACACAACATAAAAACTTCATAATGCAAACACAAGTATCCATAGCTAAATAGACCACTGCACCCCAGCCTGGGTGAAAGAGCGAGACTCTGTCTCAAAATACAAACAAACAAACAAACAAAAACTCAGAGTGGCAAGTTGTGTTTTTTAGAGTCAAAATCCATTGATGTGTTGTATTAAGAGACCCATCTCACATGCAAAGACACATGCAGACTTAAAATAAAAAGATACAAGAAAATTTACCAAGCAAATAGAAAACAGAAAAAAGCAGGGGTTGTAATCCTAGTTTCTGACAAAATAGACTTTAAACCAACAAAGATAAAAAAAAGGGCAAAGATGAGCATTACACATTGGTAAAGAGATTGATTCAACAAGAAGAGTGAACTACCCTAAATATATATGCACCCAATGCAGGAGCACCCAAATTCATAAAACAAGTTCTTAGAGACCTACAAAGAGACACAATAATAGTAGGAGACTTTAACACACCACTGTCTCAATATTAGACAGATAATTGAGACAGAAAATTAACAAAGATATTCAGGACTTGAGCTTGTCTTTCGATCAAGTGGACCTGATATTTATCTACAGATCTTTCCAACCCAAAACAGCAGAATATACATTCTTCTTGGTGCCACATAGCTCTTACTCTAAAATTGATCACATAATTGGAAGCAAAGCACTCCTCAGCAAATGCAAAAGAACTGAAATCATAACAGTATCTCAGACCACAGTGCAATCAAATTAGAACTCAAGAGTGAGAAACTCAACTCACTCAAAACCACAGAACTATATGAAAATTGAGGCCGGGTGCGGTGGCTCAAGCCTGTAATCCCAGCACTTTGGGAGGCCGAGACGGGTGGATCACGAGGTCAGAAGATCGAGACCATCCTGGCGAACACAGTGAAATCCCGTCTCTACTAAAAAATACAAAAAACTAGCCGGACGAGATGGCGGGCGCCTGTAGTCCCAGTTACTTGGGAGGCTGAGGCAGGAGAATGGCATAAACCCGGGAGGCGGAGCTTGCAGTGAGCTGAGATCCGGCCACTGCACTCCAGCCCGGGCGACAGAGCCAGACTCCATCTCAAAAAAAAAAAAAAAAAAAAAAAAAGAAAATTGAACAACCTGCTCCTGAATGACTCTTGGGTAATAATGAAATTAACAAATTATTACCATTTCTTGGGTAATAACAGAAGTCAAGAAGTTATTTGAAACCAATGAAAACGAAGAGAGAATGTACCAGAATCTCTGAGATGCAGCTTGATATGGTTTGGCTGTGTCCTCACGAAATCTCAACTTGAATTGTATCTGCCAGAAATCCCACATGTTGGGGGAGGGATCCAGGGAGAGGTAATTGAATCATGGGGGCCCATCTTTCCCAGTGTTATTCTCATGATAGTGAATAACATGAGATAGTGTTAATCTCATGAGATCTGATGGGTTTAAAATGGGTTTCTTCTTTTGCTTCTTCCTCATTTTCTCTTGTTGCTGGGATGTAAGAAGTGTCTTTCACCCCCTCCATGATTCTGAGGCCTCCCAAGCCATGTGAAACTATAAGTCCAATTAAATCTCTTTTTCTTCCCAGTCTTGGGTTTGTCTTTATCAGCAGTGTGAAAACAAACTAATACACAGCCAAAGCAATGTTAAGAGGGAAATTTATAGCACTAAATGCCCACATCAGAAAGCTAAAATGATCTCAAATAGACACCCTAGCATCACAACAAAAATCATAAGAGAACCAAGAGCAAACTAACCCCAAAGCCAGCAGAAGACAAGAAATAACCAAGATTAGAGAAGAACTGAAGGAGATAGAGACAAAGAAAACTTTTCAAAAAAATAAATGAATCCAGGAGCAGGTCTTTTGAAAAAAATTAATAAAATAGACCACTAGCTAGACAAATAAAGATGAAAAGAGAGAAGAATCAAATAGACACAATAAAAAATGACAAAGAGGATAGTACCACTGACCCCACAGCAATACAAACAACTACCAGAGAATACTATCACCAGCTCTATGCAAATAGACTAGAAAATCTAGAAGAAATGTATACATTTCTGGACAGATACACCTTCTCAGGACTGAACCAGGAAGAAGTTGAATCCCTCAATAGACAAATAACAAGTTCCAAAATTGAGACAGTAAGAGCCTATCAACTGAAAAAACTCAGGACCAGATGGGTTTACAGCTGAATTCTACCAAAAATACAAAGAGGAGCTGATACCATTTCTTCTAAAACTATTCCAAATAATTGAAAAGGAGGTACTCCTCCCTAACTCATTCTATGAGGCCAGCATCATCCTGATACCAAAACCTGGCATAGATACAACAACATCAACAAAAAAATCTTCAGCCCAATATCTCTGATGAACATTGATACAAAAATTCTCAATACAACACAAAAAAAGGCCTTTGATAAAATTCAACAATCCCTCACATTAAAAACTCTCAATAAAATAGGTATTGAAGGAACATAACACAAAATAATAAAAGCCACTTAGGACAAATAAATAGCCAATATTATGTTAAATGGGCAAAAGCTGAAAGCATTCCCCTGAAAACTGGCACAAGACATGGATGCCCTCTCTTACCATTCCTATTCAACATAGTATTGGAAGTTCTGGCTAGGGCAATCTGGCAAGAGAAAGAAATAAAGGGTAATCAAATAGGAAGGGAGGAAGTCAAATTGTCTTTGTTTGCAGATAACATGATTGTATATTTAGAAAACCCGATCGTCTCACCCCAAAAGCTCTTTGAGCTGATAAGTAGTAACTTTGGCAAAGTCTGAGGACACAAAATCAACGTGAAGAAGTGACAAACATTCCTGTACACCAACAGGCAAGCAGAGGGCCAAATCATGAATGAATGCCCATTCAAAATTGCTCATAGAAAATAAAATATCCCAGAATAGAACTAACAAGGCAAGTGTAGGACCTCTTCAAGGAGAACTACAAACTACTATTCAAGGAAGCCAGAGAGGACCCAAACAAATTGAAAAGTATTCCATGTTCATAGATAGAAAAAATCAATATTGTAAAAATGGCCATACTGCCCAAACTAATTTATAGATTCAGTCGTATTCCCATTAAACTATCATTGGTATTCTTCAAAGAATTAGGGAAAAAACCGTTTTAAAATTCATACAGAACCAAAAAAAAGCCAGTATAGCGAAGACAATTCTTTTATTATTTTTATACTTTAGGTTCCAGGATACATGTGCACAACGTGCAGGTTTGCTACATAGGTATACATGTGCCATGTTGGTTTGCTGCACCCATCAACTCGTCATTTACGTTAGGTGCTTCTCCTAATGCTATCCCTCCCCCAGTCCCCATGTCCCGACAGGCCCCGGTGTGTGATGTTCCCCTCCTTGTGTCCATGTATTCTTGTTGTTGAACTCCCACCTATAAGGGAGAACATGCGGTGTTTGGTTTTCTGTCCTTGTGATAGTTTGCTTAGAATGATGGTTTCCAGCTTCATCCATGTCCCCGTGGAGGACATGAACTCATCTTTTGTTATGGCTGCATAGTATTCCATGGTGTTTATGTGCTACATTTTCTTAATCCAGTCTATCATTGATGGACATTTGGGTTGGTTCCAAGTCTTTGCCATTGTGAATAGTGCCACAATAAACATATGTGTCCCTGTGTCTTTACAGTAGCATGATTTATAATCCTTTGGGTATATACCCAGTAATGGGATTGCTGGGTCAAATGGTATTTCTAGTTCTAGATTCTTGACAAATCACCACACTGTCTTCCATAATGGTTGAACTAATTTACACTCCCACCAACAGTGTAAAAGCGTTCCTATTTCTCCAAAACTTTTCCAGTATCTGTTGTTTCCTGACTTTTTAATGATCGCCATTCTAATTGGCGTGAGATGATATCTCATTGTGGTTTTGATTTGAATTTCTCTGATGACCAGTGATGATGAGCATTTTTTTCATATGTCAGCCAAGGCAATTCTAAGCAAACAGAATGGAGCTGTTGGCATCACACTACCAGACTTCAAACTATACTATAAGGTTACAGTAACTAAAACAGCATAGTACTGGTACAAAAACAGACACATAGACCAATGGAGCAGAATAGAGAACTCAGAAATAAGATGACACATCTATAACCATCTGCTCTTTCATAATCCAGACAAAAATAACAATGGGGAAAGGGTTCCCTATTTAATAAATGGTGCTGGGAGAACTGACTTTCCATTTGCAAAAAATTTAAACTGGACCATTTCCTCACACCTTATACAAAAATTAAGTCAACATGGGTCAAAGATTTAAATGTAAAATCCAAAATTATGAAAACCCTAGAAGAAAATCTAGGCAGTATCATTCAGGACATTGGTATGGGTAAAGGTTTCATGATAAAATTGCCAAAAGCAATTGCAATAAAAGGTAAAAATGACAAATGGGATCTAATTAAACTAAAGACCTTATGCACAGCAAAATAAACTATCATCAGAGTGAACAGGCACCCTACAAAGTGGGAGAAAACTTTTGCAATCTATCCATCTGACAAAGGTGTAATATCCAGAATCTACAAGGAACTCAAACAAATGTACAATAAAAAAACCCAACAACCCCATTAAAAAGTGGACAAAGGACATAAATAGGCATTTTTCAAAAGAAGACATTTATGCAGCCAACAAACATATGAAAACAAGCTCAACAGCACTGATCATTAGGGAAATGCAAATCAAAACGACAATGAAATACCATTTCATGCCAGTTAGAGTGACCATTATTAAAAAGTTAAGAAACAACAGATGCTGGCTATGTTACAGAGAAATAGGAATGCTTTTACACTGTTGGTGGAAATGTAAATTAGTTCAACCATTGTGGAAGGCAGTGTGGCAATTCCTCAAATATCTAGAACCAGAAATAGCATTTGACCCAGTCATCCCATTACTGGATATATAGCTACAGGAATACAAATAATTCTATTACAAAGATATATGGACATGTATGTTTATTACAAGTTCCATAAATTGAATTTTCTTTATAACCAGCACATAGGTATCCATATAAATTTGAAAGTTG
The DNA here is from genome assembly GCF_037993035.2 of Macaca fascicularis. Taxonomy (NCBI): domain Eukaryota; kingdom Metazoa; phylum Chordata; class Mammalia; order Primates; family Cercopithecidae; genus Macaca; species Macaca fascicularis. The sequence continues at coordinate 188,080,050 of NC_088376.1, read as the reverse complement.
GTAAAATTATGTCAATAGCAAAGTGGCAGCTCATTAAAAACACAAATGTCTTGTTTTGTTGACTGAAGAGTTTTCTATTAGGTGCAGGGTGTATATACCAATTTTCAGGGACTTTAAAAATATATATTTAATTGAACATGTACTCATTTTATATGCTCTTTGCATTAGGTACTGTGTAAGAAACTAAATATTACAGGAGTAAATAAGGCAAATAGTCTCCATCCTCAAGAAAGTTAGAGTCCAGTGTGTGACACAATTGTTAAACAAAGTCATAAAATATGTGATCTTTCATGATTGGTTTTTTCACTTAGCAGAATGTTTTCAGGTTTTACTCATGTTGTATCATGTATCAGTTCCATTTTTGCTTTTTATTTACGATTTTGCTATTCCACTGTGTGGATATATCACATTTTGTTGCTAGGATTCTTGCTGTGGTCATTCGTAGAACCATCCCTACTATGGAGCATAAGACATAGACCCAAAGAACAGGGAGTTGTAGGAGACAAAAGCGCAAACTCTCCCAGTAATTTCACTAGGAATGCTAAAGAAATAAGGCCACTCCAACTTCCACTCTGTGGTTCTTTTTAAAAATAATTTGTATCTATGTATTTTTTAAAACTGTTATATTAGGTTCAGGTGGATATGTGCAGCCTCGTTACATAGGTAGACCCATGTCATGGGGATTTGTTGTACCACGTGGTTTGTCTCTGTTATAGTGGACTTACTTACCTATCTCTCCCCATGAATTCCTTTTTTGAAACTTTCCAGTTTTATTTTCTTTAACATCACTGACCAATCTGTAAAGACATTTGCCACTTTCCATTAATTGCTGTATATGTTTGCCTCCTGCCACTTTTTAAAACACAAAGTAGATGACAATGTGCATCTTACAAAGCTCTAGCATTTGAGAAGATTTTACTCTCTGCTGCATTTCAGGGGCTGTAGTGTTGGAGAAGTTTCCTGTTGTACTCATATCTGAGCAGACTATTCTGTGAACAAAGGCAGCCTTTTTTTCTCCTACATCAGTTGGCCATTAGGGATATCCTTCTTCCTGACATTAGGGATATCCTTCTTCAGCAACAAGCATGAGCCAAAGAACAAATGCGGAAGTGATAATGGCGTGCCCTATGGGCCATCGCTCATGCATCTTACTTGTGCCCCTTGACCCTGTTCTTGTCAGATCCCAGATGCTCCATGTCCATCTTATGATGGATTGCTGTTGGACCTGCACAAATTTATGACTTTGTGTATCTGGCAAAACCCAAATTACAAAGAATTGTTCTGGCTACATAGTCACAATATGTCCCATAATCAGGCCCTCCTTCTATATCATGTCCCAGTACAAACCCAAGACATATTATTTGAGTGGCCTATTCTGTGCTGGAAAAGGCACTGTCATGCATGTCACTTATTGGGATGTACTCTCAGAAACAATATCTGTAAAAGATGAACAAAGCAAAATTGCTCAGGGAAAAGAGTTAAACTGTGATGATGTTGCAACAGTAACTCAGTTCATCTCTCAGGGAACTCTGAGGCTTAAATGGCTTTCCAGATATACCACAAATTGAAGAAAAAGATTTGGTCTTTCTTTGTACCTTGAATCAACCGATTGTCAGAAACTGACCCGAAAGAGAGCTTTACCCTCGAACAAATCATTTTGCTGTGAGACATCAGCAAACAGTTCTCAGCATCTGGAGAGATGAGTTCCTGGAATCTGAGGGAGACCTGCGTGGTCCACCAAAACCTCAGCTGCATGTGTGCTTCCTAACTAGTCGTGTTTTAAAACACTGATAAGCTGAAAGATGAAGAATAAAACTTACTGTTGATATTTGATATTTCTCTCATTTCTATTGCCTTTTAAAATTTTTGGGTATGGTGTAGGCTCTTGTAAAGGTTTCAGTTGTTCTGTCTTTGAAATACTCAAACTTTCCCCACAATTATTAAGGAACTGTTTCCAAGAGAAACCAGTGAGAAAGCAGAGAAAGCAGGACAAGGAAGAAAAATAATCCCAGCAAGAGTGTGATTCAGACAAAGTTCCACAGATTGTGATTCAGGTAGTTTCTCCTGATCCTGGGGGATGACTTTGGGTAAATTATGCTACAGATGATGGAACTAGACTTTCGTAGATTAACATACTGCAGTCATTGGTTAACTGGAGCATAAACTTCCAGGCTTCTTGCTTTTCGCTATGAGGATAAGCAGATCCAGCAATCTTTGTACCATACACTAAAGAAAATTGATGATGTGGGCCAGAAAAGGCAACGGTACACACAAAAGGTGAGGGACACACTGCAAGAGTCAAAGAAAAAAAAGATAGAAAGGAATCTGGACTGAAGACAACAGTGTCAGCTACAGGGAGTGATGTTGGAGTATACACTAAAAATACATTTTCTTGTAACCGAAGCTACCTGTATTTCCTTTCTCTTTTCACTTTCTAGCATTTGGGATTATTAAAATACTCAATTATTCCCACTTTTTAAATATTGGTCAAGGTGATTACCTGTCTTCTCCTTTTGCTTACAATGCTTTACTTTTACTTTTTTTCCAAGATGATACAGAAAATTAACGTTATTTTGCTATTGATTCAACTTATTGATTTTGGAAATTGGAGAACACACGTGAGATATTTTCTGTGTTAAAATGTCAAGTAAAGGCCTGAACTATTTGGAAACATTTCAGTTTTCATGTTCAATAGATAAGATGCCAAGAACTCACCATAGAAGATGAAACTTTTGAGAACAGTGGCCTCTAATTAGGAGAGAATATCTTATTTGTAGGCCGATTTCTTTTATATCTCTTGCTAATATTTTTTTCTGCTTGACTTAGCATGTCTCTTACTATAGTATTTGGAGGATAATGGAAATTGGATTAAGGTGGCAAAATGCTGAAATGGGAGAAAAGTGTGGGTGTGTGTGACTTTTATGTGTTTTAGTAAAAAAGTAGTCCTTTAAACTGTGTGAGAGATTCCACAGCCTTGTGTCCATTAAGTAGCAAACATCAGGGCATATATGAAATGTTCTATAATTTTTCAGTTCAAGCTAAAGCTATCTTCTCTTTCTTATCTTAGAATTCCAAACATTCATAAAGCCACAAAAAAAAAAAATATGATGGGGTCCTAATGTTTTTATCAGGATAATAAAAGCACAGTTTTCTTTTAAAGCGTTTTACTAACCTGAAAGCACATTTATGGTCATTTCTCAAATCATTTTTCACTTTTTGCCTTTAGCACACAATTGTAATTTAGCAAATCAATTAATAAGCTACATAAAACAATACATTTATGCCCTGAATAGATATATTTATTTATTTCATGTATGAGTATGTTGTAGTTTTCAATAAATATTTTATAAAAAGCATATCTTAACATATGGATTTTTCAATTAAAATCTTCAATAGGTTTTAATTGCTTTCAGAAAAAAAAATGATGACCTTCTGTGATATAAGGAGGTTTTTCCCCACCTAGACTTTGCCTATTTCTACAACTTCTTTTTACACTTTTTCCTATGTGACTTAACCATAAGCTAAACCAAGAAACTTTTCCCAAGTATTTCAATGGTCATACTCTCTTCTATGTGTATTTTGTATAACATATTTTTTTCTAAATTTTCACTATTTACAGTGTATTACACTTGTGACTCCTGTTTATTTAGAACTTATGCCAATATTTTTCCAAAACTTTCTTTGTTTTCTTCCAGGAGGAGTTAGGATTTCTCCTCCATTCTTCTCTGTGTAATGTTAACATTGCACATATATTCCACCATATGACATGTGTTGATTTACTTGTTTCTCTCTCATATCATAATTTATCAAAAATTACTTACCAGGTATTTACCATATCTCAGTCCAAGTATTAAAGATACAGTGATGAATAAAGTAATCCCTATTCTCTAGTAGCTCCCAAAGAAAAAAAAAGATTTATATGGTGACATAAGTATTAAAAATGAGATATGTTTTTTTTCTTGAAGGTGTTTTTGTGTCTCTATCTCCTTCAGTTCTACTCTGATCTTAGTTATTTCTTGCCTTCTGCTAGCTTTTGAATGTGTTTGCTCTTGCTTCTCAAGTTCTTTTAATTGTGATGTTAGGGTGTCAATTTTAGATCTTTCCTGCTTTCTCTTGTGGGCATTTAGTGCTATAAATTTCCCTCTACACACTGCTTTAAAAGTGTCCCAGAGATTCTGGTATGTTTTATCTTTGTTCTCATTGGTTTCAAAGAACATCTTTATTTCTGCTTTCATTTTGTTATGTACCCAGTAGTCATTCAGGAGCAGGTTGTTCAGTTTCCATGTAGTTGAGCAATTTTGATTGAGTTTCTTAGTCCTGAGTTCTAGTTTGATTGCACTGTGGTCTGAGAGACAGTTTGTTATAATTTCTGTTCTTTTACATTTGCTGAGGAGTGCTTTACTTCCAACTATGTGGTCAATTTTAGAATAAGTGTGATGTGGTGCTGAAAAGAATGTATATTCTGTTGATTTGGGGTGGAGAGTTCTGTAGATGTCTATTAGGTCCGCTTGATGCAGAGCTGAGTTCAATTTCTGAATATCCTGTTAACTTTCTGTCTCATAGACTTGTCTAATGTTGACAGTGGGGTGTTAAAGTCTCCCATTATTATTTTATGGGAGTCTAAGTCTCTTTTTAAGTCTCTAAGGACCTGCTTTCTGAATCTGGGTACTCCTTTACTGGGTGCATATATATTTAGTATAGTTAGCTCTTCCTGTTGAATTGATCCCTTTACCACTATGTAATGGCCTTCTTTGTCCCTTTTGATCTTTGTTGGTTTAAACTCTGTTTTATCAGAGACTAGGATTGCAACTCCTGCTTTTTTTTTTTTTTGCTTTCCATTTGCTTGGTAGATCTTCCTCCATCCCTTTATTTTGAGCCTATGTGTGTCTCTGCACGTGAGATGGGTCTCCTGAATACAGAAAACTGATGGGTCTTGACTCTTTATCCAGTTTGCCAGTCGATGTCTTTTAATTGGTGACCATTTAGTCCATTTACATCTAAGGTGAATATTGTTATGTGTGAACTTGATCCTGTCATTATGATGTTAACTGGTTATTTTGCTTGTTAGTTGATGCAGTTTCTTCCTAGCATCGATGGTCTTCACATTTTGGCATGGTTTTGCAATGGCTGCTACCAGAATCCAGGAGCTGTTTTTTTGAAAAGATCAACAAAATTGATAGACTGCTAGCAAGACTAATAAAGAAGAAAAGAGAGAAGAATCAAATAGACACAATAAAAAATGATAAAGGGGATATCATCGCTCACCCCACAGAAATACAAACTGCCAGCAAAGAATACTATAAACACCTCTACACAAATAAACTAGAAAACCTAGAAGAAATAGTTAAATTCCTGGAAACATACATTCTCCCAAGACTAAGCCAGGAAGAAGTTGAATCCCTGAATAGACCAATAGCAGGCTCTGAAATTGAGGCAATAATTAATAGCATACCAACCAAAAAAAGTCCAGGACCAGATGGATTCACAGGCGAATTCTACCTGAGGTACAAGGAGGAGCTGGTACCATTCCTTTGAAACTCTTCCAATCAATGGAAAAAGAGGGAATCCTCCCTAACTCATTTTATGAGGCCAACATCATCCTGATACCAAAGCCTTGCAGAGACACAACAAAAAAAGAGAATTTTAGACCAATATCCCTGATGAACATCGGTGCAAAAATCCTCAGTAAAATACTGGCAAATGGAATCCAGCAGCATATCAAAAAGCTTATCCACCATGATCAAGTGGAATTCATCCCTGGGATGCAAGGCTGGCTCAATATACACAAATCAATAAATGGAATACAGCATATAAACAGAACCAAGGACAAAAACCACATGATTATATCAATAGATGCCGAAAAGGCCTTTGACAAAATTCAACAGCCCTTCATGCTAAAAACTCTCAATAAATACGGTATTGATGGCACATATCTCAAAATAATAAGAGCTATTTATGGCAAACCCACAGCCAATATCAGTCTGAATGGGCAAAACTGGAAGCATTCCCCTTAAAAACTGGCACAAGACAGGGATGCCCTCTATCACCACTGCTATTCAACATAGTATTGGAAGTTCTGGCCAGGGTAATCAGGCAAGAGAAAGAAATAAAGGGTATTCAATTAGGAAAAGAGGAAGTCAAATTATCCCTGTTTGCAGATGACATGATGGTATATTTAGAAAACCCCATTGTCTCAGCCTAAAATCTCCTTAACCTGATAAGCAACTTCAGCAAAGTCTCAGGATACAAAATCAATGTGCAAAAATCACAAGCATTCTATACACCAATAACAGACAAACAGAGAGCCAAATCATGAGTGAACTCCCATTCACAATTGCTTCAAAGAGAATAGAATACCTAGGAATCCAACTTACAAGGGATGTGAAGGACCTCTTCAAGGAGAACTACAAACCACTGCTCAATGAAATAAAAGAGGACACAAACAAATGGAAGAAGCTTCCATGCTCATGGACAGGAAGCATCAATATCATGAAAATGGCCATACTGCCCAAGGTAATTTATAGATTCAATGCCATCCGCATTAAGCTACCAATGAGTTTCTTCACAGAATTGGAAAAAAATGACTTTAAAGTTCATATGGAACCAAAAAAGAACCCGCATTGCCAAGACAATCCCAGGCAGAAGGAACAAAGCTGGAGACATCATACTACCTGACTTCAAACTATACTACAAGGCTACAGTAACCAAAACAACATGGTACTGGTACCAAAACAGATATATAGAACAATGGAACAGAACAGAGCTCTGAGAAATAACACCACACATCTACAACCATCTGATCTTTGACAAACCTGACAAAAACAAGAAATGGGGGAAGGATTCCCTTTTTAATAAGTGGTGCTGGGAAAACTGGCTAGCTGTAAGTAGAAAGCTGAAACTGGATCCCTTCCTTATCCCTTATACAAAAATTAATTCAAGATGGATTAGAGACTTAAATGTTAGACCTAAAACCATAAAAACCCTAGAAGAAAATCTGGGCAATACCATTCAGGACATAGGCATGGGCAAGGACTTCATGTCTAAAACACCAAAAGCAATGGCAACAAAAGCCAAAATTGACAAATAGGATCTAATTAAACTAAAGAGCTTCTGCACAGCAAAAGAAACTACCATCAGAGTGAACAGGTAACCTACAGAATGGGAGAAAAATTTTGCAATCTACTCATCTGACAAAGGGCTAATATCCAGAACCTACAAAGAACACAATCAAATTTACCAGAAAAAAAAAAAAAAACCAAAAACAGACCCGTCAAAAAGTGGGCAAAGGATATGAACAGACACTTCTCAAAAGAAGACATTTATATAGCAAACAGACACATGAAAAAATGCTCATCATCACTAGCCATAAGAGAAATGCAAATCAAAACCACAATGAGATACCATCTCACACCAGTTAGAATGGTGATCATTAAAAAGTCAGGAAACAACAGGTGCTGGAGAGGATGTGGAGAAATAGGAACACTTTTACACTGTTGGTGGGACTGTAAACTAGTTCAACCATTGTGGAAAACTGTGTGGCGACTCCTCAAGGAACTAGAACTAGAAATACCACTGTCCCAGCCATCCCATTACTGGGTATATACCCAAAGGATTATATATCATGCTGCTATAAAGACACATGCACATGTATGCTTATTGCGGCACTATTCACAATAGCAAAGACTTGGAACTAACCCAAATATCCATCAATGACAGACTGGATTAACAAAATGGGGCACATATACACCATAGAATACTCTGCAGCCATAAAAAAGGATGATTTCATGTCCTTTGTAGGGACATGGGTGCAGCTGGAAACCATCATTCTCAGTAAACTATCGCAAGAACAGAAAACCAAACACTGCATGTTCTCACTCATAGGTGGGAATTGAACAGTGAGATCACTTGGACACAGGAAGGGGAACATCACACACCAGGGTCTGTTGTGGGGTGGGGGCAGGGGGGAGGGATAGCTATAGGAGATATACCTAATGTAAATGACGAGTTAATGGGTGCCGCACACCAACATGGTACTGTTGGGGTCCGCGTGTTTCCTAAACAAAGGAATGAACACACAAGACAACACAGGACAAGACATACATGGCGGCCGCCCCGAACGGCACACTCTGCTTTATTTCATCCAGCCGTTTGTGGAATGTTGCCAAGTCACGGGACATGTGTTGCTTCTCTGACCTTTCCTTGACTCGCAAGATCAGTAAACATTGACCAGTTCCCAGAGCCCGCTGTTTACAGCTGGCTCCTTTATCCTTCTTGTTTGCAGAGAAGGAATGTCCTGCTTTGTTTGCAAGAGCAGGGCTTATACGGAACATCTCGTTTGCAAGCACACAGTCCTCTACACGGCACATGTATACATATGTAACAAACCTGCACTTTGTGCACATGTACCCTAGAACATAAAGTATAATTAAAAAAAAAAGAAATTTTTGTTGTTTATAAGCCAAAAAAGAAATAAAAATGAGATATGCAAAAGAACCATGATAACACAGGTGACTAGTAACTTAGGAGGAAACAGTAATTAGGGAAGATGATAAGGGAGGGAGGAATAAACTTAATCTGGGCTTTGAGTAATGAACAGAACTTTTCTAGATTGAGTTCAAAGTGGGAGTGCAAATAATATTCCACACAAGATCAGAATAATCAAAGGAAAGTAAGTAAAAAATTTTATAATGTTTCTAGAGAAAATAATAACGAGTGCATAATGAAGTTAAAGCTATGTGCAATGAATAAGGTTACTTTTTGTTTAATATTTTCCTTTCTTTTATACTGTTAATACATTTATTTTTTGAAGTAGTGCTTTTTTTAAAAAAAATTGGTAATTGAGGAAAGCACAGACAAATGGAGTGCATCAAGACAGCACCTATGCTGCCATTCAAAAATAAACATTGGTTACATTTGGTGACCATGATTTACCCTTCTAAATCATAAGAATATTTGCATGGGGGAGGTGGATACAAGGAGTAAGAGGGAGACTTTTATAAGAATGAATAGGCTGGACGCAGTGGCTCTCGCCTGTAATTCCAGCACTTTGGGAGGCCCAGGCGGGAGGACCACAGGGTCAGGAGATCGAGACCATCCTGGCTAACACGGTGAAACCTCCTCTCTACTAAAAATACAAAGAATTAGCTGGGCATGGTGGCAGGCGCCTGTAATCCCAGCTACTGGGGAGGCTGAGGTGGGAGAATGGCGTGAACATGGAAGGCAGAGCTTGCAGTGAGCCAAGATGGCGTCACTGCACTCTAGGCTGTGCAACAGAAAAAAAGAATAAATAAAATAAAATTTAGGATAATTATAATAAAAAAAATATTAGATTTACTTTATCTAACAGAAAAAAAGTTAAGCATAACAATTTAGATAACTGCTTTTTTGGTCTGATATGCATTAATTTCTTCAGTATTTCTTTGAGATTAATAAAAAAAAATCAAACCTGTGTTTTTTGGTTAAAAAAAAAAAAACCTCTTTGTTTTCTAACTTGTTGGGTGTTGTATAAGAGTCCATGATCATAGTTGTCATTGGCATCAGTTTTGAAAATACCACAGGTTTGAATAACAAGTGGCTGTTTTTCTTTATTCCCTGCCACATCTTTGGCAACTGGAACAGTGCTTAGTACAGTGGATACATTTAATAATTTTATGTTGAGTAAATAAAAAATACAACCAGCAGAGATTAGCTTATGAGGTAAAGATTGTCTGTTGTGAAATATTTTATTGAGATGTTTTCAAAATGGTAGTGCTTGCTTTATTTTGAATCTTCCACATTTTGTTTGTTTTCTGTCATTTTTACATTTTGTTGAAGAGTTGTCAAATTGTTTTTTCCCTACATTTTCATTTTCAATGTGTCTATAAACCTATAAAAATTTGTTTACTCAAGACGTCACAAGACTTGTTTCAGCTTTACCAAGTAAAGAGCATCAGGCAGTCACCTTTATCTTCACACAAAGGAAAAGCTGGACACACTGAAAATCGATTACTTTTTTTAGACTCATCAGAGAACTGATGTCAGAGCAAGCTACTATACCAAAATCTAGAAAGGTTGAACAGTAGAGCAACCAAGATCTGCTGACCTGGAAGAGAAGTCAATGGAACCATATTCTGAAGTAAGCAAGAAGAAAAAAACAAACCAAACAAAAAACAAAAACAAAGAAAGCTTTGTCTATAGAAGAACAAAGGTAAGAATTAGTCATGTTGCTTGTCAAAAACTATGTAAACAAGTAGAAAGTGGAGTAAACTATTTAAAGAAAAAGCTATCAAGTTAGAATTACACATCTAGAAAAATTATTGTCCAAAAATGAAGGAAAAATAAAGACTTTCTCAGAAAAAAAAATAAAAGAAGAAATTTTTTGACTAGTTCTGCAATAAATATTAAAATAATTTCTCCAAGTGGTATAATAATAATGTGAGAAATGGATCTACATAAAGGTAGGAAGACTGTTAGAAAAAAGGAATAAATGAAGGTAACATAATATCTTTTATTTTTCTTATTATTAATTGATCTTTAGAGCGATAGTAATAACAATGTATTGAAGGACTATAATAGGTTTGATATCAGTTATTAATGTTTGACGTTTCTTTCTCACTTAAATGCTTTTGTGCCATATTGTGGGTCTGTTCTTTTTTTATTATTTATTTATCTACTTTAGATATAAAATAGCACTGTTTTATTATCTGTAGCTCTAAAATATGTCTTGATAACCAGAAGAGCAAATCCCTTATTCTTATTCTTTTTCTGAAAAATTCTACTATTGGGTAATTATTGGGCTGTCATTAAAAATATTTTCTCTCAAACTTATTTTTAAAATCAGCTTGTTTAACTTTATTTTACAAAAGGTGTTTTGTTTGGAAAGACACTACATTTATAAAGTATTTTGGGGATAAATGATAACTTTATCATGTTGAATAATATTGAAATTCCAACGCTGCTGATCCTCCAAATATTTTTTTTTGTGGAATTGTTTTATTTTATTTATTTATTTTTGCCCACTCATATATTTATAATTACTTTTTTATCTGTCTTTCTTAATCTTAATCTGATTTCTTATTCTATATTATTTTATCGGCTACAAGTCTTTGCATTATGGTAAACTGTAGCAGTGATAAAAGCCATACTTCCCTTGCTTCTGATCTTAATGGGAATGATCATAAGAAGTATATTCACTTGAGGTTTTAGTAGATAATTTTTCTCAAGATGAAACACTTTATTCAAGTCTTAGATGCTGTTATTTTTTAAAAAATCAAATATGAGTGCTTAATAGCAAATGACTTTCTGCGCTTAATAGCTAATGTTTTTTTCTACACTCGTTGAGTTATCTGCATGTGTGTATCTGTTTCATACTTATACATATATATAAATTATAATACAAATTAAAATAACATATAATTTAATATCTATTACATATAATAGCTAAATATTTATTGTATATAATAGCTAAATATTATATGTAATAGCTATGTGTGCTAATGTAACAGATATATATATATATGTTAAATATGTCAATGTGGTTTTTTGCATTGTCAGATATTCTAATATGTTATTTCATACTTGTTATTCAACTTAACCATCAAATATTTATTTGGACCTACTCTTTGCCAGCCAGTGCCTAGGACAGTCTTTGGGATACACTGGTGAACAAAATGATACCCTCATATAAGGCATAAAACATACTGGTCATGGTGAATTATGATATGTGTATAGCTCTAGATTCCATTCGCCTGTGTTGTAGTTATGATAGCTTATAGGTTTGTAAATAAGATCATTTTAAAGACCATTTTGTTTTCTTTTTCTCTTATTTTACTGATGTAAGATCATATTAGCCTCATAAAATTATTTTCTCTTTTTCTCTCTGCTGATTTCTGTAAAACAGAACTTATGTGCTTCTGGAAGATTTTGTAACGCATCTCCTAGATTGTGCATTTGGGGTATATTTGAGTCTATGACGTGAATCTTAAATATATTGGCATAAGTTTATTAGGCTCAAGAAATTTCTGTCATCCAGCAAATGAGAACTTTAAGTTGAAAACATGAGATTTTATTGTGGAAAGATAGAACAATTTTTTCCATATCTGAATGTGCATCTAAGAATCCTATTGCTTCTTGACCTTTTGGCTAAGAACAGGTGAGACTTATTAGCCAAATAGCCATTTTTATTATGATGACCATTATTACTTCAAGAAGGCAGTATAAGGCAATGTAGAAGACAAAAAAAAAATAGTCTTAGGTGTTGAGGGAGCAAGTTCAAGTCCCAGGACTTTCCTAGGTCAACGATTTGACCAAGACAAAGTCTCAATGGACTCAGCTGCCAAATGGGTGACTACTAGAGTCCTTATCATTTTTCACATGGTTATGTAAAGCAATTTAGAGCCAGAAGTTAAATGCAAATGAGTTTGAAAAGCTATCTGAGCATACCTAAAATTGTGGGGTTGACTGTTTTCTATAATCAAGTGATATTCACATAAGGAGCTTGATTGAGTTCCTTCACTAGGGCTTTCTGTGATCCACTTAGTTTTTGCATTATATTACTTTAGTATTAATGTAACTGTGATTAAATAAATGACATATAGTAATTTAGATAGCAAATAAAATAGAGACCTTTTAGTCACGATTTTTTAAATGAGCTTCAGAAATATTTTAAGATAAGTGTGAGCGTTTTTAAAGAATTCTAGAATTAAATGCAAATGTTCTCTCTTTTTCCCTAGAACTTGGTTATTTTCTGTTTTTGGTCTGTATGATTGTATGAGTTTCCTAGGACTGCTATAACAAAGTACCATAAACTGATCATTTAAAACAAGAAAAATGGATTGTTTCACAGTTCTGAAGTCTAGACGTCCAAAATCGAGGTACTGGCAGGGTCAGGTTCCTTTTGACATCCACAGGGAAGAATCTTACATTGCCCCTTCCAAGGTCTCATGGTCCCATCAATCTTCGACATTCTTTGGCTTGCAGTTGCATTACTCTGATCTCTGTCATAATGTATTTTTTTCTTATGAGTTTTTTTTTTCTTTTTTTTTCTTATAAAGATACCAGTCAAATTGCTTTAAGGGTCCACCCTACACCAGTATACATCGGCAATTACCATAGTTCTTTTTGTTTTCCTTCCTTCCTGCCCTTCCTTCCTTCCTTCCTTCCTTCCCTCCCTCCTTCTTTTCTTTCTTATCTTTTTTCTTTTCTTTTCTCTCTTTCTTTCTTTCTTTCTTTTTCTTTCTTTTTCTTTCCTTCCTTCCTTCCTTCCTTCCTTCCTTCCTTTCTTTCTCTTTTCCTTCCCTTCCTTCCTTCCTTCCTTCCTTCCTTCCTTCCTTCCTTCCTTCCTTCCTTCCTTCCTTCCTTCCTTCCTTCCTTCCTTCCTTCCTTCCTTCCTTCTTTCTCTCTTTCTTTCTTTGTTTTTTTGACAGAGGCTCACTCTGTTGCCCAGGCTGGAGTTCAGTGGCACAATCTCAGCTCACTGCAACCTTCGCCTCCCAGGTTGAAGCAATTCTTCTGCCTCAGCCTCCCAAGTAGCTGTGACTACAAGCGCCTGCTACCACACCTGGCTACTTTTTTGTATTTTTAGTAGTGACAGGGTTTCACCGTGTTAGCCAGTATGGTCTCCATCTCCTGACCTCGTGATTCACCCACCTCAGCCTCCCAAAGTGCTGGGATTACAGGCGTGAACCACTACGCTTGGCCTACCCTATTTCTAAACAAGGTCACATTCTGAGATATTAGAGGTTAGGACTTCAACATGTCTTTTTCAAGGACAAAATTCCACCCATTACAATAATATAATACAGATGAAATAACACAGAAATGCAAGCACAGCTTCATTCTCAAACGCTATTTTAAGTGTCACAAGCATAGTTCATTCGATTGATTGATGCAAGGAGATAGTAATGGAAGCTCAGCATGACTTTAAAATCAAGCAAATACATATTAAACCTGGAAAAAAGTAAAAAGGTTATTTCTAGACAACTAAATATTGTATCACAATTCTTCCTCCCAGGAAGCAGTTATGTATTAGACTCCATTTGAACTCATGAGAAGTAATAGGACATCATTTTGTGTTCTTAGCTTTTCAGAACAAGGCAGGTGGTCTATTTATGTAGTTTCTGCAACTTAGGAGAATGGATGACACCTGTGACATTCAGACAATCAGCATTGGACTCTCATTAAGGCAAGCTGTTTGCTGCCGCCCATGGTTGACTTGATGACCAAGTAAATGATTCACTGGCATCCTGTTGGTAATTTCTGATCGACATGCAGTCCCTGACTATTTCAGAACATACCACTAGAATGCATTAACCTCAAAAACAATTCCTCTTTTTCATTAGCTCTCAGACAGGAAACACTTAATTTACACAAAAGATAAGGTACTGGAAGACTTTAATTATTATTATTTTTAAACACTACTGTGACCTTTATCACTTTTCCAAGATATAATTTACTTTTTGTAGTGTTTGTTTTTAAAATAACAATTTTTTTAAAGTTTAATACATTTATATTTTTGAAAACATTTTGTTTTAATATATTTTCTTTTTTAATTTTGAGCTGTATTATCTATTAAAACTCAAAAAGCAACATTTGTAAACTGTTTTAGTATAAAACACATAACATAAAATGTATCATCTTAACTATTTCTAAGTATACAGTTCAGTAATGTTAAGTGTATTTACATTACTGTATAAGCTGGACATGTTATGTTTTATAAATTCTACATTTTCTAACACTAATCTATTTTGTGGGTGTATTTGTGCAAATCATTTTTGATAGATTCTTTAGAAGTCTGTATCAACAGGCCAGGCATGGTGTCTCACGTCTGTAATCCCAGCACTTTGGGAGGCCAAGGAAGGTGGATCATGAGGTCAAGAGATCAAGACCATCCTCGCCAACATGGTGAAACCCTGTCTCTACTAAAAATACAAAAAATTAGCTGGGCGTGGTAGCACATGCCTGTAGTCCCGGCTACTAGGGAGGCTGAGGCAGGATAATCTTTTGAACCCCGGAGGTGGAAGTTGCAGTGAGCTGAGATGGCGCCACTGCACTCCAGTCTGGTGACAGAGCAAGAGTCTGTCTCAAAAAGAAAAAGGAAAACAAACAAATAAACAAACAGTTACTTTGTTAAGAAATATTATATGTGACCATAAGTAATATTTTATGTGACCATTGGAGATATATTTGTATATGAGTATTTTCAAATTTTGACTAGTATAGGTCACTTTCAATAAACAGTGTGCATTAGTTACTCCCATATTTACTAGTATAAAATAAAATCATAAAATCTAATCATCAGATAAAAAGTAGAGAACTCATCTAGTCTTAGCCTTATCTGGTGAATGAATTCTGTCACCATAGCTTTTGTCCTAAATGATACTAGTAGAATGATTTACTTGGTGATTTAAGCAACGTAGTCCCTCAAAATGTTAGCTTAGTATACTGGTTGAATTTGAAGGCAAAGTCGTGTTCTGTTTGAATGTCTTGGTTCCAGAGACTTTAGTAAATAAGGCAGCTCATTTGTTTGTTTGTTTGTTTTTGTTTGAGTCAGGGTCTGGTCTTTTGCTCAGGCTGGAGGGCAGTGGTGCGATCTCAGCTACTGCAACCTCGCAACCTCCGCCTCTTGGGCTGAAGAGATCCTCCTGCCTCAGCTTCCTGAGTAGCTGGAGCTGCAGATGTGTGCCACCACACCTGGAGCACTTCGTATTTTTATAGAGAAGGGGTTTCGCCATGTTGCCCAGGCTGATCTAGAACTCCTGGGCTCAATCGATCTGCCCACCTTGGCCTCTCAAAGTGCTGGGATTACAGATGTGAGCCACCACGTCCAGCAAGGGCAGCTCATTTCTGCTGAAAACTGCCTCCTTTCTTTTTCCTCTGGTTTTACAGTTTAAAAACTATTTCAGTGTGACAGTATTTCCTGGCTTTGAAGACTAATATCATGAGTTCTTTTCACATATCCACATTACATACCCTTTGTTCCCTCAGTTTTATTTCCAGAGAGGAACAGATCATTTGGCTTTTTTATTGTTCTCCTATAGACACGGTAAGTTTATCATTTTTCCATTTAAAGTTTGCTGTCAGCAAAGAAAATATTATTGTTACTGTCCAGACACCAAGCAGTAGCCTTGGATAATCATCTCCATTGTTGACATAATTTCATACAGATTCTTGTAATGTAAATCCACATTATCCCGTTGAGAACTAATTGAATACCTCTTAGTGACCATTAAGGCTTAGAAGAGAAAGAAAGTTATGAAAAATGTGATAGCTAATATCATCTTGGTCAAAATTATAAATAGAAATTGCTTCAAAAAGGTCTTGCTTCTACTTGGATGGAACTGGAGGCCATTATCCTAAGTGAAGTAACTCAGGAATGGAAAACCAAACACTGCATGTTCTCATTTGTAAGTGGGAGCTAAACTATGGTACACAAAGGCATACAGAGTGGTATAACGAACTCTGGAGACTGGGAAAGAAGGCGAGTGGGAGAGGAGCAAGGGATAAAGGAGTCATCTATTGGGTACAATGTACACTATTCAAGTGAGAGGTAAACTAATGGTCCAGACTTCATGACTATGTAATTCATCCATGTAACCAAAAACCGCTTGTATCCCTAAATTTATTGAAATTTCTTTTTTAAAAAAGAGAGACTAAAATAAAAATAGAACATCTGGGGTTTGAATGAAGAAAAAAAATCTTACTTCTATTTAGTTTACCTTGGAGCTCTCAATTACAGAAATCATCTTGAATGAATACATAATTAAATTAGTGCTTAGAAAATAAAATTATCTGCATTTAAAAAGATTTCTGAATATAAAATTGAGGTACATTTATTAAATATTTTCTTATAATACAGGAAAACATAAGACACAAAATAACTTCACAAATCACTCATAAACATAATCACAACTGACCATTGGTAATGCACACAAACATGCACATGCATGCACACACACACACAGACACACACACACAGACACACACACACACACACACACACAGACACACACTTGTCTATTGTATAAAAGAAAGTATACCTTAGGCTATTTATTCTACAGTCTTGTTGAAATACTGCAGGATTTCTCCAACTTCTTACAATAGAGTTAAAATTACTTTATAGTGTAATTTGATTCTGAATTCATTTTATAAAACCCAGGCAGTCTCTCACGTGCTGCCAAATACTACCTGGAAACAGGAAAAAGAAGCAACAGCAACTAGAAAGTAGATCCTTGTGGTGTGTGTTGCCCCGTATTTATTTAAATGGAGATTATGTTCCCGATTGAGAACTCAACATTAAATCCATCATAGACACAGAACCTGATATTCTAAAGCACAAAAATTGTATAATATTTATCTTACTTTACATTTGAACTCTGAGACATGAGACTTAAAAGGAGCTTAAAGGAACAGTATATGTATTGACATATGAGAATTGGGAACTGGTCTTAAATTATGAATGAAGCATGTAGAATATGCCTGAGACTTTTTATAAACATATCATCATGTTTGTAAGAGACACTATTTAAATACATTTCAATGCCTTAGGATAATAGCACAATTTTTTTGCCAATTATTTAAATAACCTGTGCCTCTTAAAAAGAGACATATTGAAAACATGATGTAATACCACTTTTTCTCTATTATTTCTTTTAGCAAATCAGAGATATGAAAAATGTTTCTTTTAGCCTTAAGGCTTCCTGCAGAATACTGCAGAATTACTGAAAATATGGAAACATCTCCTACTTCACTGGAAAGTTATAAAAATAATTGTTTGGTCATCTGCTAGAACTTTTCACTACAAGCGTTAGTTAGTGATATGGAAAATGGTTGGAGCTTATACTGATTTTACTGGCTCAGTTTCTGTGTGACTTTGAGCAATTTACTCAAACTTTTGGAGTTTCCTTTACCCTTGTTTGTAAAAAGTAGTCAATCTGAGTCTCTGATATATAAAGTTCTAGACAATTCACACACTTATGAATCTACAAAGTAGAGAAGGAACCTGAAAGGCTAGCTATATACTATAAAATATACTAGCTATATATTTTACCATATACTATCCTATCCACGTGTTCAAATTTGTATTCTAACTTGAAGGGTTTAGAAATTTTTGAGAATGGAGAATGGTTTCTCTGCAAAAGCAAAATGCCTAATGAGAAACTGTTCAATATAGTTTGCAGTTGCTATATATGTTCTCGCTTTTTGGGGGAAGTAGTATTGTCTAAAAAAGTAAGCTGACATGATCAACTCTATCAGATATAATATATGACCCTCAAATTAAGAATATTTTTAACATACAAAATGCATGCATTTTATTTTTGTGTAATGTCTATTCTTGATTTTAAATCCTATTAATAAGTACTAAAGAAGAATGATACAATATCTTCTTTTTATAGCATTTTTTACCCAAACAAAACTCCTGTTGTATATATTTGGAGAGTAATTTTAAATGAGAAAAATGATATCAGTAAATCCCACTGAGGTGAAAACCCTCTTAAACAGTTGATATCCAAACCCACAGACTCTCATTAGTAATCTAATGTCAATTTGTATCTTTTGAGATATACTGTACAAATTAAATAAGTCAAAATTTTAATGGTGGTTTTATTAAACCTTCTTTCATATCACAAAATTTCTTTAATTTAAAATCGTGGTGCAGTAATGTAAAAATTATTCCTAATATTGTATTTTAGAGAGTTAGCATTTGGTTCAATAACAGAGCTTATTCATGCTTACTTATAATAGAAAACTAGATGATTTTCCATTTGTAGTTTTTGAAGTGTGAACACAAACTGGTATCTGGCAATTGTTTTAAGCTTAATAAAATGACTCTAAAGAAGTATTTTTAAAGACGTGCAATATTAACCATATATTTCCTTGGATTATATTTTAATGTGTTTCATACAGTCAGTATGCATTACTTTGAGCCTGATTTTACAAGATTTTAAAGTTGTAACCTGGGAAAAAAAAATATTTCATTCTGTACACATGTGGTCAATTGTATTGCTGGCAATTTTCTTAGCAAACAGAACGCCATTAATACAGTGTCTGTCATCTATTGATTTAACTCAGCAAGTAGCTATATTAAGACAGATATGTGAACCCATCAAACTATAAACCTCAAAAGTAGGTGTGACTTTTGTTTGCAATAGTTCTTCTATCAGAGCCCTATTTAGCTTGGACTATTTGTCAAATAATAAAGAAAAAGTGAGAAAAGGACAGGGTTCTCAAACTGATGATCTGTGAGCTGATTCTGTCCATAGATGTGTTTTTTTGCCTGCACGATTTATCCAGAAAGTGATGTTTCAAAAATTTCTAGTGAAAGGTTAACCATAAATCATCAGCAGCGTGAAGACAGCAGTTGTCACATGCTGAGGTTCCTACATGCAAACAATTGGCTGTAACTGACAACAATTCCCTCCCTTGGAAGACACATGCTTTCTAGACCACCCTACTTAGCTTGATCCACCAGTTATATTATGATACTTTCTGGTTCATGGAAGCATCTGCATCTTCTACTCCATGGTAACAATTTATTCCACTTCTATTACTGCTTTTTGAACATTGCTTATCAACTTCATGATCTCCTAGTTGTTGATCTGATTGCCAAATTACCAGGGGCAGAGCACTGCTTGTCTTAGGTTTTTCTTCTCATCTAAGCCCTGATTATTTTTTCTTTTTTCTGACTTCTTTGCATATGCTCCCAAGATAAAATCATGTCTGAATTCCACCAAGCTTTTGTTGTACTCTCCTAACTTTGAGAATGGAGAAAGGAAGAACATAACCCCATTTTCACATGGATATCTGTTTGGAGGAGAAACTGATGGGAGTGAAATGAAAGAATAGGCAAGAGTGAAGAGGAAAATGGAAACCTTAAACCTCTTCCTCAACTAACATATCAAAGATACTGTTCAGGTTCCTAATGGGGAACAAGAACCATGGAAATCAGAGCTAGAAACTGAGCTTAAAGAGGCTACAACAAATTAAGTGTGGTGACAAATATGTCACAAATTGTCTATCTTCATCTCTCAGAAGTTTACAAAGACAACAAAAAAAGGTGCAATAATAGAGCTCAACTTTCATCATCCTTCCCCTACTTCTCCATTAAAACAAGACAAAAATTCACTATTGTTTAGATATATGAGTGATTTATGTTTCTATGTTTAAAGACCGCTTAATATCAGGCACATTCAGCAAATAATGACAAATTCATTTTCATTTTGTGTATGCAATAGCAATATGAATATATTAATGTTGAATTCAGTTCTTCTACATACAAAGTTTCAGTTTCTATATCATTTAAAAGAAGTAAGCTCATATATTTTAGTTGCAGGGAGATCCACTTGGAGGTAAGAGTGATACATTACAGAGGGATATTAAAATTAGCTTCAAATTTCTTTATTTACTATTATCAGAATAGCAAATTCTTTTTTCAAGAAAAGCTAGTTTTCCAATCATAAGACTTACTCCACAGTCTTACACAAACTGAAATCTGAATTTAACTGGCTAGGCAATGTAGAAGAGTTGTCTTAAAATATGCTAGTTTGGATTTGGAGTATTGGTATAATAATTGAATTAGAATCAACTTTATAACTGAACAAAAAATTATTATAAAATTTTAAAGTTCCATTAAATTAAGCTGTTTTATGATTGAATTTAAGCCAAATGAGTTGAAGATGACTCACAAATAGTGCTTTCATTTTCCTGAATGAATCACTAATAAAAACAATTATTTTGAAAAATGGAGCTCTTCAGTTGTTCACATAGAGCGTATTTAATGTGTTCTAAGGATTTTTAAGCAATATGTATATAACTTCAACTCTGAAAACAGTAAAGTTAGGATAATTTGCAAGTTTAAAATTACCTTCCTTTTAGTCTATGACCATCCTGTGTTCATATAAAATTGTACATATTTTCCATTTGACCTAATTTTGTCATGTTGTAAATATACCTTTTCTCTACATGGAACAAGCCTTCTGTCCACATGAGAGATCACAGCAGACAAAGCATATTCTGAGAAGGACAACTTACCCTTCTTTGTCTTAAATTTGACAGTATCATCACCTCTGTATGATTCTATACAACTAGAACTAATCACATGGTGCCATTAATTTCTGTCAATGTCAATTACCACACAAAAGCCAAGATTTCCAGGTCACTATTTCTCTTGTTCTAATCTAGTGCTTCTAAAATTTGATCCTGTATAAGCATCACCTGTAGACTTGTTAAAACACTTATTCCTGAGATCAACCCCGAGAAATCCTGATTCAGGAGAAAATGCTGAGGCTTCCAGTCCAAGGGCTATGCTTTGAGATTGCTGTACTCCCTTAAATCTCTGCATATGTCCTGTATGACCCCGTTTCACAGCCTTCCTCAACCTCTGATTCCCTTTCACTGTGCTCTTTGAAACTCATGGTCTGTCAACAAAATCTCTAACATTCTCAACATCTTTGAATGTTTCTTCCATCTTCTTGCTCTGATAACCATTAAATACTTCCTTTGTCAATATATTCAGAAATGTGTTGTGCTTTTTCTGTACGTACTTTAGAGGCTTTTTCAATTTATCTTCTTTTAGTAAAATTTTCCTGAATTAAACAAGTTTATATCTGTTTGGTTATCTTGCTTTTTTTCTTCCTCAGAGATTGACAGTATATGTATCTTGAATCTTCTTCAATTGTTAGCCATTTTTTTTTTCATCTGCTTGTCTCTTTTTCCTTTCCTTTTTTTCCTAAAAACCAGCTTTGTTGAGAAATAATTTGTGTACCACACATTTCACCTATTTAAAGCATGCAGACTAATGGATTGTGGCATATTTACAGATGTGTGAAACCATCACTATAGTCCATTTTAGAACATTGTAACCTCTGTAAGGGGAACCCCGGTACCCTTGAGCTATTACTCTCCTGTTGGCTATCCCTTCATCCTAAGCAAACACTAATCCACCTTCTGTCCGTATAGATTCACTTATTCTGGACTTTATTTTGAGTGAATTATATAATGTGTGGGCCTTTATGACTAGCTTATTTGACTTAGCAAATGTCTTCGAGGTTCATCCAAGTTGTGGGATGAACCAGTAGTCCATTCCCAGCCCACATAATATTGCGTTGTGTAGATATACCACATTTACCTTATCCATTCATCTCTTGAGGAATATCTAGGTTTGTTTTACCTTTTTAATATTACGGATAGTTGTGCTATGAACATCGGTACAGGCTTTTGTGTGAATGCTCATTTTTCTTACTATCTTTTTTGATTTTTAAAACTCATCTATTTCATCTTTTATTTCTCTTAAGGCATTATTTCTTATTTACTCTTGTGTTCCCTCTAGTTTCAATTTTGTTTCAAAAATGAGTTTTTGATCTATTTCCAATTCTTTCTTGAGTTCTGTCACTTAATATCTTCCAAGTCTGAATTTTTTTCATTTTGTGTTCTATTTTTAGATGTTATTTAATGTGTTTAAAATGGTAGATTGTAGTTTTGATATGATTTGTGACTTTTTGTATGTCACTCTGTATGCAATTACTATATGTAGGGGTATTGTTTTCTCTTTTATTCCTATGTAATTTAACCTTTGGAATATTACGAATATTTTAGATTATTTTTTAATTATTATTTTTAAGTTCCAGGGTACATGTGCAGGATGTTCTATTTTTAATTGTTCTGTGTTTTTCATTTTTCTAAACTTTTAGAAGAAAGTGTAGTTCATGCTAACTTTCGCAACTTCACAGAACTTTGTCTTTTTTCATTTCATATGCTGTTCAAAAATACGGTAGCTTGCTCTCTGAATTTTCTGGCTCTATTCCCATTCCTCATCTTTATATGAACCTTTCCTTCCTTTTGTCTATTGTCCCTGTCTTGACCAATTTTATTTCAGGCCCAGCAGTTTCCTCTTGGTTTGGCCCCCTGTCTGGGAAGGATTTTAGGAGTTTAAAGGAACTTCACCGCTCCAGGCCTTTCAAACTTAACCATAAGATATTTACCCAACTCTTACTAGATTTGGGGCTGGAGAAAGGCTACCATTCTTCTTCTGTTGTATAGTGCGTTTCACTTATTCAACCTGTGGTTGTTGGGGAGTTCTCCTATTTCCACTTCTGCCAGATGTTCCATTGTGTTCTCAGATTCCTCCTACACAGATAATGAAACTGTACTGGTCTTGGAGTAGTGGTATTTGTCCCCACTTGCTTATATTTTAGGATTCATGGTTATACGTTATGGCCAACTTTTGCCGTAGATGTTGTCTACTAATTTTTGGTATCTAGTTTCCCTCTCTGTTGTTTTGTTTTATTATTGTTTGTTTCCTTGGGTTATGAAACATTAAATAACTATGCCATCATTGACTCATTCTATAATCCAGTTGTTAATCTTTGATGTAGGGGCAAGAATAGCCTTTCAAATTACTAGGTAAAAGAGTTGAGTAAGTTGTAGACATAAATATAGATAATTGTAGCTGTAAAGTTAATAATTTCTCAATATAAGAAAAAATACAATCATGTTTTATCAGAATTTTGATTAATTTTGAACTTTGCAACATTTTTTATTTTATCTTTTGCTTATAATTAATCTAATAATTCATCAAATTTCATCATATCATGTATTTGTTTAGTATTCTCCATAGCTAGTTTTAACAAAACTAAACTAATTCTACTTTATAATGAGTTATTTTTTCAACATTAGCCATTTCTGGTTTAGAATTTAGAATAAATAATTCTCTTTCTTTTTGTTACATGAAACTATGTTTTTGTTCTTTACTAAAATTTATGTAAAATTTTATTTTCAATACTTCTAAAGTAAAACATTTAAGCTAGATCAGTTACTTCCTTAACATCTTTTATTTATTAAATGAAGCTAAAATTCTGCAGTTCTCAACATTTCTTCCCAAATATCACATATGAAGAATAAAATTCCCATGACAGACACAGTCCTTCTCTAAATGGCGTTTGAATGTGAGAGTAATGTTATTTATGGGAATAACCTTGACCAGAGTATAATTCATAAAAAGAGAATCATTCCCACACTGCAATACCTTAAATATTGTTTATAGCAAATTACTTGTAACTCATCGTCATGATTAATTACAATACACCAATTTGTCACTGCACTGTAGCCAAAAACCCAGTGGATTACAACAAGTTGACCTTTTCAATGGCTTTTCTAAAGGATTTGTGAAAATCTTACATTTTAAAGGAAGCTCCTTCTCTGTTATAAAATGTCATCATAATTTGTCCTCACTGCTGTAGGTATATTTATTTACTCAGGGGAATTACCTTGCCTCAGGAAGAAGAGATTTGTTCCTGGCATTCCTTAATTTCACCAGAGAATATACTTTTACAGAACCATTATTTACTTCATAAACATAAACTTATTAACGCACAGTTCTCCGTTGGTACCAGAGCAGTCACATATAACCGATGGAGCTACGAGGGTCTGTTGTCTGAGAAATAATGAGATTACAACTAGGTGATATTTTCAGATACTCGTATTCCCTGACCTCTCTTGACCTTTTAAAAAATGCCTTGATATATGTTTAGGGCCTCATTCTATCCGTTATTTATTAATTGAAAGGTATACTTTCAAGGTAAAAATAATTTTAGAAGAAATTTGAAATGGAGAAAGTCTTATTTCCTGGCTGCCACAGAGCTTGCCATAGGGCAAGGAGAGAATGTAGCCTTTTAAAAAAATTTACTAATTGCATGACTTCAGCTGCCAAAAGTGTCATTTTCATTTGTGAGAAACCATTTTTCTTCTGGGGATGATTACCTGTTCATTCTCCATTAAGGTGCTTTTCTTCATATGTGATCAAGTGTCTTCTTTACATTTCTCTATAAAACAGTGTACCTCCCCTAGTAGGCTTTTGTAAGTACATACAGCATAGCTACACGGAAACGGAAAAATGCCTGTTATTTTATATAATGAAAACATTGCTATTATAATTATTTGGATTTTATATTAGAAATAGCAGCCTTTTTTTTTTTTTTTTTTTTTTTTTAAGCTAATGAAGAAAATAGGGACATGCAAGACCAAATCCCCGGGTAATAATGAAGCTTCATTTTATCTACAGCAGTGAATTTTTTTTTAAATTACCAAGCCTATAATGGAACTTCCAGTCAGTAGTCATATTATGTTTATCATCAATTTTTATTGACTGTTTGATGATGGGATAGAGCAGGTAAAAATAATCCAGCATGCAATACTCTAAAAAATAAAAGCAAATTGTCTTGAATTATAAAATTAAGATTTCCCAAATAATTTTTCACATTAAAAAAACAGAATTTAATTGTCAATCACCTTTACCCTATGACCCATGGATCCAACTTGCAAACTACAGAAATAACTTTGGTTATATTTACTTAAAAAAAATGAATTTATCAAAAGGATTTTAGGTAGCTCAAATAATTGCTAAGATTTAAGAAACTATAGCAGCCTGATTATATCCAAAACTATACTGCAGCTCTCGTTCAATAAGGGCATCCCTTGACTCTCAGGACGAGGCACCCAAACTTCCAAGTACTTCCACCACCACATTGGACCCTGGGTGCTCTGACAACAGAGTAACCAGTGCTTCCTTTGTAAACTTTTTGCTGCTTTCACCTACCTGAACTCTAGGCAGTATTCATCATCTTTCCTAATTCATATACAGGGTGGGCATTTGGATATTGGTAAGATCTGAGTGATACATGCATATGAAATTTGTGAAAGATACCGGGAAAGTGAATATTTGGAAATGTCCATCTCTACCATTAATATAAGCTTTATCTCCCATGCAGACTTATCAAGTCCCTAAAATATAGACAGGAGCTTCAGATACTGGTTTACCTGCAAAGAAAAAATCTCCCCTACAAAATTTCTCATGTTTTCTGCCAGATGATTATTTTAAACAGTGTTTGTTTTCTTTTTTTGTCTGTTTTACTGGTTTGGAGTCTGAAAATACTAATGAAACTGAATGAGGTCCACTATTCATTGGTTACTATTCAAAATCTAAAAAATGTCCAAGTAATTTTCTTTAGTATTTCAAATGATTTCTTTGTGTATGTTTGTGTCTCTCTGTGTGTAGTCAAAGGAGAAAAGTGTAATAATTTTCAGAAGTTGAATTCCTTAGACTCTCTTTTGACTCCTTTTTAGGAAATATACGAAGCTCTGCCCCAGTGACAGTTGTCTAGTCATAAAGTAATTACGTTGATTGTGACAGATTAATCATCAATCAATGTACCTTTAACAATTGTGAAGAAAATGCATTAACCTTTTCAAGTTTCTATCCTGAGCTTGGCCGAAGGGTTCAAGTGATTTAGTACCCTATTTGATTTTCTTTCTCTAAAGTTAAAAAACACAAAATTTCTTTGATTTTTGCCTTTTGTATTCTCTATGTTGCTTCCTGGACTCCGATTTCTGACAAAATGTCAAACAACTGAGGAAGAAGGCTTATTAAATGTTGCCTTTAATGCCCTGCCACCTGGAGGTGATTCTGGTTCTGGTTCAAATCCAGACTTCTGCCAGGATTTGGAAAAGCTGCTATTTGGCCTTGGGTCATACTCAAGCTGTGTATACTCAAAAGCCTCCGAAAGTTGTGTAAATGGAATATTGGGTTCAATCAGTGACAAATGCCTTCAGCATGTTTCACTGTTGTCTGAGAGAACCGACTGCAACCATCTTAGTTCACTATCAAATATTTTAATCTAAAAGATACATACCAAAGAGAAATGTGTTTATTTATCCATAAAATATATTCATAACATGTAGGGAAGGATCTGTCATGGTTTAACTTACTTGTAGCTGTTACCATGCTATAAGTGTAAATTTGTGAGATTCTTTGTGGCTGATGGTAAGTCATTCTTGCAAATTGTACACTCGCACCTGTTGCTATCTATCTATAATACATATACACATATAAATTGCACTTGCACTTGTACAAATCATATGAGAGGTTTTCTAAGAAATAATAAGTTTAGGATTCTAAATAAGTACTTAAATTGACAATTTTGGCACATGATTTTGTATCTGGCTGTTTGTTACTTTGCTAGGATATCAGAACTTTATGTTATTCAAAGACTCCCCCCCTGCCACACCTCTTTTAAACTAGCTTGGGAGACAAGCTAAAAAGCTTTTGCAAGTAATTCAAGAAAAAAAATGGTAATGGCTTTTTGTAGTTGTCAATTGGTGACGAATGCTCTGATCCTGGGCATTCTTCAGTAGAGCTCACCAGATTGCCAGACATATTAAATATGGGTCAGAAGAAAAGTGAGCATTTTAAGTGTTTCCAAATTTTGAGGAGGATAAGGTTGCGATCATTGTCATTTTGGATATTCAGAATAAAGCAAATATTTAGGGGGAAGGTTTACTGTTTAATTTTAAAATGTAAGTTTGGGGTGCCTATTACATAAAAAAAAAAGGTATGTTTTACTTACCAAACCATGATACTCTGATTTCTTTAGCATTTGTGGTTGTTATGTTGAAAAATTTAGCAGTAAAAATTATTTAAAATTAGATGTGATGTTTTCAAGACTCTCACGGCAGAAAAGTGGTATTCGGAAAGCTTATAAAGTCATTATTCAATTGATTTTTAAGAATTTTCTTTTTGACAAATTGAGCATCTACAAAATATGATAGTACCCATATCTTCCTTTTTAAAAAACTAGTCCTAGATGTTTACTGTAAAGTAATACTTGTGGAGTTCAGAAATAACTAATTATGTGGTAAAAATAAAGCAAATATTAATGAAAAAGTTAATACATTTCTATTTTAGAAGCTTTTCTTCATTTTCTTATTTTCTTCAAGTCTTTCAACTTCTCTTTCCTCTTCTTTTTTTTCCTTCTTTATTTTCTTTTCCATGATACTTTATTTAACTGAATATTTACCATATTCTGGGTATCACAATAGGCATGTTAAAAGATATGAAGATAAATAAGTTGCTGTGTATTTAAATAATGGAAAGTTTGGAAGAGGATATAAAACATAGCCTTTGCTATGTATAACATAATGTTGAAGGCGTTAAGTAGAATGAGAAAGATATTGATAAAGTTATAAAAAATCTTAAAATTATTATTATATTTTTCTTATGTTCCATCTTTTACAAACGAACTTTGTGTATTCTTTTTATATAAATATTATGTCATATTTCCTAATGAAAGGCCAGGATTTATCATCATTTTCTATGACTATGAGAATTCAAGAATAGAGAAAAAATAAAGTATAAGGGCAATTAAAAATTGTTTTATTTATATAAATATTAAATACATATCATGCTTATCGAGTCTTGGAAGAATTATATAGAAATATTGTATCTCATTTGAACAAATAACCCTTGGAAGTTATTTCACAAGGGCACCTGGAATTGCTGCTAAAAATCTTGTCTGATCGTCACATAAAACTTTTGTGCTTAGCTTTCAGTTTTATTTACCAGCTGCTTATGGAATTATCAAATTCAAAGCCTGAATTTAGCTGTCTGACCTTGAGAAGACAGGATAAGCAAAACTGAGAGATATATTATTAGTTTGAATGAAACATATCTGCCTTGAGAAGGTCCTTTTATCGCCATTAAATGTAATGATTTCCCAGCTGAAGAAGAATACACAAACTTGTGGATGTGAGTATGTTTTTACATAGTAGTTAAGGAAGTGGACCAGATAATTACAGGTAAGTAATTCAAGTAACTTAAGTAATTTCCTAATTTTAAGTTATTTGAAAAGTTTGTTATAGCTTCTTATCATGGCAAAATTATATTACAATGATACACTGATATCATGGAAATTTAGGAAAGAAATACTAGTATCTGAGTCACTATTAGAAACATATATCTGTACTCCATTCTCCTAAGAGATAATATAACTTCAAAGAATAAATAAGATAGCTAGGAACATATGAATATGCATCTGCTGATAGGTATGAGATTATGAAGGAAACAGCATGGAAGTGAAGAATAAAGATCTGAGCCCTCCCAGGTATCAGACAAAGTATATTTTCTTGTTATTTCAGTATGTTTTATGGATAGTACATGAAGACCTAAGCACATTTCATTAGTCTTCTAGGACTTCACCATTGGATCATGAACCAGGATTTAATCTGAACCAGGTACTGGATCCTTCCATATCATCAAAAACATTTTTTTCCTGGCAAATTTTGACCATAATTTCAACCATATAGCACAAGCTTCTGCTTTACATTACTGGGATTTACCCAAGATAGATTTCTGGATTCAGCCGTTTCTCATATATCCGTACTTTCTCCAATGACAGCTGCCATGGCTCCTTCAGGAAACAAATCCATCTAGCCTTGTGGCATGACTTTTTCCATTTTGAGTGTTTTCACTAATGCTTATCTTGAAACTACCTATACAGTGATACTTATCTTGAAATAGTCAAAACAAACGAACACTTTTTGTTTTTTTTTGTTTTTTTTTGTTTTTTTGGTCTTAGAATCACTCTGATGATAACACTCAGTATTTTCATGCTACTTTTACTAAAAGAATAATCAAAATGTTGGAGACAGAAAATCCTTGATATGGCTCTGTGATGAACTGACTCCTTAATTCAATTATAATTTTCTCCAAATTTTGTTCCTTTTTTTCTCAAAAAAGTAAACATTTTAAAGCATATAGTCATGTGTAATGATATAAAAGCTTGTGTTTATGTGTAAAATAAGTTTATGTGGATAATAGGACAAAGAATGCTCAGCAGTATATAGGTTTCTCTCCCTATTTTCCATGCTCAGTACTGTTTCAAAGATCTTTTACATTTATGTCAAGGATATAATACCACATTCTAGACAAGGGAATGGTACACAAAAGCAATATAGACCGCTTCAAAGCCTAGACCATACAAATCCTATGTGTAGTCTTACACTTTCTTTTTCCATTGCATGACAATGGTGGAGACAACATCTGGGAAATTGTAGTGTAAATGGCAAAAACACCAGGGTTCCTAAGTTACTCTGTGGAACATAGCATTCCTTCCTTAAACAACTGACTCTTTTTGGAAGTTGCTGTATCAAGAGGGTCTACATCTGGACCCAACAGATGTGACTAAATTACACAACATCTGAGATTTCTCTTCTTTCAGCTGGATGCGAAGACTAGATGAAATTTGGTGTCTCATTTGGAGAGGACATTCTATGTGTGGAAATAAAGTAGCATAAGAAAGATCTGAGCAACAGGGAAATCATTGATGAGTCTTGTTACAGAGATTTAGGGGTTTCTTCTTATAATAGCATATCCTTAAAAACTACTAAAATTGGAACCTTGAAGTCAGGTATCACTGTAAAGTAAATGAAATATAGACTATTGGCATAATTGTCTAAAAATAAGCCACAAACATAGATATTGGAGAGTAGAAATATGGTGATATATGATATATAATACCAAAACCCTTGGTGAAAATGTTGCCTGCATTAAATCCGAAATTTTATACCTATTGAGACAGTATCTTTAGGAGAAGTTTGCTGGAAAAAAAAGTGTTAGCATATATTGATATTGACTATATCTAGCACAATATTTCAACAAAGGATGAACATAAAGACAATTAGGAATTAAATGGTTTGAAAGTATAAATAAAAGAAAAGGGCATAGAATTCATAAATGCATGGCCTAACGGTTTGAAAACTCCCCTGCTTCTATAGATCATAGAGTCGGAATTAGGACGAATCACTCTTTTTGATACTCAAAGTCTAGTAAGACCCAGGCTTGGGTCAAAGATCAGATAAAAGGTGCCTTTATTTTGTTCACACTTGAAAACCACATTGCTGCCTCCAGTAAGGTGAGAGGAAGAAGCATGGAGGCCAGGACACAAATATGAAGATTTAAGACTTTTGTCTAAAAAGGACTTTGATTATATTACTGGTCATCAAATGGCCAAAACCAAATAGCTCAAAACTATGTGGAGATTCGAAGAAATAATATTGAACAAGATTTAAAATACCTTCAATTATTGTAGCTATAAAAGAGCTTTCAGAACTCCAGACTTGCTCCAGTAGAATTTGGTTATAAAAACTTGTACAGCTCTCCAAATAAGGTAGACTCTTCAGTCCACTTTTCAAATATGTTCAAGGCTATTTTATTCCTGACTTATGCTGAATTTTTAGTGTGGGGTTGAAGAGTGTGACCAGATAACTAACTTTTTAGGCCTTAAATTGCTGGAGTAGGAGGAGCCACATCTGATCTCCAAAATATATGACTGAGCGGCACAACATTTAAAATGTCTGGTCTTTCAGCTGATGCAAAGATGAGATTAAATTTGAAGTTGCCTCCTTTCTGGGGATAAAGACAGCATAATATATGTAGAAATAAGCAAAAATATTTAGTGATGAGAGTGATAGAATGAGGCAGTGAAAATTAGTACCTGCTATTATTTTCCCTCTCCTTTTAAGACACATAAGGATACTTCTTGGCTTCCCTTTAGTTAGGTTGGAGCAACATGCCTGAGTTCTGGTCAATGGAATATGGAAAGAAATGAGGTATACTGTTTCCAAGCCAGACACATATAAATCTGCCAGATATGATTTCCTGTGTATTTCCAAAGTTGGAGGTCCGGAGTTGGAGTTGAGAAGGTGTTACCACAAGACGGAATGAATTTGAGTAAAGCTCTCTTTTCTTTACCTCTTCTCTACTACTCAGCTCAGACTGGAATGTGACATGAGAAACAAATAAACCTTTGCTGTGTCAAGCCATTAATATTTGGTGGTTGTTTTTCACTTGGTTAAAAAATTATGTTAAACACACACACACACACACACAGAGGGAGAGAGACAGAGAGAGAGAGAGAGAGAGAGAGAGAGAGAGAGAGAGAGAAATAGTACATTTAATTTGGGACTGCCTTAAACATTTGGGACCAAAAGTTATAGTATTGTGTAAAGATTTGTTCCAAAAAATTGATTAAAAAGCCCATATTATATTTATTAGCTGGAAAAGTAAAGAGACCAACTCTAGTGGAGAGAAATTTACTGGGAATAAATGGTGTATTAGGATGTAGGAGAAAACTTAAAATATCCCCTCTCTTCCACTACTAAAACCCCAGTCTAATCATGAAAAAAAAAAAAAGAAAAAAAGAAAGAAACCAAAACAAAACAGAAAACTTGTGGGCTGAACTTTTGACATTCTTATGATGATCTGGCATATTCAATGAGGAATTAGAACTCAGAGTACTTTATAGAAAGGAATTCTTTCTGAATCAAGGTTAAAGGAGCACAGAGACAATGTATATTATGTACACCAAATCTATTATGTGGCCATTGTTGAAATCATGATTTATCTAAAATGATAGTGTCCAGGAATTCTAGGTATTTAAGAAACAAGAGTGAAATTGGCCTGAAAGTAGCATAGTGAGTCCTAGGAAAATGTGGAAGGCTACAACTCAGCAGGGTTGTGGAAATGCCTGAAATCTAGGGAATAGCCCAGATCTACATCCAAACAATGATAGTACATGATATAGTTTGGCTCTGTGTTCCCACCCACATCTCACCTTGAATTGTAATAATCCATACGTGTCATGGGAGGAACATGGTGGGAGGTAATCGAATCATGGAGGCAGGTTTTTCCCATAGATAAGTGAGTAAGTTTCACAAGATATGATGTTCTATAAAGGAGAGTTCCCCTGCACATGTTCTCTTGCCTGCTGCCATAGAAGATGTGACTGTACTTCTCATTTCACCTTCCGAAATGACTGTGAGTACTCCCCAGCCATGTGGAACTATGAGTCAATTAAACCTCATTTCTTTATAAATTACTCAGTCTCAGGCATGTCTTTATTAGCAATGTGAGAATAGACTAACACAGTACACATGATAGACTGAAAGACAGAAATGTGGGATTGGGGGGTGCCAGAGCATGAGGATGCCTAAGAGCTCTTTGGTGGCTGCTGAAGTGGAGTCAAGAATAAGGGCTTATATATAGACAGTCGTTTTGGTTGGTTACTGCTTTTCCTTCATTGTTGCTCTTCCAGTGAAAAATACTTTGGACAGAGACTATTATCTCTGTCACCTAGAATGATGTTTGACACTTGGAAGTTATTCAAAAAGTATATATTCAAAAACAAATAAATATTTTCTTTTGATAGGTACACCTTAGCATGTAAAAATATTTGTGTTTTCTTTGGGAGGCAGGGGAGGAGTGTCTAAGTGTTGTAAAACAACAGAAATAGGATAATTTTTAGCATTAGAATCTGATATAAT
The DNA here is from genome assembly GCF_037993035.2 of Macaca fascicularis. Taxonomy (NCBI): domain Eukaryota; kingdom Metazoa; phylum Chordata; class Mammalia; order Primates; family Cercopithecidae; genus Macaca; species Macaca fascicularis. The sequence goes on along the minus strand of NC_088376.1, from coordinate 188,046,924 downwards.
CTATGCAGAACTATGATTATCTTAGTATAATTATTAAAAGCCCCAAACCACTCTAATTTCCTCTTTTGTCTTTCACCATGGTATGTAAGTAAGAAATTATGTCAACAAACTTATTTCAGAATTACATTTAGAAAGCATTATTGTTCTATACGTCTCTAAAGAATTCCTGTTTTTACTTTAGTTTGAGTCCTACAAATGACAATTTATTGTGCCTTTCTCTAGTGTTTGATCTTTGAAAAAAAAAAATTTTTTTAAGGTCTTTACTACCAGAGTCCTATGGTGCTTCCCCTCTCTTACCTCTTCCACCCATGTTTGTACTTTTCCTTTCCTAAAATAAAAAATGATCAACAGGGCAAATATAGTCACAACTGTTTGAATGTCAGAGCATTTGCTGAGTCAAGACACTGTGGATGTGGCAATATATCTTCCATTGTCTTTCTTTTTATAAATGGGATTCTAATTAGACCAATCATTTTTAATCAGCATGCTGTCATGTAGCAATCTAATAAAATACTGTGATGAAGAAAATTGATCTGGCCTTGATGCTAATTACTCTCCTAGGTTCCAGGCTTCATAAAACTAGAAAGTGATTGCTTCCAGGCCATCCATGTCCTGTCTCTTCTCCTTTGCTTTTTTACATACACTCTTCTACTTAACTTGTCTCCTTACTTCATATTATGTCATCTTTAATTCATATTGTGTCCTCATTCCCAATTAATTTTAACCACACCTTGGTCTTTGGTGTAACGTGAAAAAGTAGGGCTTTATCAGTTGTCAAAGAAAATATTCCTTAGCTAAATGTTTTCTCTAAGAAGTTGATATGGTTAGGTTTTGTGTCCCCACCCAAATCTCATCTTGAATTGTAATCCCCATAATCCCCACATGTCAAGGGGAAAAACAGGTGGAGGTAATTGAATCATGGGGGCAGTTTCCCCGGTGCTGTTCTCACGATACTGAATTCTCACGAGATATGATGGTTTTCTATAGGGCTCTTCCCCTCTTTGCTGACACTTCTCCTTCCTGCTGCCTTGTAAAGAAGGTTCCTTACTTCCCCTTTGCCTTCTTCCATGATTGTAAATTTCCTGAGGCTTCCCCAGCCATGCTGAACTGTGAGTCAATTAAACCTCTTTCCTTCATTAATTATCCAGTTTCAGCAGTTCTTTATAGCAGTGTGAAAACAGACTAATACAGAAGTGTACCAGATCACAGTCCCATAAACCCAAAGTTTGGCTCAGAGCTAAGGCTGATAGGGTTAGACCCAGGTCAGCCTCCACATAATCAAAGTCAGAGGGAGCTGAGACTGTGGCTGGAATCAGAGAGTTAGAAAGACAGTAACATAAACATTACAAAAGAAAATCTGAACAATATTGTGGGATTTGTTTACGTCTATTTTCTCAAAACAACTTGGCATGTTTAAGGTTAAATAAATAAATTTTTCCAAGAATTGGGTGACTGATTGGTGTTTCCTTTGCTGCTATTTAAATGTTTTTTAAAGTCAGAATAATTTGAGATAATTAATAATTTTTTTAGTCATAAGATACTTGGAATATAAATTTTGATGTCTGACTTAAATTTTTTGATTTATTTTTAGCCCGTTTACTACATATCTAGGCTTTTTATCAAATTGTTATTGGAAACAAAACTTAAACATAGCTTCCTGTGTAAAATAAATTTACTTGCACTTTGTTCTTTTTTTCCTTTAAATTTACTTTAGTTTAGTAAGGACAGGTAGGAATTACTTCTAAACAAAAGATGTCTTGATCTCTATAAAAGTTTATTTTTATTCTATTAGCATAACCATTCCTTGAGACATTGAAGATCTTCCTTAACTGTCTAAATTTGTTTTTGTGTGTGATCTTCAGAATAGCTGCAGATCTAAGCATGTTCAGATGAAGCAGGTGTTGTGACTATATACATTAGTATATGGTGCACTAAAGATTCTTGAAATTTCTGTAAAAAAGTCCTAGGATATTTGGAACATATTAATAATTCTATGTTAATTTTAAGTCTGCTTCTAGGAATCCATTAAATTTTACCTTTTGTGTGAGGTCAAAAGAAAATCAAAATCAGGTGTTGTTGAATCATGAATCTACTCTTTAGAGAAGTGCTTTTTATGGGTAATCTGACACAGAAACCAATCCATATTTGTGACGTGTGCACAGTGAAATAGCAACTTATGCCAGGGCCTGACATGGTGGTTCACACCTGTAATCCCAGCACTTTAGGAGGACCAGGCAGGAAGATCACTTGAGGTTAGGAGGTCAAGACCAGATTGGCCAACATAGGGAGACCCAGGCGGGTCTCAAACTCCTGATCTCAAAAATTACCTCGGCATGGTGGCATGCACCTGTAGTTCCAGCTACTCAGGAGACTGATGCAGGAGGATCACTTGAGTCCAGGAGATTGAGAATGCAGTGAGCTGTGATCACGCCACTGCACTCCAGCCTGGGTGACAAAGCAAAACCCTGTCTCACACAAAGAAACTCATGCAAGTATGAAAACCACCTAAGTTGTTAAGCACCCTGTTTAGGTTGCCTGATATTTGCTTTTCATGACAAGACTTTATCAATAAATAAAGCAGAAAGTTCAATTATATTCTGGCACAAAATCCTTATTTTATTATCTGCTGTCACTTTGAGTAGCCCTAGTATTGAAGCTGGTTATATTAAAAATATAAAACAATTCCTAGATGATAAATACTTTCACAGTTATTAGAATAATGGAGAGGTGAGCTTCAACTATCGTATGTTTACCTGTATATAACTCAGAGTTCTCTAGAGGGACAGAACTAATAGAATGCATACATATAGGAGTTTATTAAGTATTAACTCACACGATCACAAGGTCCTACAATAGGCCATCTACAAGCTGAGGAGAAAGGAAAGCCAGTCTGAGTCCCAAAACTGAAGAAGGTGGAGTCCAATGTTTGAGGGCAGTAAGGGTCCAGCACAGGAGAAAGAGGTAGGCTGGGAGGCTAGGCCAGTCTAGTCTTTTCACATTTTTTTCCTGCCTACTTTATATTATAGCTGTGCTGGCAGCTGCTTAGGTGGTGCCCTCCCAGATTAAGGTTGGGTCTGCCTTTCCCAGTCCACTGACTCAAATGTTAATCTCCTTTGGCAACATCCTCACAGACACACCTAAGATACTTTGCATACTTTAATCCAATCAAGTTGACACTCAGTATTAACCATCACAAGTCCATTCTTTGTCAACTTGAACCCACACACATCTCCTGAGATCATACATAATCTTCAAATAAAGACAATAATAAGGTCATAATTACACCAAACATAGGTCATAATTACACCAACCACCCTTTGTACAACCAGAAGCGCACCAATCCCCAACTGAAATATTATTACATAAAGTTAATGATCCTTACAAGCTGATACAAAGTCAATAAATTTTATGTCACATGATAAAGAAAAAGGAAATTAAATAAAGACATTTTATTAGTACAAGTGTATACATGCACAAACATGTTTTTAATAAAAGAAGAAGGAAATACTCACGACAAATACAGTCCTTATTTCTGCAGCTAGTTACATGGTCGTAGCTGGTATTGATGGCTACCTTCTTCTGCTCCCCATTCTGTATTCCCTTTGCCTTCAGCCTGCACCTAAGCAGGTAATGTTTTTTTCCTGGTGGAGTGACCCAGACCTTCATTCCTGAAGGGTCTGGGCCATTTGTAGTCCTGCCTGGATCAGACTGTTGTAGTTTTCCATTGATTTTAATCACAGCGCATGGTGATACTAAGAGATGCCATAAGGGATTTCCTGTATTCCATGCATACTCTTCCTTACCTTCGTTCTGGAGTAGTAGACTAATTTCATCTTGATAGTTCAGGTCACTAACTCCAGCCAACATTGTAACTCCCATCTTAACCCATTGACTTAAAGGTAGGAGGAACCCAAAGTTTCCAGGTCGCAATCTTAACTTCCAGTTTAATGGAATCATTGTTGTGTCTCTTGGTGGCAGCCTCTCTTCCTCTGGAACTAAGATCTCTAGGACAGCAGAGCATAATGTCATGGGAAAAGAAGGAAAATAATTTTCTAACGGATCACTAGGGGTGATGGTGACTGGTGCCACTTCTACTTCCACCCCTTGATTCCTGGGACTGTGAACCCTGGCTACGGGAGAAACAGTACCATATATTGGATGCTAATTCAGAGCATACATGGCCTTCTGGAGAACTTTGCCACAGCCCTGAAAGGATTGTCACCTAGTTGGCATTGTAATTGTGACTTCAAAAGGTCATTCCACCGTTCTATCAATCCAGCTGCTTCAGTGTGATGGGGAACATGGTAAGACCAGTGAATTCCATGAGCATGAGCCCACTGCTGCACTTCTTTAACTGTGAAGTGAGTGTCTCAGTCAGAGGCAACGCTGTGTGGAATAACATGATGGTGGATAAGGCATTCCGTGAGTCCATAGGTGGTAATCTTTCCAGAAGCATTGTGTTCAGGATAGGCAAACCCATATCCAGAGTAAGTGTCTATTCCAGTGAGGACAAACCTCTGCCCTTTCCATGATGGAAGTGATTGAATATAACTAAGCTGCCACCAGGTAGCAGGCTGATCACCCTGAGGAATGGAGCCATATGGAGGGCTCAGTGTTGGTCTCTGCTGCTGGTAAATTGGGCACTCAGCAGTGGCTGTAGCCACGTCAGCCTTGGTGAATGGAAGTCCATGTTGCTGAGCCCATGTGTAACCTCCATCTCTGCCAGCATGGCCACATTGTTCATGGGCCCATTGGGTGACGGGCCCATTGGGCGACGACAGGGGTGACTGGGGAAAGAAGTGGCTGAGAGGTATCCACAGAATGAGTCAGCCTATCCACTTCATTAATAAAATCTTCCTCTATTGAGGCCACCTGTTGGTGAGCACACACATGAGATACAAATATCTCCAGTTTTTGACCACTCAGAGAGGTCCATTCACATACCTCTTCCAAAATTTCTTTGTCACCAATCTTCCAATCATCCTTCTTCCAAGTCCCTGACCATCAAGACAAATCATTGGCTACAGCCCATTAAGAGTATATAAGGGCCGGGTGTGGTGGCTCACGCCTGTAATCCCAGCACTTTGGGAGGCTGAGGCGGGCGGATCACGAGGTCAGGAGATCGAGACCATCCTGGCTAACACGGTGAAACCCCGTCTCTACTAAAAATACAAAAAATTAGCCGGGCGTGGTGGCAGGCGCCTGTAGTCCCAGCCACTGAGGAGGCTGAGGCAGGAGAATGGCGTGAACCCGGGAGGCGGAGCTTGCAGTGAGCCGAGATCGCACCACTGCACTCCAGCCTGGGCGACAAAGCTAGACTCCATCTCAAAACAAAACAAAACAAACAAACAAAAACAAAAACAAACAAACAAACAAATCTCACATCTGGCCATTTCTCTTTCCATTCAATGTGCACAACCAGGTGAAATGCTCAGTTTTGCCCACTGGGAAGATTTCCATCCACCGCTGTCCTTCAGGGTTGTCTTTGATAGGGGTTGTAGTGCCGCACCTGTCTACTTTGGAGTAGTGCCTGCATATTGTGCAGAATCATCTGTGAACCAGGCCCCAATCTTCTCTTTCTCTGTCACCTAATCATAGGGAAATCCCCATGAGGCCATCGGTGTGAGCTGTGAGAGAGAAGGCAGGGTGACAGGAATAGAGACCATGGGCATTTGAGCTACTTCCTCATGTAACTTACTTGTGCCTTCAGGACCTATGTGAGCCTGATCACATATATGCCACTTCCATTTGATGGTGGAATGCTGGTGCGCACAACCCACTTTATGGCTAGATTGGTCAGAAATCTCCCAGTTCATGAAAGGCAATCCAGGTTGTATCCTGACTTGATGACCCATAGTCAAACGTCCAGTTTCCACCAAAGCTCAGTAACAGGCCAAGAGCTGTCTCTTAAAAGGAGAGTAGTTATCTGCAGAAGATGGCAGGGACTTACTCTAAAATCCTAGAGGCCTCTACTGTGGTTCACCTTTGGGGGCCTGTCAAAGGCTCCAAACAGCATCCCTATCTCCTACTGACACTTCAAGCACCATTGGATTTGCTGGGTCATATGGCCCAAGTGGCAGAGTAGCTTGCACAGCAGCCTGTACCTGTTGCAGAGCCTTCTCCTGTTCTGGACCCTACTCAAAACTTGCAGCGTTTTGGGTCACTTGATAAATTGGCCAGAGTAACACACCCAAATGGGGAATGTATTGCCTCCAAAATCCAAATAAGCCTACGAGGTATTGAGATGTCAACTCCAAACTCTTTGAGGATAAAGCCTCTGTCTCGTCCACAGATGAATCTCTTTTAGCATCTGGTTCTGCTTGTTCTTATTTCTCATGTAAGCATACTGGTAGGATCTGAAAAGCAATCCCGCTGGAGAATTTGACCTATAACTCTTGGAGTCTTTGTAAGTCTTGTAAGTCAAATATTAGTCTGAAACCTACATTTGGAAAGCACAAAGGTGAAAAATGTACTGTTCAGCTGACGGATCAGGGAAAGAGAACAATGTTGTGAATGCTCTGCACTCTCTGAATTTTTTATGAAAGTGGGAGTATTTCTCATAGTTCAGATATGGGTTATTTGGGAAAATAATCAGCTTTGAGTTGTATTCAAGTAGCTTTGACCAAGAGGCCGATTAGAAGAGCACCGGAATCCCAGTAGAGAGAGCCTTGTGGTGAAGACTGCAGACAGCCAGGGCTGAGGAAGGTACTGCAAGTTTTCAGTCAAAGTAAATGTCTGAATCAAGGGATTGTAGGGAAGAGATCCCTGGGTAGTAGAAGAGCATATTTTCTATGGTCATGAAAGCAGATGATCAACTGAGAATGTCCAGAAAGCTCAGGGAGAACAGGGTATAAACAGTAGCCTGGCCAGAGAAAATTTAGTATCAGACAAATATGACTTCTCTTAGCACTGACATTTTTTTTCTTATACAATTTTTCTTCAAATCTAGAAAACCAAAAAGATAGCTTACTAATCATGAAATAAACGAGAAAGAGGAAGCTAAAGGTGAATCGTACAACCCATCACATCCCTCTTCCCACTGCAGACTTCCAAGCCTAATGCTGTCAGGGATGAAGGAAAGAAAGTTAAATATTATGTAAGTTTTGAAATATTACATGTGTTTGGATATTTTGATTACTAAAATGAGACTACATGGCTTGAAGTAACTAGAGAAACATTGACTGAGAAATTATATAAAATGTACCTCAGATTTCAAAAAGAGAAAGAAAAATAGCTATTTCCACAGAATGGATTTGAATGAGTATTAGGGGAGATAAATACACTTGTGTTCAATTTCACAATCTGTGAATCCTGTTTGTTCAAATTACCAGTCATACAGTTGTTCAGGCTATTTACTTTTATTTCCAGGGAACAACTAATGCCAAACTAATCCCAACTGCATTCATGCAACAACGATTTTAGACTCAGCCCCTTTATAGATGCTAAAGATAAAGTACTGAAAAGAGAGGGAAAAAATGTCTAACTTTCATAAAGTCTGTTGACTTAGTTTGGGATGTTAAGATGGAATAGCATAGACTGGGTGCAATATAAAAAAAACAGTTTTTTGTTTTTTTTTTCCCTCACAGGCTTTTAGGAGAGAGGTCCATGGTCAGGGTACCAGAATGGCTGGGTTCTGGTGAGGGTTTCTTCCATGTTGCAAACTGCTGACACGGCAGAAAGAAAGTGAGCTAGCTTTAGTACCTTCTTCTTATAAGTGTACTAATCCTTTTATTCACAACGGGGCACTTTAGTAGCCTCTTCTTATAAGGGCACTAATCCTATTATTCATGGTGGTTCTGTCCTCATGACCTAATTACCTCCCAAAACTCCCCTTTCACATAATTCACTGATGTATGATGGATATACAGCATTAAAAGGAAAAAAAAGTTTTTAAATTAGTAACATTTTTAGTTTGGTTCCATCTGTGTATTATTGAGTGACTGTCTGTGGAATATAATCTCCTCTGGCAGTGGAGTCATCAGGTTGTACAAAGAGATTGTCTTTTATCCTAACAGGTGAGAATCCACTGGAAGGATTTTAAGGTGAAAATCAACAATACTTAGTTTAAAATTATAAAAATACATTTGTGACTATTGTGTGGAAGGTGGATTGTTAAAAAAAAATGCAAAAGGAACTGTAAAAAAATGATTAGAAAAATAATTAGGAATACTAATTAGTAACCCGGGGAATAGATACTGCTGTTGATGTCAAAATGAAAATGTAAGATAATAGCAGTGAAGAAAAGTAGAGAGAAAATGGAGAAAACTGTAGATATTCAAATTATATTATAGAGATAAAACTAACAGAATTTATTGGAGTTTAAAAAAAGTAAAGAAAGGGCTCGGTGTGGTGGCTCACTCCTGTAATCCCAGCACTTTGGGAGGCCGTGGCGGGTATATCAAAATGTCAGGAGTTCAAGACCAACCTGGTCAAGATGGTGAAACCCCGTCTTCACTAAAAATACGAAAAAAAATTAGATGGACGTGGTGGCAGAGGCCTGTAATCCCAGTTACTTGGGAAGCTGAGGCAGAGAATTGTTTGAACCCAGGAGGCGGAGTTTGCAGTGAACTGAGATCACGCCACTCCACTCCAGCTGGGGCAACAGAGCAAGACTCCGTCAAAACAAACAAACAAACAAACAAACAAAATAAACCCTAAGTAACGAAAGCTATTTCCAATTGTTTATCTGAGAAAATTGATAAAAGGTAGAGCACATTAATAAGAAAGAATAGATGAAAGATTGCATCTCTCCTTTGCCAGCTGGTTTGATGTTAGACTGTGCCAACAGCAGATTCTAGAGGCATACTGCAAAGTGTGAAGGGGAAGACGGTCTGTTCCCTTCTTCCGTGAAGCAGCGGGGGATTTATAATGCAGAGGTCCTGACAGCCTTCACCACAGTGGTGGGGCTGCTCTTGAGGGTCAGCTGACAGATCCTGCAGGCAGCTTTGTCATCTCCACATTGGCAAAGGCTCTCAGCTTTCATGACTTAGCAGCCAAAACACTATATCCAGCTTCTTTGTCGCCATAGCAGTGGGCAAAGTGTTCCCGTGAAACACTTAATTTGATATCAAAATGATGATTTCAAGTACAATGTTTGTTTTGGAATATGGAGATGACTCATGATTGAGAGATTACATAGAGAATTATAAGAACATGGATAGAATTTATAGCTATGGGACTTTATGAGTCACCGATGGGAGGCCATAAATTTTTGGCAAAAATTTAAAAGCCAAATAGAAAAGTAGTAGGTAAATAGGAAATCGTAAAAAAAAGTAGTCAAAGAAGTAGGAAACAAACAAAAACAAATAAAACAACTGAATGAGCATTTTATGGAAATTAAAATTAAAAAGCTTTTCAAGGAGGAAATGCCCAACTGTGTTGAAAGCAGATGAAGAGTGAAAATGTGGCCTGGAATATCATATTAGTATTTGGCAAAACCCTGTGTCTATTATCTAATCAATTGCTTCTTATCATTATTATAGTTTTTCATTATAGTTATATGAAAACCCAATACAGCAATCTTTACTTTATTTTAGACATTTGTAGAATAATCATGAAATAGGTAATAGGTAGTGCTGCATACATATTTTTTAATTTTTCCAAAGGTGTCTCTTTCTTAATTGATAGATAACCTTTTTCCTAAAAATTCAATTTTGTCAATGTTCTCACCAAAATGGCTGATTGGTTCTAATTTTTCAAAGTATTATATAATATATATCTTGCATCTTTGGCAAGAATTGCAATTCTCCTACCAATACATTTTGCATATAATGTCATATATAAGCAAAAGCATACAATAAAACATACCAAGAAAAGATTTTGACACTTTCAGGTAGAAGAAGGTAAAATAACATAAACAAGGGTATTTAACTGAGAACTCACTTTGTTTCTGTAAGTAATAATATAACTTAGAGAACTTAGAAAATGAGTATAAAACACTCTCTTTTTACAGAGTATTCCATAATATTTGACTTGCTTGCTAATTATTTCATTAGATAATATTTGGGTCTTGACTCTGTCTTTTAACATAGACACTACTGATAAGTTATAAGGATTGAAATTTTGATAAACAAAAGGTCGAAGAAATGTGAAATGAGAATCTGTGAAAGAAATTGAATATATTTAGCTATGAGCAAAAGGAGACTTGAAGGGCCAAAATACTTGAAAAGTTATTACAGAAAAGAAATTAGACTAGTCAGATACTAATCTCTATCAAGCAGAAATAGATTAGATCAAGCTGTGAAACTATAGAAGCCAGAGAACAGAGAATATAAACCATGATGTATTCATATGGTAGATTGGCAGTCAGCTTCTAGTTCAAGGTTTTCCTAGTATGTTGTTCCATATTGAAGATTCTGAAAAGCAAAAACTTACTTTTTTTAGATCCTCTTCCAGATATGATTCTGAATACAAATTAGATTCAATCAAATAATGTTGTTCTTGTAAAATTTTGAAGGCAGATTTGAAGTGATGGCCATCTTCCTGCTGGAGATATTGGATTTTTTGTTGTTGTTTATTCCTTAAACTTACAAGTGCCTAGAAACCAATGGGTTGCCAGTGGCAGTTAGACTAAAAATTTCTGTGTCCAATCACAAGGCCTATGACAGTTAAAGCGCAGCTGCAGAGGAAGCAGGAGTAGCTTCCTGACTCCTGTGTCACAGTTGTGTTACTCGTTAGTACTGCACACCAATATTTTGGACATTGTTCTTCCAAACATGTGGTAGGATTGCATTTCTTCAACTTCTTGAAATAGGTGGGGACATGGTTGCTTTGATCAATGCAATGTGAAGAAAGTCATATGTATCACTTCCAAGTACAAGCATCTAAGTGCTGATACGTAATTCTTTAATGTTCTCTTCCCTTAGCCACAGCAAAAGTGGAATTATGCACTGAAAAGAAGTTGCAATGCTGAACCACCACATACATGACAGGTACCCCGGAGAGTCTTCCAGATATACAATAGATCTTGTGTGAGGAAAAAAATATTCCATCTTTCTGTTGTTTTGCATTCTGTTTTAAGTCACCAAGATTCAGATATTGTTACTTTAGCATGACCTGACTAATACTAACACTACAAACATTGATAACAGATTTGGAATGTCACTAGAGCAAAGCCTAAAATATATGACATTGGCTTTGGCAGAAGTGATACAAAAACTAGTATTTGAGTCTAAAAATTAATAGTCCTTACTATTTACTACAACGTAATTCACAAAAGGAATTCTAAGAGAACATGGAAGGCTGATCATAAACTTAAGGAATTTGTAGGAATAGAGGAAGAATATAGCAAAATGAACAGGGGTAGTGTGTAATGATTACTTTTGACTATGGTTGGAAGGTATTATATGAAAGAAATAAGTTCAAAAAAAAAAAAAGAATTGGACAGTTAAAGGAAAGAAATAAAAAAAAAAGAGAAATAATAGAGAGACCTGGATATTTCTGGGATTGGAAAAGGCAATATTTCTCAGTCTTTCACTAGACATTGAAAAACTAAGAAAGGTTGGGAGTGACAAGAATCAAATTAAGGGAATGACCATCTCAATTGACATTATAATTTCTGAATGGATTAAAGTGTCTTGGACTTAAGATCCAATTATGAGTGTGTCCTGGTAGAGTAAATCTTTTAATTAGTTAAAATGTCTCATAGAAAAGAGATTAAAATATATCTCAATTACAGAGCTACCACAGTACATAGAATGACAAGTAAGTCAAAAGAGAGATTGGTGGTTAAAGAGACACTAAGTAATTACCGCAAATTTTCAATGTCCTGAGAGGAAATGTGGCTTTGGATATTGGCACATTACTCATTGACATCACATTGATAAATAGTCTACCAAATTCTTGACGTTTTCTACCAAAATGTGCAAATAGTAAGCTAAAAGTTATTTCCAACTGGAGACTTAAAGTGATTCACAAACTTGCACAAGCAGGAATTGGGCTAAGAAAGCTACCAGCCTCACAGAAAGTTTATTTCTCCAATTCCCAGTTCTGATGTAGCCAAGGAAAAAAATGTCAAAGGAAGAATTTCCCAGGGACCTCAGAGTCAGAGAGAAAAGTTGTTCCTCAAGAGCAGTAAAAGGGCATAATGAAAGAATATTCTCCACCCCCGGTAGAAAGTTCACTGGGATTTCTGAATTGCTGCAGACCAGTGTCTTCTATGTGTCTCCCATTCCCCTCCTCTCACAATCAAAGTGTCCATTCCACCTCCATAAATTGGATGCTAGACACACAATCTTTTAGTTAATGAATCTGTGGATCAAAAGTCACCACATCTGGACCGGATATAGAGACTATCATGTGCCTGAAACTTTACACTCTAGCTCTTCTAATACTTTGCTAAGTATCTACTACTCTGTATTTAACCCCTTTTAATTTAAAATACCCAGAGTGTATTCTGTATCCTAAAAGTGAATCCTAATGAATATACCTGCCATGGCAGAATGCTACAAATCCAGGGCTAAAATAGACTATTAAATACTTGATACAAAATCTGATAGATCAGTTGGTGGTAGAAGCCAAAAATTAAAGACTTGGATTCAATTGTTAATATTATATAAATAGATGAGTGTTCTGAATTATGGAATGAAAATCTAAGACTAATTTGATTTTATTCCAAAATGATGTGCTTTGGAATTTTAAATTATTCCAATATGAGCCTATGTGGGTTTGGTGAATTAATTAAAGGAAACTACAGTGGTGGTAGATGTAATTTTGCGGAGTCCAGTGGTTGGGAGTTGTGCTGGGATTAAATTGCTATACTTGATATATAAAACTTTAATAAACTCTGTGACCTATAATGTTCAGCATTTCCTGACTTCCCCGTGAGGCAGAGATCCTTAGAAGTATCTAAGCATTTTTTACCTGATATTGGTAAAGGATATTGTTGAAAGAATAGCTACATGATAAAGGGGTTAAACTCATGATCCAAAATGGCAAAACAACAAAAACTAATTAATGAACGCTTTCATTTAAGTATGTTGAATTTGTAGTTAGTGAATAAACTTAAAATGCATATGTTTATATGCATACGTATCTACACACATACATGTCATGTTATGCTCTAGAAATCAATAGGGCTATTAGATTGATTGTATAGAGTCTCGTGTAGCTTAGGGAACCCTTGCACTTGGATGACTCTAAAATGAGATGAATTGTCAAAGTCTTGGGTGATTTCATGGCCAGAGGGTAGGAATTTGGAGGATGAGCTGGATAATGGTATGTGATCCTTTGATTCTAAGATTATATAAACAATGGAAATACACTGAAAAGGAAACTATGTGATTTTAGTAAGAAACTATGTTTACTCTAATGAGTCTATAGATAATTACATAATATATGGAAAGCACATGTCTTCTAGAAGTAACTACTAAAAAAAATAGGAAAAGTGTTATGTTCTTCTGGTTAGAACTAATGTTTAGTTTGCTTTTGCAGGTAAAACTCATTTGATGCTCTTATTAAAATATAAAGCAATTCCTGGCCAGGCGTGGTGACTCACACCTGTAATCCTAGCACTTTGGGAGGCCAAGGTGGGCGGATCACCTGAGGTCGGGAGTTTGAGACCAGCCTGACCAACATGGAGAAATCCCATCTCTACTAAAAATACAAAATTAACCAGGTGTGGAGGTGCATGCCTGTAATCCCAGCTACTCAGGAGGCTGAGGAAGGAGAATCCTTGATCCTGGGAGGCAGAGGTTGCAGTGAGCTGAGATCACTCCATTGCACTCCAGCCTGGGCAGCAAGAGAAAAACTCTGCCTCAAAAAAAAAAAAAAAAAAAAAAAAAAAAAAAAATACACACACACACACACACACACACACACACACAGCAATTCTTATTCTATGATAAAAATACATACCCTGGAAATACTGGTTCTGAGAAACATCTCATTTTAGATGATTGGGAGTTGAAAAAAAAGGATTTAGAAACTGATTTCTACTAAAACAATTATAAGAAACATAAATAATATTGAAACCCAAGAGGTTTGTAACATATTAGGAAGAAAATATTAAATGTAGATGAGATTAGCAACAGGATGCTGCCTAGCCAGTCTGAGAACACAAACTATAAAATGTGTAATTTTCCCTTAGGTATTGCAAATTGACCACATAACAACATCAGAAATTTCACTTGTGAGAAAAATGATATAACACATACAGGCTAATTGCTGAGAAGAGAAACAGTAAAACAAAGTAAAGTGTGTTATTTGAAATTTATATTATGGTACTTGACAGTTGTTTTATTTTGAAGTTCCACACTTGCTTTTAAAAGCTCTATGATGGAAATCAGGTCAGCGGCACATGGCCAGTGACAGTCGTAAATTGTTTTAAAAAGTATTTTGAATATCCGGTAACCTACTCCCTCGCTCTTTATTTGTCTTATGTATTAGTCAAAGTTCTTCAGAGAAACACCACTGATTGTGTGTGTGTGTATGTGTGTGTATGGTAGTGAAAGTGGAGAAGAAAAGGTGGATATGAAAATATATACTTGGAAGAAAATTAACAGAAAATTTGACTAAATACATATAGCGATATTGGGATACAAATATTAATCCTGGGTTTATTATAATTTCAAATGCCATAATTCTAATTATTTTAGTGGAAGTCATTTTACAAGTTATTGGATATATTCTTACAGAGAGAGAGGTAAATAGACATAGAGACAGAGAGATTTACTTTAAGTAATTGGCTTATATGATTATGGATTCTGGAAAGTCCCAAATCTGCAGGATAGGGCAGTGGGCTGGAGCCTGAGGGAAGAGTTGATGTCCCAGCTGGAGTCTGAAGCCAGTCTGGAGACAAAATTACCTCTTCTTCAGGGCACCTCAGTCTTTTTTCTCTTAAATCCTTCAACTAATTGATTGAACCACCCCCCACCCCAACACACACACGCACACATTATGTAGGATAATCTGCTTTTCTCAGTCTACTGATTTCAGTGTTCAACCATCTAAAATATACCTTCATAGAAACATCTAGACTGGTGTTTGACCAAATATCTGGGTACTGTGGTCTAGCCAAGTTGACACACCGAATTAACCATCACAACTTGTAAAGGAGCCTAGAGCCCTCTCAATCTTGTTTCTTATCTTTCACTTCAAAACTGCTCCCAGACCTATGACTCTGAGGACTAAACTCCTACTAACAGCATAACATTCGGCTCTACTTTCAGAGGGGTTTGTAATTCAATGAGAAAAAAATATTTTTAACCTAAAATGATTAAACATTCAATATAAATATACTTTCAATTTCACTTTATTATCAGGGAATGATTATTTTGAGTAATAACCTTTCTCTTGGTTCATACGTCTAGCACATAATCTGTTTTCTTTTCTGTGTAGACACGGAATTTGTCGTGATTATAAGCACCCAGACATTGCTGCTTTCCCATGCCAATTGATTTAATTCAATAACATTGATTAAGTGCCCACCTTGTGCCAGGACTGTGCAAATAATCTTAATATAAAAGCAGATAATTTCATAAATGACTTCACATTCCAGCCAGGGTGATATAGATATACACAAATAAATAGAACATAATTGACAAGTACGAAGCTAAATGTACTAACAAACTATTTTAGGAGTAGCAAGGAGGGAATCATGATTTTATTTTATTTATTTTATTTTATTTTTTGAGATGGAGTCTGGCTCTGTCACCCAGGCTGGAGTGCAGTGGCCGGATCTCAGCTCACTGCAAGCTCCGCCTCCCGGGTTTACGCCATTCTCCTGCCTCAGCCTCCCGAATAGCTGGGACTACAGGCGCCCGCCACCCTGCCCGGCTAGTTTTTTTTGTATTTTTTAGTAGAGACGGGGTTTCACCGTGTTCACCAGGATGGTCTCGATCTCCTGACCTCGTGATCCGCCCGTCTCGGCCTCCCAAAGTGCTGGGATTACAGGCTTGAGCCACCGCGCCCGGCGGGAATCATGATTTTAATCTTACATTGTCAAAGACATTTTCAAAAATATAAAATAATTTGCATTTATCTAATAATTAGTAATGATTAGCAGTTTTTCATATATTTGTTGCCTGCATGTATGTCTTCTTTGGAGAAGTGTCTGTTCATGTGTTTGCCTATTTTTTAATGGGATTATTTAGTTTTTCTTTGTTGAATTGTTTAAGTTCCTTATCGGTTCTGAATATTGGACCTTTATCAGATGCATAGTTTGTAAATATTTTCTCCTATTGTGTAGGTTGTTTGTTTACACTGTTTATAGTTTCTTTTACTGTGCAGTAGTTGTTTAGCTTAATTATATTCCCTTGTCAATTTTTGTGCTGGTTGCAATTGCTTTTGGGGAAATGTCAATCGAAACTGCATTGAGATACCATCTCACATCAGTTAGATTGACTATTTTTAAAAAGTCAAAAAACAACAGATGTTGGAGAGGTTACAGATAAAAGGGAACACTGGTTCATGCTGATGAGAATGTTAATTAGTTCAGCCACTATGGAAAGCAGTGTGGAGATTCTTCAAAGAACTTCACACAGAGCTACCATTTGACCCAGCAATCCACTACTGAGTATAAAACCAAAGGAAAATAAATCATTCTACCAAAAAGACACATGCATTTGTACGTTTATCGCAGCACTACTCACAATAGCAAAGACAGGAATCAACCTAGATGCCAATCAAGAGTGGACTGGATAAAAAAAACGTGGTACATCTACACCACTGAATACTATGCAGACATAAAATGGGAATAAAGTGGGACAAAATTATGCCCTTTGCAGCAATGTGGATGCAACTAGAGGTCATTATCCTAAGCAAACTAAAGCAGAAACAGAAAACCAAATACCTCGTGTTCTCACTTACGAACAAAAGCTAAACACGGAATACACATGGACACAAAGACAGGAATAATAGAAAATGAGGACACTTGAAGGTTGTAGAGTGGGAGGTGAGTGTGGGATGAAAAATGACCTGTCAAGTACTATGCTTACTACCTAGGTGACAAGACCATCAGTACACCACACCTCAGTGACATGGAACTGACCCATGGAACAAACTTGCACATGTACCCCATGAACCTAAAATAAAAGTTGAGGAAAAAAGAAATGGACAGGAAAGAATTCTATGGCAGAGTAACATTTAAGCAAAGACCTAAATGGAGTAAGACAACATTCCACACAGGACACAAGTGCAAAGGCCTTGAAGTTGAAGCATGCTTGGGGTTGTGAGGAAAATAACAAGATCAGTGTGAATGAAGTGGGGCAAAAGACAGGAGAAGTGACGAGAGATAATGTATCTCAACTAAAGTAGAATGAAAGAACAGTATCAACCATTTTAAAGCATGTAGAGAAAAAATGTACTTTTTAAAGTTTCTCAGTACACTTTTAAACAGTTTGAAAGTTGGTAGTAATACACAAAGAAATAAAGTTTTTACTTTACTCAAAAATCAACACACAAATAATTTGTTAGAAAAAAATACATTAAAGGGACAATTAGCTGTGTATTGAAAGATGACTCTAGATGAATTACAGATAATAAAGTAAGGAGTGGACTTGAGCAGACAAAGGAAAGCATGGCGGTGTGCTTGAGAAGAACTGAAGCTGGCTAGAGCACAGTCTATCAGAGAAGATTAGCAGGCAGCCAAACTGAGAGCTGGATTCCACTAGATGTAGAAAACAGTACTGGAAAGACTGGACTTGACCCTGTAGACAATGCAGAGCCATTTAACAACAGCATGATCAGATTTTTGCTCTAGAAATTTAATTCTGATAGAGAAGAGGAGGATAAATTTGAGTCAGAGAGAGACTTGAGTCTTAGAAAAAAGGTAGCAAACAGTTATCACTGTTCCAACAAGAAGTAGTCCAGAATATGGTGGTAGAAATGGAGAAGAGAAGATGGGTTTGGAAAGACATTGATGAGGCATTTGACTAAATAAATGTAGAAAGTTAAGGATTTAACAATTAGCTCTAGATTTTTTACGACTTCACATATCATAATTGTAATGGAAGTCTTTCTAAAAGTTATAAGACACTTTCTTATCTTTTCAAAAGAGGCTATTAGATTCACCAATAAGAACACTATTTGACTTTACTGTAATATGTAGCATAGTTTTATTTATATTTGTGATACTTTTATTAACTTATTTATTTTTCTGTTTTTAGTCTACTCTTCTGTGGCTAGTGTAAGAGGACCATTTATTAGAGATTTTCCATAATTTCTAGTTTACTCCTTGCAATAGGCGATAGATGGATAAATCAGAGAACAAAATCTCAAAGGAGATATACTAGTGGGTGAAAAATTTACAAGGAAGGTTCAAGGAGTGTTTTCTATGGAATAAAGACAAGGTTGTAGTTTTGAGGTTTTGTGACAGGTTTCAAGTGCGTGTCTATGCACAGTCAGGGACTTTATTCACTAACTTGATTTCATGAGTGTACACCAGAGAGCTTAGATTGACTGTGACCTAATTCCAGATTGGGAAGATTTTATTTTAAATATGTAAATTTCATGTGTTTTAAATAAATAAAAACAATTATTGGTCAACTTATTGTCTCTAACTCCATTGTTAATAGTAGAATTACACTCATATTGGTATATCAGGCATTGGTGAACTATGACCCACAGGCCAAATTTGTTCTACTGCTTGTTTTCATACTCTGAGAGCTAACGACAGTTTTTGCATTGCTAAAAGATTGTTAAAAGGAAAAAAAAATAGAGTATGAGAAAGAGAGCATCGGGGACCTACTGTGGTTTGAATATTTGTCTCCCTGCAAAAGTCATGTTGAAATTGAATCCCCAGAGTGACAGTATCGAGAGATAGACCTTTTAGGGGTAATTGTACCATGAGGGCTCTGCCACCAGGAATTAAGTAATCCAATCATAGGTTGATGGGTTATTGGGTTAGTTAATTAATGGGTTATCGTGGGAGGAGAATCAGTGGTTTTGTAAGAGAGGAGGAAAAACCTGAGCTAGCATGTTAGCATGCAACCCCTCCTCTCCCACCCCACCATGTGGTGCCTTTTTCCACACTTAAACTTTGCAGAGTCCCTACCAGCACGAAGGCCCTCACCAGATGTGGCTCCTTGGCCTTGCACTCCTCAGCCTCTGTAACTGTAGGAAATAAATGTCTTTACAAATTACCCAGTTTCAGGTATTCTGTCATAAGAAGTAGAAAATTGACTAAGATAGGGCCGATAAACCCTAAAATGTTTAGTATCCAGACCTTTAACAGAACTAATTCGAAGACCCCACCTATGAATAAAGGCTTATTTTTCATATGTGCCTTTTGTTGTCACTTTCTTTTAATATATATGTTGTCTTAGTAAATGAATGATAAACTCATTGAAGGCAAGAACCAGACTGCAGATCTCTGTATCTTCCTCAATATTGGCACAGTACATCATGAACACTCATACCTGTGAATCTGTGATTATGAAAGTTTGTATAGATAGTTTGTATAGCTTCCTAAAACTTGTGAGATCCAGTGAAGAGGGAGAATAAATAGTACATTCTGCAGAAAATATTTTTAAAAAGGAAAAAAAGACATTCTGATAAGAATCCCAGTTTAAGATGTCAAGAACCCATTCAGGTTCATGTCTTATTAATTTTTTTTAATCCTCATACAAATACAAATTAAATAAATTTTTATAAATTACTACCTTGAAAACAGGCAGGTAGTTTAACAACACATACAACCATCTGAGCTGTGTGACTAACATAATATGACTAATGCTTTTAAAAATAAGGAATGAATTTATGAGGAGCAAAATGGAAGTTTTATTGATCCTCTAAGAAAGAAATCCTGCATTCTAAAAGGATTTATTAATCTTTTGACCACATCAGTTTACCTCATCTGCTTTGAAAGTAAATACGTAATAACATATATGACATTGTTATGAAAGATCCATATTGGTTTTAAGCATATTTTTCTATAATACATTTATCTATTCAATGAAGCAAGTAAGTCAATAAAAAAGCAGACAGGTGACTTGCAAAGCCTAAGTGTGTATTTTCTGTC
Source organism: Macaca fascicularis (assembly GCF_037993035.2). NCBI lineage: Eukaryota > Metazoa > Chordata > Mammalia > Primates > Cercopithecidae > Macaca > Macaca fascicularis. Next base: position 188,026,967 of record NC_088376.1, on the reverse strand, counting down.
CTACTATTGCCTTAGCCTGAATGTCATTTTTCCCGTCTGGCTGTCACTGCAATATGTAAACCAATTGTGCTTCAGTTTTCCCATCTATAAAATAGTTTTAAGCCTGGGCAACAAAACGAGACCTCATCTGTGCAAAACATAAGATAAAAAATAGCTGGGCATGGTGGTGCGTGACTGTAGTCCCTGCTACTAGACAGGCTGAGGCTGGAGAATAGCTGGAATCTAGAAGTTCAAGGCTGCAGTGAGCTACAATCACGCCACTGCACTCCAGCCTGGGGAACAGAGCAAGACCTCATCTTTAAACAAAAAAGATAATAAAATAAATAATACTAGGATCAGTTTTATAAAATTTATGTGAGGATGAAAAAGAAGATATGTGGACATATACAACAGTGCTAAAACATGGTAACTAGCTATAGTAGAAATGATTGATTAATTTTTATTCTTCATTCTGTTAGAAAATATTGACCTGACTACTTCTTACTTCTATTGACTTGACTACTTCTTACTTTTCTGTCTATGAAGCAAACATTCTATCTACTCTAGTCATAAAGATAATCTGCTTACTAGTTCTCTGACAAGACAGGAGAGTACATTGGGCCAGCTGCAAGCATCTTTTGAGAGAACTTTATATTAAATGTTTCTAATATTTTCTTAAAAAAAACTATAACTTTCAAGTTGAAAATAACACTTTCAACTAAGTGTTATTTTCTACATCTACCTATTTGGGTATTCAAATTTGCTCATATTTTTCTTTTCTTCTTCTTCTTTTCTCTCTTTTTTCCTTTCCTTTTTTTTTTCTTTTCTTTCTTTTTTTTTTTTCACCATCTGTGTGCCAAGTAATGCTTGCCTTGATTCATTATAGGTATGAAATTTACAAGATCTTCTGTTCAAAAGAGCTTTCATTTTTATACCCATAAGGTGTACCCATAAGGGAATACCCATAAGGTAAAAACAGTTTTATGAATGGGCTTGAGGGAGGAAAATATATATATATATATATTTATATATATATATATATGTGTGTGTGTGTGTGTGTGTGTGTGTGTATATATATATGTGTGTGTGTGTGTGTGTGTGTGTGTATATGTCAGTATATGTGTATGTGTGTAGAGATGTGTATTTAGTAGAGATGGGGTTTCAACATGTTGGCCAGGCTGGTCTCCAACTCCTGACCTCAGGGAATCCACCTGCCTTGGCCTCACAAAGTGCTAGGATTACAGGTGATTATTGTGCCCAGCCACATCTTTTTAGTTTGCAAAATCAGATCAATCAGCTCTGAGCCTCCATGTACTTATCTGGTTGACTAATAATTGACTGTTAGTAAATTGCAGTGGGAGAGGAGCCTTCTCCATCTCTCTAATATTATACAAGAGTCTCGGCGATTTTAGATAGACCAAAACATCCAGATACTCCCTACTTTCCAATTTAGTTAGGAAAGTGTTGCTACTGTTGGAGCCGGAAGAACAGCTTTCTGTTTCCACACTAAGGCTGGGCACAGAAATGTTTCACCAATTATCTCTAGGTCAGAGCTCTCAATGTTTGGTCCATTGACTTTGCTGTATCACACCTTCAGGTGCCCTTTATACCTTAGAAAATGATTCCTGAGAAATGGAAGCCATTTCTAAGAACAAGGCTCTATTTTAGGTATCCAACAGGCACCCAGCATAGCCACCAGATCGTCTGCCATGGTCCAGGGCAGGGTACTCTCAGAATTCCTCCGCTCCCAGCACTAGTTTCTCCTCTCCCTTTTCCCTTCTGCCCAGCCCTAGCTTAATTCTCCTCAAAGTGAATATTTCCCCGAAAAAGGAGGAGTAAAATAAGGACCAAAAAAATGTACACTAGGATAGAAAAGGCATACCTTAATGTAAGTTGAAATTGAAATAAACTCTTATTCGACCTTGGTGATAGAACTTGATGTTATTTATTATCACCAGTGTCATTATACTTCAGGATCATACCTAAGGAAGTAGGTTCTTAAATTTAAGTATCGCATATTATAAAGCACATGCTTTCTGAGATCCTTGACTTTGTATTTGGAGAGGTACAGTGATAAATAAAGCTGGGATGGAGGATCCAGCACTGAAAAGGTAGCATCAATGTGTGAAAATGTTACATATGGTATGATTCCTACTCTATGTGATATTCTGGAAAAGGAAAAACCTATAGATATGGTAAAAAGATCAGTGGTTGCCAGAGAGGGATGAACAGATGGGGCACAGGAGATTTTTAGGTCAGTGAAACTATTCCTCCTGAAACTCTAATGGTGGACACAGAACATTATGCTTTATCAGAACCCGTAGGATTGTACAACACAAAGAGTGATCCCTAATGAAACTATGGGCATCAGTTAACAGTAATTCATCAATATTGATTTACCAATAGTAACAAATGTACCACACTAATGCAGCATATCAATCATAGGAGAAATTTTGCAGAGAATGGGTCAGAGAAGGGGTAAATGGAAGCTCTGTACTTTCTGCTCAGTTTTTCTGTCAACCTAAAACTGCTTTGAAAAAATAGTCTATGAATGAGTATAAAAAGTACCACACATGACACATTTTTTTGTCAAATGCATTAGATGAAATCTGCTGACATGATCTTCAAGAAATAAATATCACAGACATTCCAGAATCAAAGAGTTATAAAGCTAAAAGATACTCAACAGAAAATGTCTACTCTGGTCTTAATGATTTCTGAAGAGACAGACTCTGTCAGTTTCCTTACTAGCCTATTCTAGGGTTTAGTTTCTTTCTGAGTTCCACAAATTAGCCCATATTATTCATACTTGTCTTCTGTGAAGAGTGCTTTGATCAAAGCCTCCTTAAATAATCATTCTCTACTAGAATTAATTAATAAGTAAATCACTGATTTGATTTTTTTTTTTTTCGTTCTGATTAAATGGCCTCAATACAAGCTACAGTGAATCAATAGGCAGTGATGGACAAAAATAGTTCCTCTGTAAGATGATTATCATTTAAAATTTACATTTGCAGTGTAGAAGTCGTCAAACTCTAGAAAGTTATAAAACTCTATACTATAGAACACACAGGTAAAGTTACTTTTTAATATAGACTCTTGCAGCTTTGTACCCACAATGGTTTATGTTCATTTTTTAATGCCACAGGGCAAAATTCTTAACTATCTTAGAAATAGTTTTACTAAACTTGTGTTCAAAACCGAATTTAATTCACTTTTTTGATAATGTCAACATTTAGAACTATAATTTTTCAAGAAAGCTCTCTTTATTGGAATATTAAAATTTCAAATGCCCATTCTCAAGAAGAGTTAAAATCATAAAAGATAGTTACATGTTTAAGTTTATAGTTGCTCAAGGGAAGGTATAATAGAGAATCCACATTGTGTGTAGCTTATTTCTGAAATAAATCTGCAGATGAATTAAAATGTTAATGTTTGAACCTATTTAACTGCCAATTGTTCATGAAATGATAAATATCACTGAAGACATGATAATAAAATGCCCAACAAAATTATAAAGGGCATAATTTCTGTGAGCATGTGCTGGAAAGAGCATAATAAATTATATTATCATCATAATTATGGGAGGACAAAGATTATATTTTCTTTTTCTATGAAGAATAAGCACTTTGTCATAACAAATTTCAAATAAATTTTGTATTCTCTAATACTCAGCATTAGGAACTCTTTCATTATGTTATCAACATAGTTTTAAAAATTAATTTGTATTTCCATTAATTGGAAATTATAAATTCCCATTTGAAACAAATCATGCAATTGAGCTCAAAATCAGAATATATTTCTTCTTCTTTCTGTCATTGTTGGGCTTCCAAATTTGTACATCTCTCAATTTGTAGGTGTTAATTATAAACACTTTTTCCTTTTTAAAAAATCTATTTTACTAGAAGATAGCTGTTGACAGAAGGTGAGGCAATTATGACTTTTTCACTAGGCAAGTTGGAAACTAATAGCCTTGTTATTCAGTCATAAATCTTCCTTTTGATATTTTTTATTCTCTGTTGACTATTGTAATCTATCATGAGACTGATGAAAATATCTTACTTTATCATACCTATTATTGATACGTGTGTGTTTGTGTGTATACACACACATCATTTCTATATTAAAATTAGAAAACTACATGTTTAAATTGCCATTCACACATTCACATATGGAATTATTTAATATAGACATTTTACATTAAAAATAACCTACTTGTAAAATAATATATTAGTAAAATCTTCTGGAAAATCTTTCCTTAATTAAATAAGATGATGCATAGAGTTTGACTGACTGAGGCAGGCCGTGTTCTCTGGAAAGCAGATAATAAGAAGTTAGGTGTGTGAAAAGTTTATTGTTAACATCCATGGGAAGAGAGGAGTGGAAGTGGAATTGGTTAGGAGGAGTTGTCAGACCTTGATGCTGATTGTATAAAGTCTTTCCGACTTTGAGCAACAGAATAAAGATTGCCCATTAAAGTCCTGTGTGGGGAGAGATGGTTAGGTTCCTGCACATCACTTTGCAACACCATTGGTCAAAAGCTACCCTGGAAAGGAAAGGAAAGGACTTTGCCTTGGAATCTAAGGTGAGTCTTAATGAGTTAACAGCTAGATGGTCAGCTAATCACACTCATCAGAAGTGGGCAGATAGTCCTTTTTCGAGTGGGGATCTGAGAGGCTCATCTCTGTGTCTGTCACAGTCTACCCCTTTGGGCCATGTAGCTTCACTTCATCTTATAGGTTCCGAGAGAGACGCTTCTTCAAGGCACTGATGAAGCTTCTCTTCCTGAGGGGAAACAGAAGAGAGCTATCACAGACCTCACTGCAGCTGGTCTTGGGGCTCAACTGGTACACAGCACTGGTACACAACAAATTTCTTTTAACTTCTTGTATCACATCTGCTAATCTTGACGACTTACGTCATGGTATGAACCACACCTTCATTCCTTAAGATTCTGAGTGCTTGGTAACCATAACTATTTGAGATCAGAGTTGCTGCACTTGTTCATTAATTTACAATTGTTCACCTAATTCACACAGGGTTAATTCTGAGGTGATGCCTTAGCTATACTTATGTCACATATTCCTATTGCCTTGTCAATCAGGCTTCCTTCATGGTGGTAAGTATAAACTTCTGTCATGGGCCCCTTACACTTGTCCTTTACTTAAATTACATTCCCTGGAGATTTATGGTGAGACATTCCAGTATTCTCACTTTCTTTAGTGTTTAATCCCTCTACTGACTATTTGGGTAATTTGGCCATGTTAATCTCACTCATCATGGGCTATTCCAAACTATCGTTTTGAGTTTAATCTCATTCAAACTTGTTTAATTTTCTAGGGCCAGTCCTAACAGCAAGTTTGTACCATTCTCTGGGGACCTTGCCAGGATGTTAAATCCTGTATACTGAAATAGTGCACTATGTCTATATATTGTCCTTTAACTAGGCTTCTGTTTTATTTTTTTTTATTTTTATTTTTTGGTCAAGTACCCTAAGATTCTTGTCTCACTGTTCCTAGTGATAATTACTTCCTTTTTCCAGCAATTATTTTGGAGATACTCTCTTTGCTCTCCAGTTAGTCTCAATATGACATGACTAGATTATGCAGCAGGCCTGGAGAGAAGATGGAAACATATCCTGATAGTAGTTACCATAGCCTTGTGAGGAAAGCTCTCTGTATTTTCTTCTTTGGGGGACTATTAATTCTTAATGAGAGTTGGAAACCATGGAATACATCTTTAAGATCAAGTGGTTCAGACAAATGTGAGGCATCAAGATCTTCTGAAACATATACACATATATCCCCAAATCGTGTGTTCAGGTATCAGGCTTTCCCAACTAGGATCTTGAGTTTGGCATGACAGACCTGCCTCAATTGGACATTTAATGATCTTTGAAGTTCAGCTCCTCTGACTATTAAATCTTTTGCTGATTTTCCATTTTTTTCCTGCTTACCTGCTACTGCATGAGATGATCCTTCTTTGTGTTTCCAGAGACTCAGATTCTTACACTAAGTTTCTAATTCTTAATTGCTGTAATCTCTATATTATCCACTTGTAAGGTGGATAGTGACAACATCTAATTTCTTTGCCCTTGTATCTATTTTTTGCTTCGTATATTTCAAACACCTGATACTGACAAGTGTAGTCCTCACCTCCTCCGTCAGATCCATTAGGCCACCCCAGCACACAACCAGTGAATGTCTGAACAGCTGAACTGCCACCTGTGCCAAGGGACATCCATTACCATTCTATATCAACTCCTATCTGAGTGACCCATCTTCCTCTCTGTCACAACAGAGGTTTAAGACCAAATATCTGAATTATTAGTTTCTTTCTTATCTTTCTTTCTACAAAATATAGAACATGATATTTAAAAAAGGAGATGGAGTTGGAGAACTTTTTTCTTTTCAATTTCAAAGCCCAGCTACCATGGCAATGTATCTCCAGCCAGAGGCTTATAAAGTAAATATTGTATTAGTTTTCTATTTCTGCAGTAACAAATTACCACAAACTTTGCAGCTTAAAATAACATCAGTTGATTATCTTATAGGTCTAAAGGTGAGAAGTCCTGAAATCAAAGTGCCAGCAGGGCTGTATGCCTTCTAGAAACTCTCGGGGAGAGTCCATTTCCCTGCCTTTCTTCATTTCCAGGGGCCATGCGGATTCATTGGTTCATGGCTCCATCTTGCATTTTCAAAGTCAGCAGCAGACTGTCTTCCAATCTCTCTCTGCTTCTGCACTTGCATTATCCTTTGTGGCACTGATCCTCCTGCCTTTCCCTTATCGGGACTTTGTGATTACATTGAGTCCACTGAGATAATCTGGGATAATCTCCCAATCCTGAGACCCTTTACATTGTAACAAAAAACATTTTGAAATAATACTTCAGATATATTACTGATGACGTTTTTTATGACCAGTTCCTTTCAGGTCTCATTAGGTAGCTACTACACTCTCTTACTGATAGGATAATGAAACAATTTTATGTAAAAACTTTGGGTTTCAGTTCCAATAAATGTTCTTGAACGTGCTTTGAGTAAGGCGAATAAGGTGTTTCAGAAAGAAAGCTTTTTTCTTGTCTTTATTTATAAAATATTCACTTTTAATATCAGGAACTAAATTGAAAGTACTCAAAAGATGAAAAATAATAATGATAATTGAAGAACATAAAATGTCACAAGAAAATTTTTTTTCTACTTTATCGTGTAAATATTATCCAATATGTTGTGAGAGAAAAAAAGATTACAGAAACATAATAAATGTTTAATCTAGTCTTTCAAGAAGAGATATAACACTTAATGCTCTGATCGGTGTCTGGGCTTATAGTCAGGACTCAGGAAGCTATCAGATAAAAAAGCTCAAAATAAGTAAGGCGGGAAAATATGAGGGTAGATGGAATATTTGGTTCACTGAAAGGCTGTAGCAGGGAGGGATTCTAAGCTTTGCAAAGAATCTCCAGGTGTATCATCATACCTGAGGGCCTGTGCAGTAGTGACTGACTAAGGGAGCTGGGCAGTTTGGCCAAAGATGGAATTGGGTTTGTGGTTGTATCTAATCAAAAACAACAACAACAAAAACAAAACAAAACAACAACAACAACAAAAGGATGAAAATGCATAGTTCATATTCTGGAAAAGGAAGATGGAAGAGTGACTTTCATGCATGTTATGTTTAGAAAGGACATGCCAGTGCCTCATCGTGGATCTGTGCACAGTAGGTTTGGGTACAAGAATAAGTGGAGATTTTACTTATTAGTAAGGTCCACAGTGAATGAGTATTGGAAACTCTGGGCCAGACACATCTTTCTGATGCCAGAGCTACATGTAAGATCTTAGGGTCTTGAATCATATCTGGGATAGAATAAGGATAAAAAGGGGCAGGGAGGAAGATTTCTGAATTAATGGAGATTTTATACAAGAGAAACACGATAGTTTACTTTTGATGACAGATATTAAAACCATTGAGTAAAATGAGAACTGAGAGCTTAGTATTTCTGTAAAATTATACAGAAATTTGTTTATTTTTTGCCAAACAGGTTTATTTTTTATCCCTGTAACACTTTATTTAATACACTAAGAAATGCTTTAAGGTAGATATAATTTTTATTTCAATTGTGATTTCCATTGAAACTTAGAGAACAAAGCAACTAGTAAATGATGTTGGGGAACAAAATATCTTCTGTATTTCTGCACATCTTGTGTAGAGACATTGATAATTTTTGCTCCAGACTATCTATTCATGGGTATTGGTATCACAAACAGCCTTGGAAAAAAAAAATCATCTTCTTTCAAAGCAGAGGGCAGATTTATTTTCGGACTAGAGTAATAAAGATAATGTCTCTCTACAGGGGAAAGGTTGGGCAGGTTTATCAACAACCCTTCAAAAATAGGGGGCTGCCTAAGCTCAGGGCCCCTTGACTGTACCACAAACCCGCTGTGCATGCAGCATCCACTGAGACTTTCTTCCTGGCACCCATGCGACTTGATGTCAAGAGGAACTGACACAAACATGAAGCTCATGATGCCTTCTATGCTATGCTTAAAAATCCTCTGTTTCTGACTCACAAATTTTTAGTAACATCTATGACACTGTGATAGGCTTACTTGTTAGCTTACATACAGGGTAAAATTTCATATCCTTCATCATGTTTAAAAATGAAAGAAGTAATATTAGTTAGAACACTGATTCAGTAGCTCTCACTTGAAACCAAAAATCTGAATATTAAACAATGTCTACTCAGGGAGTCAGCTAAAAATAAACTAGGACAAATATAATGAGGAACCTTGCTGCTTCCCTTAGTAAGATCAAATTCTTGTCTTCCCAAGTTGACAGCAAGATAATTTCTTCCCCTCATAAGCCACATTATCAATATCTTTGTTATTTAAAGTATAATTGGCAATATACTATTTTAGAAGAATGTGCCTCAGTAAATCATGGCCAAATAAGTTGTAAGGAAAACAAGTGTGATACAACTTATCCTGCTTAGATATTCTCAATACATTGACATTTAAACGCTCTGAGAAATCCTCCAATAAAGAAATTTATTTCACTTACCTCCAAATTCTCTAGACTAACTTGATTACAAAACTTCTACTAGCGTCCTATCGATCTAATGTTCCACTGAACATATTTTGAGAATACTGACTGAGATAGATGTGTATGGAAGTTTCAGTTCCCCCTGTGAAGATTCAATAATTTCAGTTCAAAAACCAAATCAACAGTAGGCAGATTAACAGAAGAAAAAGCTTAAAAATTTAAGCTCACAGGTGTCATACAAAGTATAAAACTCAAAGAAGGACCAGATTATTGAAGCTTAAATATCTCTTCATAAGGGAGTGGGAAATGGGAATTAGAGGCAATTTTTGAGGAAGAGTAAATTATTTTTAGGAGAAATAAATGGACTCACAGGACCCACAGTAGCCTGGGACAAAGTTCCTCTGGTCTCTGAGTGAGGTAACAACAAATTTTGGTAAGAGGAGAGGCAAAACTCTACTGGGGATAATGTTGTCTTATTATGAAATATCTCTCAGGTAAAAGACCACAAATAATAGATGAAAAGTCTGCCCACGTGGGTGTGGTGACCACCCTTAGATTCTTCTTTGGTGATTGTTCTCCATGGTTAATATGACTTTAGACAGGTTATTGAAGGCAATTGTGTTTGTTTTGGAAAAACTTTCCTCAGTCAAATAATAAAGGTGCTTCAGAAAAAGTCCCTCCCTATGCATGGGACAGGGAAGAAACAAGGGAAGATAAGAGACCTTCATTTTGAGGCAGCTTCTAAGGCCTTTTAATTTTCTTTAAGTCAAAGTCCTCAGGATGCCAAAGGGCCATTCTTTGGGGTTTTGTTTCTGAGCCTCAAGATGTGTGTCCTCTGGACCTGTTCTCATCCTGTTATGACACAGCCATGAATAACTTCCAGTTTAAGTGGTTGTATCTCTACAAAGAGAGACAAGAAAAGATTTGCGAGCCCATACTTATGCTGTAGCAATTATTCTTAACCTCAGATTCAAAATAAAATCAAAAGTTGATATTTTAATTTTTTATGTTTTTGCTTTTATAAATGCATCATCTTTAATTTTTTTATTGTTTCCATAAGTTATTAGGGTACATATGGTATTTAGTTATGTGAGTAAGTTCTGTAGCGGAGATTTGTGAGATTTGTTGCACCCATCACCTGAGTAGTATACACCACACCCTATCTGTAGTCTTTTATCCTCGCTCCCCTTCCACCCTTCCCCCCTAGTCCCCAAAGTCCATTGTATTATTCTTATGCCTTTGTGTCCTCATAGCTTAGCTCCTACATATCAGGGAGAACATATGATGTTTGGTTTTCTATTCCTGAGTTACTTCATTTAGAATAATAATCTCCAATTTCATCCAGATTTTCTAGCGAGAAATGCTGTTAATTCATTCCGTTTTATGGCAGAGTATAGTCTATCATATATTATATATACTTATTACAGTATATTGAATATATAATATATATACTGTATATAATATATAAAATATTATATATACTGTATATTATATATATACTGTGATATATATAATATATAAAATACATTTTATATCTGTACATTTTATATATATATCACAGTTTCATTATCCACACATTGACTAATGCACATTTGGGTTGGTTCCACAATTTTGAAATCACAAATTGTGATGCTATAAACATGTTTGTGCAAGTATCTTTTTTGTATAATGACTTCTTTTCCTCTGGGTAGACACCCGATAGTGGGATTGCTGGATCAAATGGTAGTTCTACTTTTAGTTCTTTAAGGAATCTCTACCCTGTTTTTCATAGTGGCTGTACTAGTTTACATCCCACCAGCAGTGTGGAAGTGTTCCCTGCTCACCGCATCCACGTCAATGCCTACTGGTTTTTGATTTTTTGATTACGGCCATTCTTGCAGGAGTAAAGTGGTATCGTATTGCGGTTTAGATGTGCATTTCCTTGATCATTAGTGATGTTGAGCACCTTTTCATGTTTGTTGGCCATTTGTATATCTTCTTTTGAGAATTGTCTATTCCTGTCCTCCCACTTTTGGATGGATTTTTTTTTTTTTTCTTTGCTGATTTGTTTGAGTTCGTTGTAGATTCTGGATATTAGTCCTTTGTCACATATATAGATTTTGAAGATTTTCTCCCAGTCTGTGGGTTGTCTGTTTGCTCTGCTGATTGCTCCTTTTGTCGTGCAAAAGCTTTTTGTTTTAACTAAGTCCCAACTAATTATCTTTGTTTTTATTGTATTTGCTTTTGGATTCTTGGTCAGGAAATCCTTGCCTAAGCCAATGTCTAGAAGGGGCTTTCTAATGTTACCTTCTAAATTTTTACAGTTTCAGATCTTAGATTTAAGACTTTAATCCATCTTGGGTTGATTTTTGTGTAAGGTGAGAGATGAGGATCCAGGTTTAGTCTCCTACATGTGGTTAGCAAATTATTCCATCACCATTTGTTGAAAAGGGTGTCCTTTCCCCACTTTATGTTTTTGTTTGTTTTGTCGAAGATCATTTGGTGGTAGGTATTTGTGTTTACTTTTGGGTTCTTTATTCTGTTCCATTGGCTTCTGTGGCTATTTTTATATCAGTACCACACTGTTTTGGTGACTATGGTCTTATAGTATATTTTGAAATCAGGTAATGTGATGCCTCCAGACTTGTTCTTTTTGCTTAGTCTTTCTTTGGCCATGCAAGCTCTTTTTTGGTTCCATATGAATTTTAGAATTGTTGTCTGTAATTCTGTGAAGAATGATGGTGACATTTTGATGGGGACTACATTGAATTGTAGATTGCCTTTGGCAGTATGGCCATTTTCACAATATTGATTCTATCCATCCATGCGCATGGAATGTGTTTCAATTTGTTTCCGTTATCTAGGATTTCTTTCAGCAGTGTTTTGTAGTTTTCCTTGTACAGGTCTTTTGCCTCATTGGTTAGGTATATTCCCAAGTATTGTATTGCATTGTATTGTATTGTATTGTATTGTATTGTATTGTATTGTATTGTATTGTATTGTATTATATTGTATTGTATTGTGTTTTGCAGCTATTGTAAAAGGGGTTGAGTTCTTGATTTGATTACCTGCTTGGTCACTGTTGGTGTATAGAAGAGCTACTGATTTGTGTACATTAATCTGGTATCCAGAAACTTTGCTGAATTCTTTTATCAGTTCTAGGAGCTTTCTGGAGGAATCTTTAGGGTTTTCAAGGTAAACAATCATATTGTCAGCAAGCAGTGACAATTTGACTTCCTCTTTACTGATTTGGATGCTCTTTATTTATTTCTCTTGTCTGATTGCTCTGGCTAGGACTTCCAGTACTATTTTGAAGAGCAGTGGTAAGAGTGGTCATCCTTGTCTTGTTTTACTTCTCAGAAGGAATGTTTTCAACTTTTCCCCATTTAGCATTATTTTGGCTATGGGTTTGTCATAGATGGCTTTTATTGTGTTGAGGTATGTCCCTTGTATGGTGATTTTGCTGAGAGTTTTAATCATAAAGCAATGCTGGATTTTCTCAAATGCTTTTTCTGCATTTATTGGGATGATCATGTGTTTTTTTGTTTTTGATTTTTTTGATTCTGTTTATGTGGTGTATCACATTTATTGACATGTGTATGGTAAACCATCCCTACATCCCTGGTTTGAAACCCACTTGATCATAGTGGATGAACTTTTTGATATGTCATTGGATTCAGTTAGATAGTATTTTGTTAAGGATTTTAGCATCTATGTTCCTCAAGGATATTGATCTGTAGTTTCTTTTTTGGTTATGTCCTTTCCTGGTTTTGGTATTAGGGTGATGCTGGTTTCATAGAATGAATTAGGGAGGGTTTCCTCTTTCTCTATCTTCTGGAATAGTGTCAAGAGGATTGGCACCAATTCTTCGAATGTCTGGTAGAATTCTGCTGTGAATCTGGCTAGTCCTGGACTTTTTTTGTTGTTGGTAATTTTTTAACTACCATTTCAATCTCACTGCTTGTTATTGGTCTGTTCAGGGTGTCTAATTCTTCTTGACTTAAGCTAGGAGGGTTGTATTTTTCCAGAAATTTATTCATCTATTTTATATTTTCTAGTTTATAAGAATAAAGGTGTTCATGGTGGCCTTGAATGATCTTTTGTATTTCAGTGATGTCAGTCGTAATATCTCCTGTTTCATTTTTTAATGAGGTTATTTGGATTTTCTCTCTTCTCTTCTCAGTAATCTTGCTAATGGTCTATCAATTTTATTTATCTTTTCAAAAAACAAGCTTTTTGTGTCATTTATCTTTTGTATTTTTTGTTATTGTTGTTGCAATTTCATTTACTTCAGCTCTGATCTTGGTTATTTCCTTTCTTCTGCTGGGTTTTGGTTTGGATCATACTTGTTTCTCCGGTACCTTGAGGTGTGACATTAGAATTTAAGTTTGTGCTCTTTCAGTCTTTTAAATGTATTTTTGTTGTTGCAATTTCATTTAATTCTGCTCTGATCTTGGTTATTTCCTTTCGTCTGCTGGGTTTTGGTTTGGTTCACATTTGTTTCTCCAATACCTCGAGGTGTGAGATTAGAATTTCAGTTTGTGCTCTTTCAGTCTTTTTGATGTAGGCATTATGAACTTTCCTCTTATTATTGCCTTTGCTTTATCGTAGATGTCTTGATAGGTTGTGTCATTATTGTCATTCAGTTCAAATAATTTTTAAATTTCTATCTTGATTTCGTGCTTGACTCAATGCTCAATCAGGAGCAGGTTCTTTAATTTCCATGAATTTACATGGTTTTGAATGTTCTTTTTAGAGTTGATTTCCACTTTTATTCCACTGTGGTCTGAGAGACTGCTTGATATTTCAGTTTTCTTACATTTATGAGGCTCGCTTTATGGCCTATCATATGATCTATCTTGGAGAAAGTTCCATGCTCTGTTAAATAGAATGTGTATTCTGCTTTCGTTGGATGCAATGTTCTGTATATATCTGTTAAGTCAATTTGTTGCAAAGTATAGTATAAGTCCATTGTATCTTGGTTGACTTTCTGTCTTGATGACCTGTCCAACGCTGTCAGTGGAGTATTGAAGTCTCCTACTATTGTTGTGTTGCTGTCTATCTCATTTCTTAGGCCTATTAGTAACTGTTTTATAAATTTGGGAGCTTCAGTGTTAGGTGGATACATGTTTAGGACTGTGATATTTTCCTGTTGGACAAGGCCTTTTACCATTACACGATGTTCCTCTTTGTCTCTTTTAACTGTTCTTGCTTTAAAGTCTGTTTTTTTCCGACATAAGAACAGATACCCCTGCTCGCTTTTGTTGTCCATTTGCATGAAATGCCTTTTTCTACCCCTTTACTTTAAGTTTATGTGAGTCCTTATGTGTTAGATGAGTCTCCTGAAGGCAGTGGATAGCTGGTGGGTGACTTATTATCCGTTCTGCAATTGTGTATCTTTTAAGTGGAGAATTTAAGTCATTTACATTCAATGTAAGTATTGAGATGTGAGGTACCATTGCATTCATCATGTTATTTGTTGCCTGTGTACCTTGTTTTTTTGTTTGTTTGTTTTTTGTTTTTGCTTTTTAACTTGTATTTTTGTTTTATAGGCTCTGTGTGATATATGCTTTAAAGTGGTTCTGTTTTGATGTGTTTCCAGGATTTGTTTAAAGATTTAGAGCTCCTTTTAGTAGTTTTTGTAGTGGTGGCTTGGTAGTGATGAATTCTCTCAGCATTTGTTCACCTGAAAAAGACTTTATCTTTCCTTCATATATGATGCTTAGTTTTGCTGGATTCAAATGCCTGGCTAATAATGGTTTAGTTTGAGGAGGCTGAAGATAGGGCCCCAATTCTTTCTAGCTTTTAGGGTTTCTGCTGAGAAATCTGCTGTTAATCTGATAGGTTTTCCTTTATAGGTTACCCTAGTAGTTTTTTCACATAGCTCTATCTGTGATGAAGTTCCCAGGTGTTCTTTGTACTTCTTGTATTTGGATGGCTAGGTCTCTAGCAAGGTCAGGAAAGTTTTCCTCAATTATTTCCCCAAACGTGTTTTCCAAACTTTAGATTTCTCTTCTTCCTCAGGAACACCGATTATTCTTAGGTTTGGTCGTTTAACATAACCCCAGACTTCTTGAAGACTTTGTTTATATTTCTTCATCTTTGTTGAATTGGGTTAATTCGAAGACCTTGCTTTCGAGCTCTGAATTCTTTCTTCCACTTGTTCAATTCTATCGCTGAGACTTTGCAGACCATTTTGCATTTCTATAAGTGTGTCCATTGTATCCTGACGTTTTGATTGTTTTTTTATTTATTCTATCTATTTCCTTGAATATTTCTCCCTTCACTTCTTGTATTACTTTTTGGATTTCCTTGCACCGGGCTTCACCTTTTTGTAGTGCCTCCCTGATTAACTTAATATCTAACCTCCCGAATTCTTTTTCAGTTAGTGATATGAACCGTCTATTGGTCTCTCAGCTGTGGACACCAGCACCTGTTCCAGTGGAGGTAGCAGGGGGGTGAAATGGACTCTGTGAAGGTTCTTAGCTTTGGTGGTTTAATGCTGTATTTTTGTACTGGTTGGCCTCCTGCCAGAGAACATCAGCTGTGGTAGTATAGAGAGGAACTAGTGGTGGGCAGGGCCCTAAAACTCTCAAGATTACATGCCCTCTGTTTTCAGCTACTAGGGTGAATATGGAAGGCCCATTATGTGGGGGCAGGGCTAGGCATGTCCGAGCTCAGACCCTCCTTGGGCAGGTCTTGCTGTGGCTGCTGTGGGGTATGGGGTGAGGCCCCCAGGTCAATGAAATTGTGTACCTAGGAAGATTATGGCTGCCTCTGCTGATTCATGCAGGTTGTCAGGGAAGTGGAGGAAAGTGAACAGTTACAGGCCTCACCCAGTTCCCTTGCAAATCAAACGGCTGGTCTCACTCCCACCATGCCCCCCCTAACAGCCCCAAGTCTGTTTCCAGGCAGTGGGTGAGCGAGGCTTGAGAACTTGCCCCAAGCTACCTGCCTCCCATCTGCGAAATAAAAGTGCTCAGTTCTTGACCTGCCTGTGGAGTCTGCACATCGGATTTACGCCCTCTCTGGAGTTCTGGCCAGGAAGCTTCTTGCCTGGTTCAAATTGCTACTAAGTTCAGCTGGAAACTTCCTTCTCCCTGTGGCATTTTCCCTGCTCCTCTGGCTGCCCTCCCAATGCATCTCTACGGTGCCAGGCAGGAATAGCTTGCTTGGGGTCCCAGTGAGCTCCCAGGGCCTTTCCTGCTGGTTCCTCGGCCCCTGTATTTCGCTCGGCTCTCCGAATTGTGGTAAGGTAAGGTGGGAAACGTCTCCCTTCAGTTTCTCTAGTGGAGTTGTGCATTTGGGAAAGGAGGATCTCTCTTCCTCACTTCTGCAGTTGGGGAACTCACAGTATTTGAGGTATCTCCCAGGTCCTGAAAGAGCAGTTTGTTTCCTTCGGAGGGTCTGTGGTTCCTCTTGGGATTGCTGGTTTGTTCTTGCCAAAAGTTGATATTTTTAACGCTCCCCAGACTAATATTATATGCATCCAGTGTTAAAGTACCACTGTAATACAGCAATTAGGCAGGAACTCTTTCTTGGGGAAATCATAAGGAACAGAAGTCTAGAGTCTAAATTTTATTCTGACAATATAGTGGCTACTCATCACATGTGGCTACATAAATTTTAATTTAAATGAGTGTAATTAAACAACATTTAAAATTGTATTAATCATTCTGGTCACATTCTGCATACTCAGTAGGCACGTGGAGTTAGTGACTATAGTATGGAACAACTTAGATATCTCATATTTCCATTATCACAGAACATTCAACTGGACAGTGCTGGTATGTTAGATATAGAGCTCTGTCCCGGCATGACTAGTCAAACTTAGAGGCTTTAGGTTTGGTTTTATTAAGACAGCCAGTGGTTTTCTCTAAGGGGTACAAAGGTGTTGTAGACAGAAATCTGTATTTATATAATTTATGTGTGTGTGTGTGTGTGTGGAGAGAAAGAGAGAGAATAATGGTGATAGTCTCACATATTATTACAAGGCTGATGTAACACAGAAATTGTCAGGAAGGACTTACTGTCCTTAAAAGCCTATTTGTAGAAATTTTTCCAATTAATCAGTGCTTATTGTTTTTATGTTGCTTCCCAAAAGTACTTTCTCTAATGTCATTACTATTGATTTTCTCCCTGTGGGTCCCTGATTTATCTGGCTTTTGTCCTGGAATGGTTTCGTAGCTAAGGAAGAAATCATGACCAATAGTTTTGTAAACTATTTTCAAAGATGTCACTGTCAACCTCAAAATCTAAACCTATAACCTAGATTTTTCTTCAGCATACTTCCAACAGAAGGCTATAAAAATATTTCAAGGAACAAACATAAATAGTCAAAAGAGAGTTATTTTGTGTCATAAAAAATCTCTGCATTGTTACATAAG
This sequence comes from Macaca fascicularis, assembly GCF_037993035.2. Classification (NCBI taxonomy): domain Eukaryota; kingdom Metazoa; phylum Chordata; class Mammalia; order Primates; family Cercopithecidae; genus Macaca; species Macaca fascicularis. Next base: position 188,009,583 of record NC_088376.1, on the reverse strand, counting down.
AAAAAAATTAAGTTTTTGCAATAGAGATTTTATGATTTAGCTAATCAGTGTAAACTGTGAAGACAACATTTTATGGTTATCAAATATGTAATTTAATAAATGTCATGAAGCATGTGAGAAAAACAAACAAATTCTTTTTAATCATTGCTCTTGTTATTTTAAAGATCAATGCTTATCTATGGGGAAGGATATTTTGCTGTTTCCTTTCCATGGGGTAGCTGAGAAAGGGAGAATCTAAGAAAATAATTTTCTGATTCTAATTTTCTAACTCTGACTCCAATTTTCATTGACTAAAAAATATAAATACTTGTTAATAAAAAAGTATTAAGGACTATTCTGAACACCCTAATACAACGGTCATCTTGTTTCAATTTTATGGAACTAAGGAAAGGGACAAAATTTCCAATTTCTTTATCATATTTTGACCTTGGTGTGTTTTTATACATAGAAATTTTGCAAGGTATATGAGACAGAGAACAATATTGACTGAATTTAATAGTGGCCTCAATAATTACAAAAGCTTCCCTAAAACTGAACCTTTTCGAGCAGTGAAAGAGAGTAAACACAGAGAAAAAATGTTTTCCTTAATAAGCTAAATGATAATAGCTCTCAGGTACACAGCATTCACACATTAAAAGTGCTTTCACAGTGGTTTTCTGTTCAGCATGTAAGAAGCTGGGAAATCACCACTCTGTCCTAACAAGTGAAAAACTCAACAACTAAAAATTCAACAGCTTCTTTGAACTAGAGAAGTGAAGTCGCAGGAAAAACAACTGCCTCAAAATTGAAGAGATGGGAAAATGCAGAGAATCACAACTTATTGGAGAAGAAATCCACCAAATGAAAACTTTATGAGAACCAGTACTGGAGCAGGAAAACCTGAACTGGAATTGACAAATCGCTGAAGGTTTATTGTGGACAATTCTGAGAACCAAATATGCCCAGACAACCGAATCAGAGGGGCCCCCTACTTTTTTGAGTTTTACCTCCAGAAGCTTCACTAGATTCTCACAGTAAATATTATAGAGAAATCTCCTTACGTTTCCAATAGAGAGTGGGGAAAGAGAATCATTTTGAAATTTTCCAGAGCATTCTATTTTTCTTAATGAGGCCTGTCTTCAAGAGGTTTTCTTTAACAGAATCTAAACTATTGGAATTTTTGTTTCAGAGTCCAAACAATGTAGGGGAAGAGAAATATCCGACTCCAGGCCATCCTAGCCAGTGTGTTCCATCTAAAGCGGGATGGGAGGATTGAGTAACACTTGTGAAGTACACAGCTCGGAGGTGAAGGCTCACTAAAAAACTAAGATCTAATCATGGAACCACAGAATACTTTCCCTTTCCTTACCCTTTACCACCACATCACTAAAGCCTATTTAATACAGATCCTCTTACTCAGTACATAATATTCAGCTATGAAGATGAAATTACAAGGCATACACACACAAAAAAGAAAAAGGGCAGCTGTGGTGGGATGCACTTGTAGTCCCAGCTACTAGGCAGGCTGAGAAAGGAGGATCACTCATAGCCAGGAGTTTGAGCCTGCAGTGAACAATGACCATGCCACCGCACTCCAGCCTAGTAACAGCAAGACTCTACCTAAAAAAAAAATTACAAGTCATACTGAAAGGCAAACGAAACAAGCAAAAAAGCCAACACAGTTTGTAGAGATGGAACAAGCATCAGAAGCAGACTCAGATATGGCAGCGATGTTGAAATTATCAGACCAAGAACCTAAAACAACTATTATTAATGTGCTTGAATTGTGTAAAGTAGACAGCATGTAAGGAAAAATGAATAGAGAGATAGAAATTCTAAGAAATATTTTTTAAGTGGTAAAGAACAAGGGGACTATAGCAAAAAAGAGAGTACATTTGATGAGCAAATCAGTAGACTGGACACAGCTGAGGAAAAAGAAATCCGGCCTTGAGAATATCTCAGTTAAAACTTCCAAATTAGAAAATCAAAGAGAAAAAAGAGTGAAAAAAAAAAAAAAACTCCCACGGAATACCCAAGAACTGCAAAATATTTACAAAATGTGTTATATACATATAACGAGGATAATAAGATAAAATACTGGGGAAAGGAAGAAAATAATACTTGAATTAATGATGCCTGAGAATTTCTCCAAACTAATGTCAGATACCAAATCACAGATATAGAAAGCTCAGAGAACACAAAGCAGGATACATTTTTTAAAAAAATCCTACACCTAGGCATCTTCTGCAGTCAAACTGAAGAAAATCAAAAATAAATAAAAAGTCTTAAGCAAAGTCAGGGGGCTTGGGGAACCTTACAGGAGAAAAGAAAAAAATTACATTTTACTTCTCTCCAGAACCCATATAACAAAAAGTGAATGGGGTGAAATATTTAAAAAGTTGAGAGAGAGAGAGAGAGAGAGAGAAGCAAAACAAAGAAAAAATGCCACCAACCTGGAATTCTGTATCCTATAAAATGATCCTTTAAAAGTAAAAGAGAAATGAAGACATTCTCATACAAACAAATGCTGAGAATTTTTTACCAATAGAAGTGCCTTGTAAGAAATTTTGAAATAAGTTCTTCAAAAAAAAAAAGAAAGAAAGAAAGAAAAAATTATATAGGTGAGAACCTACATAAAGGAAAGAAGAACATTGGAAAATAAATAAGTGAAGGTAAAATAAAAACACTTATTTTTCTTATTTTCAGTTGCTATAACAGATAATTTGTTCAAGATAATAGCCAAAATATATTCATATATATGTATGCAAATCTATGTGTATATATAATATGTGCTTATGTATACATATATGTATAATGCATAATAGTAATGATAAAGGAAACACTCAGAGGGAGGAATTAGAAATAATTTTTATTACATAGTACTCACACTACCCAGAATATGGTATAATGTTGTTAGAAAGTGGAACTGAAAATGTAATTGGATTAATTGTAAATATATATTACAAACTATAAGGTAACCATCTAAAAATCATAAAAAATAAATAAAACTACGACTCATAGGCTAAGAAACAGGAAATAAAATACTATAAAATGCTCAATTAAAACCACAAAAGACAAAAACATGGAAGACAAAATCATAGATATCAATCCAGTTATTTAGATAGTCACTTTAAACCTCAATGGTCTAAATATAGCAATTAAAATAGAGAGATTATCAGGGCTGATCAAACAACAAGATGAAACTATGTGTTGTCTACAAGAAACCCACTTAAATATAAGGCACATACATATTATAGCGGTTGGTTAGAGAAAGATATGAAGATATACCATGCTAACACCAATCAAAAGAAAGCAGAACTAGCTATATTAATTTTGTGCAAGCTGACTTTGGAGCAAGGACAATTCTCAGGAACAAAATGGGACATTACATAATGATAAAGATCAATTATCCATAAATACTTAATAATCTATAATGTGTAAATGCCTGACAATAGAGCATCAATATGTCTGCTATCAGGAGGAATAAACCAAAATGCAATTGAAGAAAGACAACTGGAGATTAAACAACACATTCTAAAATAACACTGGAGATTGAACAACACAGTCCTAAATAACACATAGCTCGAAGAAGAAATCTAGAAATTTGAAATGTTTTGGTAATAGTTATATTTTAGTAAGTTTCAAAAATTACTATATAGCCATAGTAATCAAGACATTGTGGTACTAGCAGCGTAATAGACAAATAGATCAATGGAACAAAGAAAAAGGGACCCAAGATACAAATCAACATAAATATAGTCAACTGATCCTTAACAACAACAACAACAACAAAACCTAAAGAAATACAACTGAGTGAGGAGTTTTTCATTAAATAGTATAACAACTGGATATTCACATACAAAACAAATAAAACTAGAAATAGGCTTTATACCCTTCACCAAAATTAACTGAAAATTGAATCACAGACCTAAATGTAAAGTACAAAATTATAAAACTCTTAGATGATAACATAGGATAAAACTTTGATGATATCAGTATGGTGATGACTTTTTAAATACAACACTGAAAGCACAATCTATTAAAGAAAAAATGGAAAATCTGGACTTCATTATCATCTTCTACTCTATGAAAGACATTGTCCAGAAAATTAGAACACAAGTCACAGACTGAGAGAAAATATTTGTTATATACATGACTGATAAAAGATTATCCAGTATGTAAAAAGTATTATTAAACTTTGACAACAAAAAAAATGAAAAACCCAATTCAAAAATTGAGTGTAAAATCTCAGTAAAGAAGATATATAGATGGCAAATAATCATATGAAAAGATACGCAACGTTTGTCATGAAATAATTGCAAATCAAAACAGCAATGAGATACCATTACAAACCTATTAGAATGGCCAAGATCCCAAACAGTAACAACTTGACATGCTGGCTAGGATATAAAGCAACGAGATCTCTCATTCGTTGCTGGTGGGAATGCAAAATGGTACAGCCACATTGGAAGACAGTTGGTGCTTTCTTACAGAATTAAACATACTCTTACCATATGACCAAGTAGTTATGCTTCTTAGTATTTATCCAAATGAGTCAAAATCTTATGTCTACACAAAATCCTGCAAACAGATGTTTGTAGCAGCTTTATTCATAATTGTCAAAACTTGGAAGCAACCCAGGTGTCTTTTACTAGGTGAGTGGCTAGATAAACTGTGATACATCCAGACAATGAAATATTATTCAGAGCTAAAATAAATGAGCTATAAAGTCATAAAAAGACATGGAGGAATACTAAATGCATATTATTTTGTGAAAGAGGCCAATCTGAATGGCTGTGTACTAGATGATTCCAACAATGTAAAATTCTGGAAAAAGCAAAAGTATGAAGACAGTATAAAGATCAGTGGTTGCCAAGGGTTTGGGGTAAGCAGGGGTGAATAGGTAGGGCACGTGATTTTTAGCGTAATGAGACTATTCTATATGGTATTATAGTGGTGGATATATGTTATTACATTTATCAAACCCTTTAAAATGTACAATGAAGAGTGAACTCGAATGTAAAGTATGGGCTTCAGGTGATAATGATGCATCAGTGAAGGGTTGTCTATTTCAACAAATGTACCACTCTGGTGAGGAATTTTGGTGGTGAAAGAAACTGCATGTGCAGGGGAAGAGAGAATATGGGAAATATCTCTGTACCTTTCCCTCAGTTTTTTAGAGTAGACCTAAAACTACTCTAAAAAGTAAAGTCTGTCCTAAAATGCTCTCACATAATTTTCCTGTTTTAATCCTCATACAAATCACAGAAATTCAGCAAGATGGGAATGGTTCTATTTATTTAACAGAGGAAATTGAAACTTGTATTGGACTATGAAACCGGAAATTACAGTAACTAAACTATAAATGAATTTTCCAATTCTGGTTCAGTGCTCTCTTCATGTAGCATGCTGAAGTTTCTAAAATCTGATATGTCTCAGTGTTTACTGAAATTAGAGAAATTATTGAAACCAATTATAAAATTATATATATATTATTTTAAGTGAATATGTTAACTGGTATTTAAAACACTAAGGTGTGTATACAGTTACATATAAATGTGTGTATATACACACATTTTTCTAGACATCGAGCCAACAAAATTGTGTGAATTTAGGTAGGTTGGTGCAAAAGTAATTTTGGTTTTTGCATTGTTGAAATTTGCCATTTGCTGTTGGAATATATTCTTAAATAAATGTGGTCATATTATACATCATTTTAATGTGCATTTCTTGCTTTTTTTTAGTAACTCATTACTTTGCTTTTTATTTTATACTTATTTTAGACTGGAAATGATGCTAGACAAAAAGCGAATTCCAGCAATTTTCTGATTCAAGTTCAAAATGGTCAGAAAGCAGCAGAGACAACTTGCAACATCAACAACGCATTTGGCCCAGGAACTGCTGATGAATGCACAGTGCAGTAATGGTTCAGAAAGTTTTGCAATGGAGACCAGAGCCTTGAACATGAGGAACATAGTGGCTGGCCATTGAAAGTTGACAACTATCAATTGGGTGCAATCATCAAAGCTGATCCTCTTAAAACTATATGAGAAGTTGTTGAGGAAGTCAACGTTGACCATTCTACGGGTCATTTGGCATTTGAAGCAAATTGAAGAGATGAAAAGGCTCAACAAGTGGGTGCCTCATGAGCTGAGCAAAAATAAAAAAAAAAATGTCATTTTGAAGTGTCATCTTCTCTTATTCTGTGCAACAACAATGAACCGTTTCTTGATCAGACAGTGATGGGTGATGACAAGAGGATTTTACACGAGAACTGGAGATGACCAGCTCAGCGGTTGGACCAAGAAGAAGCTGCAAAGCACCTCCCAAAGCCAAGCTTGCATCAAAAAAATGTCACAGACACTGTCTGGTGGTCTGCTGCCTGTTTGCCATTACGACTGAGAGGTATGATCAGCAATTTGATGAGATGCACCAAAAACTGCAATCCCTTCAGCTGACATTGGTCAACAGAAAGGGCCCAATTATTTTCCACGACAATGCTTGATCACATGTCACACAACCAATGCTTCAAAAGTTGAATGAATTGGGCTACGAAGTTTTGCCTCATCTGCCATATTCACCTGACCTCTCACCAACCAACTACCACTTCTTCAAGTATCTCAACAATTTTTTGCAAGGAAACTGCTTCCACAACCAGTAGGATGCAGAAAATGCTTTCCAAGAGTTCATGGAGTCCCAAAGCATAAATTTTTATAGTACAGGAATAAACAAACATTTCTCATTGGCAAAAATATGTTGACTGTAATTGTTCCTATTTTGGTTAATAAAGATGTGTTTGAGCCTAGTTATAATTATTTATCATTCATTGTTTGAAACCGCAATCACTTTTGTACCAACCTAAGTTAAGTGTTATAATGCTTTCTGTTTGGAATACATACAAAAGTATGTGTTTAATAGAATATATAGAAGAATAACAGATTTACATTAAGTAAGACCACAAAATGGACATGCGAAGTCAACAATATACTTTACTATTAACATAAATATTAAAATACAGTGAACGACATCCAAACTCATTACTTTTTAGGAGTTTTCAGATAGAAAGGGCCCCAGATTGAAACCGATGCAGTTGTATTAGCCATCTCTCTCAAAAGTGAACTTGTAGATACACTTTCCCACCAAAATATTATTGTAAAAACCATGTAGTGAGGAGTAGAATTTTATGATGTATTAAGTGATGCTGAACTCGAACTTCTAGGCCCAACTCAGAGTAACAATAACACAAAAAAAGATATCTGTGTGTCAAAGGATATAACAAAGTTCTGGTAAAAACAATCCACCTGGCTGCGGCTACCATTCTAAACTTTGTTAATCTATGTATATGCAAATATGCATCTAAAATCCCTATAACTAAATTTGTTGGAATTTCTTATTGTAAATATTTTTGCTCATTGTAACATAATGATCTTGCTGACACTAACAAAAGTGAGAATATCTAACACTGAACAATTTTTGACTCTGTTCTGTTTTCCTTAGCCCAAGAAGTGTAGTTTTGAGGATTATATTTCCTTGCTAGTTGGCATGCAACTGTAGGCATTTGTTGGGTAAACTTGCCCTTCTCTTTCACCCTCCAGTGCCCTGAAAGCCACACCACTTCTCTTATTCAACCCCGTACTCCAGCAGGTCAGGCTCATCTCCAAATCCATCCTGGGCCTATCTCCTTAAATAACCTTCTCCTTTACCATCCCCACCCCCACTATGCCACAGGCTTCATTTTTCATAAACATAAAATTCAAAAAGGATGTCTCTCTGTGATTTTGCTCCTGCATCAACATTAAGCCCACACATGTGGTATAAAGAACTCAGAGTGAATTTATTTATGGTATTATTCTTTTAAAATAGGTCTGTTGCTAACAGGTCTCTGGGTATGCACATGAAATTCACACAGCTATAAAGGGAAAGAAACAAATGCCAGATACACAGCACCAAGCTGAGAAACCAAATGGTAAGCAGAGACAATGAAGGAGCTGAGCTTAGAGGTTAGCATTGAAACCTAGCCCTGACTGCTATTTGGAACATCAAGCATCCTGATGAGTATAGAGCATTATATGATTCTCAGGTAATAAAGAAATTTGGCTTCAGTGCCCTCATTGTGACTGCATATGGTCAACAGTTTAAGGAGGTAATGAAATAAGAAAAAAAGTGCATTTTGTAGTCTCCATCAAAGAAAGAAATGAGTGGTAATATTTTAGCTCTTCTCCCTACCTCATAAGGTTAATAATATAATTAAAATAGTGCAAAATATAGTAACTGCCCAAGATAGTCAAAAGAAAAATACTGTTTCTGTTAAAGGTGATCTAAGATTGCCAAAAAACCAAAACATTACTGGCATTTGGTCATCTGTGTTGAAGGATAGATATTCTGTAAAAAGTTCAGAGAAGCTCTTATCCAGAATTAAAAGAATTGTTCATTTTACTGTGAGAAAATCCTTAAGTGCCTTCAGATATAGTGCAAACTGCTACATCTAAAGAATGCTCAGTGACTTAAGTGTGGAACAGTGTGCTTCTGGCTTGGAAGCTGGAGGCCCAGTCTTGGGAAACATCAACTTTTGGGTCAGCTGTTGTGCACACATCCCACAACATCCAGAGCAACAGATTATGTGCTGATAATCTTTTCCAGTCACCAGTTTAGAGCTCATGGAGAAAGACAAGGAAAAAGGAAAGGATCAGAATTCCTGCCTGTCCTCTGGTTCTCAAGCCTCTGCCACAGCTGCTATATTTTGTCCAAACAAAAAGATTTGAAAATGAACTTTCCAGTTTTATCTGACGTTCTTCTTTGTTCAAAATGTGGTCTCCCATCACCATCCCTGTATCTCCAAAGATTTTAATAAGAATTGTAATTATTTTGGCAATTTGAAATCACTATTTCTGAAGTAGGTTTGAATGCTTGTGTAAGTCTCTCAGCAAGATTATTTGTAGTTAGACAGGAAACATTTGTTTTTTATTTAAATGTAAATGGATTTTATGAAGCAGATTCACTGTGCTTTGGTTAGCACCTTGTCTGAGTCTGACAATGTAGAGCATACTCATACACAACACATTACACAAAGTGGATTTATTATTTACAGATTGGCAGTAAGGGACAAAAGAGGCATCAAATTCATTGGGAGCCAGTTCCTCAAAGCTCAAGAAAGCTGCGTGGGGTATATAGAGTCTACACTGCATGTGGCCCAATTTACACCACAACTGAGGGAGCCCCACAGGGAGCCTGCCAGGGTTATATACATTAGGGGCACCAGGACTCACTGGCAAAGCCTTGAAGGATATCCCTCTTCCAGAGGAGAGAGGAGCAAAGCTTAAGCTGTCTCAGGCAGTTGCTCCCTAACTCAAGATGTTACGTTTCCTAAGAGTAACAGGAACAAGGTCCCAACTGTTTGAGGCAGCTCCTCCCTATCTGAGTTCTTGCATTCTGGGCATATCCTAGTTATTCTTGAGAACTACAGGCAAGAAAGTGGAGAGAGCTGGGTCAGTCCGAGGCCACCAGAGAACTGCTCTGCATATATTTAGTGACTAATGGGTTTGGCTGATAATATATCTTTAAGTACTGATGATCAGAAAAGATCTGTTTTAATTATTGCTATATTGTTTCATTATTGTTTATCTTCTCTTTATCCCATGTAATTCTAAATACAAATCTCTGAAAAATTAAGGGTAAGATAATTTTTTTCTTGACTAATTTTTATGGTTGCTTACAATTAGGAAATATGTCAAATAAATTCACCATAAATAAATCAACATACATCAACAAAACATCCCAAACTCAGTTGTATTAATTTTCTTAAGACATAATTGTTTATGAAGAGCTGAGCCTTTGCTACCTTTTTGAGCTCCAAATCTTGTGAATAGGCCAAAAAGTCACTTCCACAATCATTTATAGAGAACTTATTAAAATTGAGTCAATGGTAAGTGTGGGATTCAAAAATGAAAAGTGAAGTATACCTTCAAGAAATATGCAACATTCACTGTAACACAGTGCAGAATAAGCTAGTGCAGTTAAAGCATAAACAAAATGCTCAGGGAAACTAGAGTGGGGACCAATGAGGAGAAGGAAGAGCTTGATGGAATAAATGTTAAATAATGTGAATTTTTAATAATAAATGTAGGTAGGCAAAGAAGAGAGGAATTTACTATAGGCACAAGTTTGTATGGAGATTAACAAAGCGTAGTCCCAATGCACAAAACCAAGATCAAAACTAGCAATATGGTGAATAGAATTTTGCTCCCCAATGTTGAGTCTAACAAGGATTAGACATTCCCATTCTCTTCTCAGCTTTGTTTTTCTCCATAACACATTTTATACTCTCATATACTGTATAGCTTAATACATTCATATTTATTGCCCAACTCTCAGTGGCAGAGAGCTAGCTGTGCACACACATATTTCCTATTCTTGCTTGATTTATAGCTAAATACATTTTCCATTCCCCCTTCTAATTAGGTATATCCATGTGAATGAGGTTTAGCTATGGTCACCCTTGGAGTGTGTGGGGATCCCAGAAAATACATTTTGTAGGTCTCTCATCTATTTAAGAAATTTGATCAAAAATGTATTACAGAGGTTATGCACTCATGCAAGTTATAATCAGTGAAATTTAGAATTAGCAGTGAAAATTTAATTGAGAACATGTACTTATGTTTGATTTATCATCCAATACATGAAAAGGTTCTCTTTAGCATCCATTTACCATGTCTTCCTATTCAGGTGAAGGAACTTCTCTGGGTTTCTTATTATCAAACATACCATTTCTGGCTAATTTCTTATTTCCCACTGTGAGAAAAAGATAGCAATGCTGTTATTACTCACAATGCCATGAATTTTTGGAACTGCTTTGTATTTAAACCACATATATCCTCTTGCCTCTGCAGATCCCTAATAACATTTAGTTAATGCTGGCTGCATCATTGCTCAAGACATTGCATCATCCATTATGTGCCCAAGACTATCAGCTTTCAATGACTTTCCCAGAGATTCTTATTCTGCTTTACTGATGATGATCACAAACGCAAGAACTATTCAGTGTGCAGGATAGTGTGAAAGATGATTCATTTTCTGATCATTTGAGAGTTACTACTTGGAAAGCACAATGGCACATCTTTCAACCATATCTCATCTGGAACTCTTTAGGCAAAAAAAAAAAAAAAAAAAAAAAAAAAAAAAAAAAAAAAAAAAAAAAAAAAAAAAAAAAAATCACTCTATTTCCAGAGTGTGACCTCTTTCAATGTTGGTTGCATAGCTGCCTTCTACACATTGCCACTGTTGGAAAAGATAGAGATGGGGCCTTTAGATGGAGCAAAAAAGACAGTTACAGTCATACAAGAAATGACTGTCTGTCCTCTGACTTGGATGAGCACTATACCACTGCACCTATTGGAGATAAAAATATATTATTCAGAGGCCCCTGTGGCATTGTGAAGCAATAATCTAGAAGTCCTTTGGAAGAGATAGGTGTAGCCACAAATGGAGGATGGCCTGATGCATGGTGTTCTTGGAGTCTTTGGCTGGAGGGCACAAAGACAACATTTACGATATAGATACTTTATTCATTTATAGAATATGAACATTTTAAACATTGATTCAATAAGTCTTGGCTATTTGAAGGCTTTTAAAAGTTTTGTCTAGAGTCACTTCAATTTTTGCTTCTGTCTCAAAGACAGTAAAATACATGAACAAAAATGTCTGTAGTTGAATCTAATTCTCTAAGCTAACCGCAGGTTTGTATGCACTTTTTGCACGTGATATTACTGTTATTCATTACATTTCTGTTATAAATAAGATTCATTCTTTGACTTGGTGGGGGCTGGTTTTCCTGAGGCATTTGTTCCCCTTTTGTTTCTTCAGATTTATGAGCCTGGCAAGCCTTTCTGTCTGCTGCTGAAAAGACTATTGTACCCATGTACACACAGTCCCAGCAAATAATTTATTTCAGACCTCTGAGAACATTCTTTTTCTCACTCTCAAAACAGGGATTTTTCATTTCAGTCATCGGTCCCAATCTTAGCAGTGATTCCACAAAGTCAGTATTCATTTTCAATAAAAAAAAAAAAAAAGAAAAAGTTATACCTGAGGAGGCTTTGACATAGAAAAATGGAACAATGGTGAAAAAGGTCCTGGATTTTATGCTGCTATCAAAAAAATTTTGGTCAAGCACAAAGTCTTAATTTTTAAATACTTTATTTTCCTCCTTTGTTTTCTGGTTCTTTCATCCTTATCTCAAATACTAGAAAAAATAAATCTATTTCAGTTTAGCAACAAAACATTTGATTGGGAGGTAGTGATTCAATTAATTCAAAGAACAGATTTTATTTTAGTTACAAGAATTATTCTTTCTCTTGACTTATTTTGGATGATTATCTCATTAGTTTTTCTAGAGACATAACTTTATTGATATAATGATATTTTTTCTCCATTTGCTTTTATAATTTTTATAATTATGTCTGAGATTTTATAAGATTTATAAGATACTATTATCTATTAATTTTATTCATTACAAAATTTTCTGATCTGTGTGTAAGTACATGTCTTGTTACATCACTATGTTATAAGGCTATGTGAGACTTTGGGAATTTGTGTAGCTCATTTTCTTAGGTACAGAAAAAAATGTGGCTACAACTGTCCCTAAAATTAGTCTTTCTTAAAATTCCCTAAAGAAGAAGATATTTCTTCACCTTTCACTCTGAAAAGAAACCTGACTTTTAAAGAAATGACCAAAGAGATCTTGACCATAATCCATAACAACTTGACAAAGGTATACATTTATGATTCACTTCTGAAAGTCTCATACGAAACCCTGGGATACATTTCATAAAGTCAATGGATGTCATATTTTCTTTTTCCCTCTCCTGATCATCCTTTTGTCTATTTTAACATAAACTATACGGGAATCAAGTGCCTAGATTGTTAAACAGGAAAAGATGAGTCTCGTTTTAGCTACTCTGTTGGCAGCAGAACTATTTCTAAACCATTCCTTTTTCAACCTTTACGAAAGCCAGCTGCAGGACTTATATATGGGCAAAAATTAGCATGGATTCAGCAGGATTTGTATTCCCATTTTCATCAGCTAAGAAATAACATTTGATTACAATATATAATCAAAACTGTTTAGAAACAGTTTTGTCAACATTTATAAAAAATGATATATTACTCATCAAGTATTCTTTATTGGTGATATTGGGAAAATTACTCAGTCTCTCTCTTGCTTGTTTTTTTTTTCAATCTTGAAGTTGATAATATTTACTTCTTTTAATAAAACTCACAAAAAACATGTGTTGACATTGAGCTAAACACTCCCATTATGTAAATTTTTAGGAAATAATTCAACATTTTAGGAAAAAAAAAAAACAAAACAGAAAAACCATCAGCATGTTGTGAACCAGGGAGTACCTTGTCTTGTAACATTTTCAAATAGCCACAGTAGTACTTCTCACACACATTGCAAAAAGGAAAATATACCACATCACTAGTGCTGATAAATTGAAATATATTTTCATAGACATTTATTAGTAAGGAGCCTTTTTATACTTAGCATTTAACAACCACTTTCCTGATTCCTTGGTTTCCTATATTAATATATATTATTTTATTTTGGCATTAGACAACAGAACTTCTCATATACTTTTCATGAAGACAAATGTTTCTTATCTTGAAAACTTGTCTTCTTTGATCGTGAAGACTTGGTAAGAATGTGTCTATATGTGGTGACCAAAATTTACAATTAATGCTGAGGTATGAGGCCTGAATAATAAGAAGGCATAATTAAAAATTTTAAAATAAGGTTAATCCTGAAAATCCAAGGTTTATGGTTGCTTTAAATTAAAAAGGGTAAGCATCATCCAGATAAGTTATGAAATTATGTAGATACAGGATGTATGTTGCATTTTCAGTGTGATCATATTTGTGCATAACTAATTAAAAATTAATTTAAAAATTAACCTCAGCTGGGTGCAGTGGCTCACGCCTGTAATCCCAGCACTTTGGGAGACCGAGGTAGGTGGATCACCTGAGGTCGAGAGTTCAAGACCAGCCTGACCTACATGGAGAAATCTCATCTCTACTAAAAATACAAAATTAGCTGGATGTGGTGGCACATGCTTGTAATCCCAGCTACTCGGGAGGCTGAGATAGGAGAATAGCTTGAACCTGGGAGGTGGAGGTTGCGGTGAGATGAGATTTTGCCATTGCACTCCAGCCTGGGCAATGAGAGCAAAACTCTGTCTCAAATACATAAATAAATAAATAGCCTCTAATATTTCTTTAAGTCATCTCTGGACTTTCAGAATTATTACAGAATTAAGATATATTACAGAATACTGGTTGATTCTTTTATTTCACAGAGGATGACAATAAGACTCAAAAAAGCCATAAAGGACTAGGACCTGAATTTCTTTTAATTCTACACCTGTTCTTTCCAACAGTGGGTTCCTTTTCTTTATTTCCGCTCAACTTTAACAATATTTTTTGCATTCTTTGTTTCAAGTAGATGATTTATACCAACTATGTGATCTTATTTTATTTATTTATTTTTATAACTGAAGTAGCTATCAGGAACTGTCAAATCCAAGGGAAATGCTTCATCAGAAGCATCTCCACTCCCTCCAATGCCCACCACCACTTCCAAAGTTCAAGCAAAGAGGCACAAATGGTTTCTTACTTTTCCACATAATGCTGATACTCTCAGCCTTCCAACATCCACTTGGTTATGTATTTTTCATACTGACATGGCTGGAATTTCTGCCTCTCTCCATGCAGAAATAATCCCAGACAAAAGACTGGCCAAAACTCCAAAAGGAGTTATTAGGGCTGGGTGTTGTGCCTCACGCCTGTAATCCCAGAACTTTGTGAGGCTGAGGTGGGAGGATCACATGAGCCCAGGAGTTCAAGACCATCCTGGCCAACATAGTAAGACTCCAACTCTGTATTAAAAAGAAACAACAACAAAAGGAGTTACTCATAGTAATATCTATATTATGGTTATCCAAGTTATCCATAATAATATCTATAATAAAATCCAAAATAAAATAACCATATCCATAGTAAAATTTATGTTAAATTATTTTCATGTCATATATTAAGTAATATTCAAATTGTTCTCATCAAGCTAATCTTGCATTTTCTCTTATTCTGTTTCTTATAAATAAGAGCATTGTGAAGGTGTTTGCAACTGAAACATGTTTGTAGCTGGTGTTTGATCTTTGTGCATTAATTTCAATCCAAGATCAAGTCACCAACAGACCAAGTGTCTGGTGAAGGAGTACTTCTTGGCTTGTAGATGGCTGCCTACTCATTGTAACCTTACATGGCAAACAGCAAAGAGCTCTCTGGGATCTCCTTTACAGGGGCACTTAATCACATTCATGACGGCTCCACCTCCATAATATAATTACCTCCAAAGGCCTCATCTCCTAATACCATCATGTAAGGGGCTTAGGATTTCAATATTTGGAGAGGAAAAGAAACATTCAGTCTATATAGCAGGTGACTTGTTTTTTCCCCAATAGAATGTCAGAATATGATTTGATTCCAAAACTACCTTAACAGAAAGCTAAAGTAGGGGGTATTGGCTTGGGGACAAGGTAAAGGATATAAGCTATGTGGATGAAGAGGTAACTAATTCACAAACGGAAACAGCTCTTTGTGCCTTACTCTGAGCTAAAATCATAATGCTTGTTGTTCTTGAATATCATGCAAATTTCTCTATGGCCAACCTAACATGGAACAACACAGTGTAAGGAATTTTGAAAAATGTTATTTCTGCTTAATTAAACTGATTTGAAACCACCACTCTATTTGACATGACAAATATAGCCACAGCTGTAATTAAAGCTTATTATAATCATTCCAAAACTGTATTGAAGTCCTGCCTTCTGGTCTGCTTGTTTTCACTGTCCCTCCACTACAAGCTATATCTAGAACAACTAGCATCAACTTTCAAAATAATTGAACAAATTATGAGAGTTCTTCTAAATAAAAGTTTTTTGATTCCTACATTGACTATTCCATGGATTAAAATCCACAGTCGTCATCATCATATGTGAGTATATTTACAATTTGGCTCTAAACACTTTGTATACTGTTATAGAGTCCCAGGTTTCCTGGAAATTTGTGTTCCTAGTGTTTTTTGAACACACTATGCACTTTCATGCTTTTATATTTATCTCTCATGCAAATCCCTGCTTATTTTTAAAAATGAGACTCAAACAACGCCCTTGGTATTTCTAACCAACTCTGCTCCATTCCCTACCAGCCAGTGAAAGTCATTTTTCTATGAACCTCTTAAAGTACTGGTCCCAGCTTCCATTACGGTAGTTATATTTGCTATATACTTTTTAAACAGCTTGTCCTAGTACCCAGAAGTCTTTGAAATCTTTGAAGTCTTTAAATTCAGGCCTTTGCCTTATATTCACTTATGTATCCTCAGCATTTTCGAAAGGACTGATAGTTACTAAGAGCTTAATAAGCATTTGTTTAAAAAAAATTCCCTTAGTCAGTAAAAATATAGTCAAAGAAACTTGAATTTTTGGTGATTTTTGACGAATCACTTTATCTTCTGTTGAAACACCAATTGTTCAAAGTTTCAACAATTTGGAGGTATGAATTATCTATCAGATATTGCCTTAGGAGTATAGAAAATGTACGTCTTATGTTAAATGTAGTCTCTGACCTATCGAAATGTAATAACCTCTGCAGTAAACATAATGCTATAGCTTTTATAATATTAATTTATTTTGTTTATTTTGGTTTTGTTATTGGCATTGTTTTTATTTTTACAAATTATCCTACCACTTCAACTGCACAAAAATAATCAGTTAATTTTGTCTACTTCTCTTAATATTTATGAGAATTGACTCTCCAAGCCTTATTAACATTTGTCCAATCCTTTACATTACTAATTAGATTTTGGAATCCTGAGCAACCGTAATATTTACTGCTTTTGTTTTTAAAAACTTTGCAGCAAAAGTGTTCCACAATGTTTTGAAAAGCATATCTTACACCTTCTTTTGCTACATATGAAGTTTGCCTATCAAGAAATGTTACCATGCAGCAATGTACATCTTCATTTTAGTTTTTAGGCTCTTCTGACTTTATGGAAATGTAAATGTTCAACTGGTAATAGCTAAGCTAAATAATAGGCTAAAATTTACTAGTTGACTCTAATGACTTATATATGTCTGTGTTTTAGTATAATATATATAGAGGGAAAAGAGTATTTGTTTCACTTAGCATTTGTATGCTCTATACAGAAATCAAATAGACTCACATTTACTGCTTCAGTCATTAATTCAGTACAGTTAAAACTTTTGCAGCAACTACACAAATATTTGTCTTACAGTTCCTTAACTTTTCCTTTAAATTATTATATAAGTAAATAAATAAATGACTTATGCTACTGTATTAGACTTAGTCTACTTTATTTGCTTTGTTACTGAATAACGTTATAATAATTTTTCATGAGTAATGTAATATTTATAAATAAAAGTAGTTCTAGCTGAAGTTCAAAATATAATCAAATTATTCATACAAAATATGATAATCTTTTAGATATTTTCTTTCCATCTTCATTTCTGGAATGAAAACTAGAACCAAGGGATTTCAGTCTATAAACAACTTCAATGCCTAGGACATCTATCACCATTTAGAGAGTAAATTTGCGAAGATTTAGCATGAAAAGTAAAGACTTTTTTACTACCCTTGAAAATTTATGCCCAGATTATTCTGGGATATCCAATGACACTGAAATAACAGCTTATCACTTCACCTACTCTGCGGCAGCAATGACTATTATAATTATTTTTCTTTAAACTATATTAAAAGCCTGTTTTGTTCCAACCACTGGCATACAACATAAATCTAATCTTTTCCCACAGAACAGCTCTGAAATTCTTTTAAGACAGCTACTTGGATCCCAAAGTATTGTCTATGCAAGGAAATTTAATTTTATTAATTCTATAAGAAAATATGTTGAGTACCTACTTTATGTCAGGTATTGTGCTAGATATTTGAGATACAATCTCAAACTTGACAGATCTTGGTCTGTGCTCATGAACTCACCATCTCGTGGAAGGGTCTGATCATACACAAGTAAGTAATATAAAACTTATTTTCCCCCAGTTTTCACTATGCTCATGACACTTCTCTAAATATATGCAGCTTTCATTATATTCTTTTAAAATCGTTGTTCTCAAACTAAATGGAATATTTGGATTAGTAATGACTTTAAGCAATTTATTCAGCCACTCATTACCTCAGTTTCCTTAATGATAAAAGGAGCTGTTGGAATAGCTACATTCTTAATTGTAAGTTTTAAATAAAATATCATATGTAAATAATTTAGCATAGTGTTTGTAACTTGGAAAGTACTACATAAATGTTAGCGATTATTATTGCACCCAGGAAAATCATAATTATTCTCCTTCATTTTTCTAAATGCAGTCTAAATCACATTAGTTTTTTTGATGAACACATTGTACTACTATTGAGAATTTGCCAGTCATCCTAATTCTTAGTTATGACTGAAATATAATGCAATTTAAATTTTATTTCCCAAATATACTTTTCATTTATTTTGAGTTTTACCTTCATAGAAAGACTCACCATTCCAAACAATGTCTATATTTCTATATCTTAAATATATTGCAGTGTATTTCTTACTCACCAATTTTATGCAATCTGCATTTAATTGACATAGCTACTATTTTGAACACTGAATAGTACAATACTAAATCCAAAATCCTGTGACAATTCATTGACCCATTTGGAAGAAAGATATTGTGCAAATAATTACCTTTTAAATATTTAAGCACAGATATTATATATAATAATAAGCAGATAAAACTCCAAAGTTTCCTTGTAAGATTAAGCACATTGTAAGATCTTCATAAATCTTTCCCTGATTAATTAAAGATGAGGCTTGGGCTATACTGAACTTTGTTTTACTCTGTGAGTGATGGCTGAGATTTATCACACAAATACAGATTCAAATAAAGTCACCAATGTACAGACCAGAGGGACAATTTTTAGGTACTGATAACTATAATCATATCCATGACAATAATAATATTTATGTAATTGGTTAATTGAGACTTCTCTTGGTGAATACAAAAAAAAAAAAAAAACAGCAAGGAAGAGCAAATACAGACTTAAACAAATCAGCAGATGCCTCTATTACAGCTGCCAAGAGGCACAACTCGTTTTCAGGCAGACTCTCTGAAATTTATTGTAAAACTTTTCATTGGCTGAAAGCCATCCACACCTACCAGACATGCCGTTAAGGGAGAAATGCCATCTCTTTTACATAAATGATACAATGCCCAGAACAAGTCATCTGTGGGATAATGGTATCACTCTTGATATCCCTGAAAATGATATCAAATAAGTGGTAGACAGATTTATTTTACTTGTAAATGCATCCCTGTCTAGCACCCACTCACACACTGATATTTGTTTAAAGAGTTCTACCTTATTGCGCTCTCCTGAAGTACTGCACAGGCATTTCATACCATCTGCAACGAGGAGACAAGACTAGAATCACCACTAATTCACATATTTTTGAATAGCTGTCCATTTAGATCCTCAGGACAGTGTCTTCTTTGTGTCACATTGCAAACATTTGATTATGCTGCAAGCTGGTTATAATTACATCAAAATCCACTCCAATCCCAACCTCCTTTATTATGGGAATTTATTATTCATTTTCAAATACATTTATTGCAGATTTTCTGAGTAGTGTCCCATCAATTGTGACAGAAAAAGAAAAAAATAATGTTATCTGAACAGAAAAAGAAAAAAATAATGTTATCTGGAAACTTTCAGCTATTATTAAAGGACTTATTCACTTGGTTTTTAGGCAGAACCTTGACTACAATTTTTATTACCATTAGTAGCAACTCCAGATTACTAACTCCAAAGGATATCAGTTTACTGAGCAAACAGTCAGTGGGCCAGCAAACGGATGGCATGTTGTTTTTCATTTCTGGCCTGTCGTAGCCACTCAACTGATGAAATTAAATCCCCTAATGACTCAGACTCAGTAGTGTCTTGTGCATGTATATGTGTGTGTATGGGAGGGGAGTGTTGGCCAAAGTTAATACATATTTTGTCTTAATGTTTCCAGAATTTGACACCTCTTCTTTGACCTCATCACTGTCTTAATTCAACTCTCCTTAGTTTATCATTTTGGTTATTGAAGCAGCCTGCCCGCTATTCTCTTTGTCTGGAGTCTGATCTGATTAGCTCTGAAGAAAACCAAGGAGATTCTGGAAAGAATACTGACTTTGTGGTAAGGAGAACTGATATCTGAGCAAGGCACCTAGAATCACAGAATATTGGATCTGAAGGGCAAAGAGCACCTAAGAGTGAAGGCCAATGACAACAACAGAAAACGAGAATCTGTAATTAGATCTAAACACAAGTACAGTATAGCTTATGTAATTACATCTAAACAGAAGTACAGTATAGCTTATGCTTAAAGCAGCTGTTTTTTTTTTTTGTTTTTTTTTTTTTTTTTTTTTAGTGTGTGGAGTCTGAGCACACAAGTTTTTACTACTTCAATTTTTTTTCAACTCAGAAGTAAGTCATGACAGCTTTCTGCTAAATTATACTAACTGCTTTCTCACATTTCTCTCAAATGTATGATGACATACATTTTGTATTGAATCTCTAGGAGACTGTCCTGTGTGTAATATGCATTTAATCAATGATTTTTAAATGATTTATGTGAGAAAATAAACAAAAGACATCCTCAGTTTCTTCACTTACAAAAATAAAAAGGCCAAAGTAAAAAATTTCGGAAAGCCTTACATTGTAACCATTTAAAATTTTATAATCGTAAACGTAGAATAGGAAATACCAATTTAATAATTGGTTCTTGAATCAAAATTAGTCATTGTTTCTCTAGATGGTGCTGTTTCTCATTTTGGCTAGCAATACAATTATTTCTGTTAAAAAAAAAAAAAAATCCTTCCAGGTTTCTATGACTTTTTATCATGTTCCAAAGGCTTAGAGTAGGAAAAAAAAAATCAAGGTTTAAGGAAATGACAACTAGAAGCTGGTGTCTTCCCTAATGGTGTTGAATATTCCAGGAAAACAAATAACGAGCAGGAAGGGGGACAGGGTATTTTGGACATCACATTTGAGACATATTTTGGCTGGAGTTCAAGATTTTCTTGGTAACTAACAGACAGACACGGAATTCCATCCAACTATTCCAAATGAAAGCACTGGCAGTAGCTAAACAACTTAAAAGGTAAAGAAAAAAAAGTAGGAAATTTGTATTGCTGAATCTCTACTTAATTTTTTTCCCAACACTGTGCATACCAAGTTTATAGAGTTATGAGGAAGGACAGCCATACGTACAAATGGAAATAATAATTTAGCTTTCACAAGACATGTGCTTTATAACTTCCAAGACTCTAAAACTCCAATGATTAACAACATTCCAATTATATTTGAATTATATTTCATTGAGATTCTATTTTTAATCTCCTTACAATTTATAATATCAATGTGATATTGAGTGCACAAACATTAGAGCAGTTGATTAAATAGCTATGCAATAAAGTGAGTGGGAAATACAAAGTATGCTCCTGGGACAGGAGAAAATAAAAGAATAGTGCTATGTGAATTCTGACGGTCTAATGCACATTTTTCCTGACTACATATAGCAAAATTTTCAGTGCTGTGTTCCACCATAGCAAGAAGTAGACAAGGTGAAAATTTATTTTTATAAAGTAAATGAACTGATTTTTATAAAGTAAATGAACTGGAGGGAATATATAGCCTAAAATATTAATTACTACCCAATACAATTATTGCTGACAATTTTCAACAGGAAGATTAAATATATACAAAGCAATTAATATTAGCATATTAATATTTGCTGTGAATTAGACCTTCCTCTGTAGTGAGTGGAGGTAAACTTTTTCATGTAAAATATTACCTGAAGTTGGAGTCCACTAGCTACCTGTCAAATTCATTTTCTTTTTTGAGGCATGATTATATTTGAAAGACATTTAGATAATATAGACATTTAATAAAGTAATAAGGAAGAGTCTGAGGCCAACTCAACTACTTAGGAAAAGTGTTTTCTTATGAAGGAGATGCTCTGTCCCTCATTTCAAACCAGCTGATGTTTTCCCAGAAACTTTTTAGAATATATTACTTTAGATCCTGAAAATAGAAATACACAAAGAAAAGGACTTACTTAATCTTCTGTCTTCTGCTGAAAAACAGATTTTAAAATGTATATTTATGTTTTCAGCTACAATGGAATACCTACTCAAATCATGACTAAGGATTTTATCTATTATTGCATCTCTTTGTTCCTAAACATAAGGAAAAAAATTCTAATTCCAGATGTTCTGATTCATTTACACTTAGCCATCAAGTTTTTATGTTGCTAAATGTTTTTAATGCATAAAAGTTATAGTGACATTTTAATAGTATTTTTGTCTCTACATCATAAGACCATATTTTCTTGATATATTATAAGTCTTATTTATTAAGAAAACAAAGGAGAAATGTAAATGAGGAAATGTTTTTACTTGATTTTGGCTATTTCTATGTAATGTTAATCATTTTAAAATGAAAAAGCCCATGTAAAATACAACTAGATTTTGCATCCATATGATGGCAAATCAATGATCAATATTATTGAAGGCTCTGTGTGTATAATATAAAACCTAAGTGAGAATTGGAATTACGGTAATTTTTAAGCCTCTCAAAGAAATCCATTTTGATTTGACCATGCACAATTCTACCATTTTCTCCAATTTTCTGAAGCCATGCTAAGATAGCAAAACAAATTTAATGATGTTCTTGCTAAACATTATGTTGATAATACTAAACTGGCTTCTATGAAAGATGTGAATGAATTACTATTAGTATCAGGATCCAGTGGTTTCCTGAAAGAGATTTAGTCTAAGTTACTTTGAAAAATGATGGTATGCCATCCTGAGCTGCATATTGCCATCCTGAGCTGACCCAGGAAATAATCAGCCACTTGACTGAGACAGACATAGAATTCTGGTGAAGAATCTCAAGTCATATGTCATATTTTGCATCATAGTGTCACAGCTATTTGCATTAACAATGCACAAATAATAATGACAAAAGAATTAAAAGCAATAAAACATATTTTTCATTTTTGCTAGACTACAAATCCTATATTATTTTCTCTATCAGCAGTTTAGATTGTTTAACTTAGCAACTTCATTGATTTGGGATAGCTTGATGGGAACTTGGAAGCATTCAATTTATTCATTTGCTTATTCATTTATCTTTCACTCATTCATTTAACAAATGTTCAGTGAGTGCCTACTGTGGCATGATGGTGACTGTTCCAGTACCCACTGAAGATAGAACAAAAACCAAACAGAAATGGTTTCTGCCTTCTTTATTTTGATTGGGGAAGGACAGAACTAACAGATAATAAACATACCATGTGCTACATGATGAAAACTGTTATGAATAAAAACAAGGCAAGACAAATATTAAGCAACTTTAGGAGAGTCATTGGGAAGGCCTCTCTGTTAATGTGGTGTTTCAGTAGCTCCTACAAACCATCTGGCTATTTGGCGGAAGATTGTGCTAGGCAGAGGGAAGAGTACGGGCAGTGACTCTGAAAAAGGATCATGCTTTTCATAAGTAAGGGTTAGCAGAAAGGTCAGTGTGCCTGGAGCAGAGAGAGGAAAGGTCATAAGATGGGAGACCTGAGACACATTATTCAGAGCCTTCTATACACTCAGCCTGCATCTATCTTGCAGGGAATGTAGAAATATGAGCTGTAGTTTCTATTCTCATAGAGCTTTTATTCTGAAAGGGCCATTAAGACTAATTTACATAGAGAACAACATAATGCTTAACATACTTAAATTAATTGTGTAGTATGGATTTTATAACAACTAATTGTTCTAAAATTAGGTAAAATATCCTGACCTTGCAGGGGCAGTGTTAACTTATAATTACCTTCAAAGTGCTTTTTGTTATACTTGAAATATTTTACAAAATGATTTGAAATGCACAGCTACAGTTTTCAAAAATAACCCTAATTATATTCTATAAAACGAAGAATGGCAAATTTAACGTAGATGAGACACAAATTTATCAAACTATTTACTTTGCTCTTCTTTAGAAGCATTTAAAATAAAAACAAAGATCACCAGGAGTCAATATTGGTTCACTTAAAACAAACTATGTTTGACTTTTTCTTTTTTTCTGTTTTTTTATTGTTGTTGTTGTTGTTGCTTTTATTTACATATTTTAGGATTGTTATTCTGGCAGACTAAAGAAATGTGTTAGGCATTGATATTCATCAGTGTTATTTGAATGAGAATAATATATTGAACACAAGTGAGAAACATGAATGTGAGTATTGTGAAACCATCCCCACAAGATTGACAAGAATTGCCTGCTGAGTTGTGGACAGAAATATAGTCACTATATAATTAAGCATTAATCAGGCTGCACTTCCTTGTTGCTAAAAGTCACATAGCACTAGATACCCACTACCTACCATTTGCATTACCCTTTTTCCTGTAGGTAGGATTTCTGACATTAGGGTCATAAGACCATTTAAGAATTGGATTGTATCCCCCTTGTTCTATAGACAAAATCTCTGACATTAGAATCATAAAGCTTTTGTTTAAGGACCACTTAAGATGTTTTTCAGACTATGAGTTTTAGCAATGTTAGTTGAAGACTCCCATAGGGAGAATGGGATCAGCATGAGAGTACAGCTTCTCCCTGTTCCGTGATGTCATCCTGTACTCTTCAACCAATCAACAGTCTCCACACTTCGATCCACTTCAAAACCCTTGAAAACCCTAGTCCCAAACTCCTCAGAGAGGTGGATTTGAAGTTCCTTTCCATCTTCTCTTTGGTGGTCCTATGATTAAACCTCTTCTTCTGCTGCAACCCAATGCCATGGTATAATGACTTGATGTGTGCATCAGGCAATAGACTTATTATGGTTATAGCAGTTATATCACTGTGTGGATTATCAACTGGTTGAATAACTTTATTGTAGGATGTCTATTAGCTTATATAACTCTCGTTATGATCATGAAATTAATTTTGGAGCAAAATGCCAAATGAAGTACTACTACACATTGAAAATATGAAAAAGGAAAAAACATGTTTTCTCCTTTCATATAGCTTACAATCTTTGGAAGACAGGAAGTAAATAACAATTTCAAATATATCATAATATTTACAGAAGTATCCATAAGACCATATAAATGAAAGTGCCAACTAAACTTAGTGATTAGGCATAGCAAACGCCCACGTGAGGTTGTTATTTGAACTGTATCTAGAGGATAAGTAGTTTTAGCTAAATGATTCAGGAGATGATTGCAGTAGAAAGTACTCTAGGAAGAAGAAACAATGAATGTGAAGCTATTCTGAGGCTGAGATCATTATGTTAGAGAAAAAAACTAAAAAAGAGAAGTATAAATGGAACAAAAAGGGCAGAGTGGTATTAAAAGAGACTGGAGCTATAGGATAGAGGGTTTTGTTGTATATGCTGATATTTTGGATCTTCAATTGTAATGGAGAGCCAATATTATTATATAATAAAGTAAAAAAAAAAAAAAAAACTATGAGAAACAGAAAATACATTTGGTGTTTATTATGGGTTGAATCGCTTCCCCTCAAAGTTTATATGCTGACGTTCTAACACCCAGTTCTCAGAATGTGACCTTCTTTGGAACGAAGGTCATTACAGATTTAATTAGTTAAGAGAAGGTTGTACTGGAGCAGTGTGGGCCCCTAGTACCATATGTCTGGTGTCTTTATAAAATGAGAATTTTGGACACAGACACATGTATAGACACAGGGAGAAAACCATATGAAGGTGAAGATAGAGATTGATGCAGAAGAAAACACAGATTGACAGCAAACCACCAGAAGCTAGGGGAGAGCCTGAAACATATTCTCCGTCACAGTCCTCACTCAGAGGGAACCAATCCTGCCAACATCTTGATCTCTGACTTCTAGCATCTAAAACTGTGAGATAATAAATTCTATTGTTTAAGACACCAGTTGTGGGACTTATTCCAGCAGCCCTAACACACTGTCAGAATTAGGATTCACAATGACGACAAAGGCTGTAGCAAAGGGTTGAATCTAAAAAGATAAAATAATGTAGGGTTAAATGTGAAGTCTTTCCCTGGGTCAGATCTTATTTGTGCGAGGGAATGGTCCCAGAGATATGGTCTAGCAGTTGCATGAGATTAACAAAAGATACACTTTTTTAGTTTGAAGTATACTTAATATGATTCATTGGTATACTTTGCAGCTCACTTATATTTCAAAGTGCATTTTAAAATACAATATTTTGTTTAGTAATATTTCAAAACATTTGTCAGTCTTGAAAATTTCCTTCCTACTTGACCCTTGTCGACACTAGTCAGCAACATGCAAATTGCCTTAAGAATTAGTTTTGTTATACTAATTAGTTTACAAGATTACAAAGACAAAGGACATTTCTTTCATTTTTAAAGTCTGAAAAATGCTCTTTAAGTTTTTGTTAGAAATAATAATTTCAAAATCTAAGCCTTTTAATTTGTAATACTAAAAGTTTTATAGTGGTGTGTTTTCAATGTTTGTTTTGAAAAAAAAAATAACAGAGAAGGAAAGAATACAGAACATAGTCTTATGCTCTAAATTTGCAGACTTTATTAAATTCTGCAAATTTAAAATTTTTTTGCAAATTTCTTTTCAAAAATCCCACTCTCTGTCCTTTACATTTTTTTTCTCATTTCTTAACATGGAAGCATAAGTCATTTACTGGATAATTTTCTTCTCTAATAAAAGGATTTGATGATATCTGATTTCTTTTTCCGGTAAGCACCACTTTTGTTGCTTTTCCAACATTTTGATGTGTAGGGTTCTTATTTTTATTCAGTTCAAACTGTTTTCTAATTTCACTTCAGATGTCTTATTTTTACCTTGGTTTACTTAGAAGTGCATTGTTTAGTCTCCAAGTATTTGAGGAATTTTCCAGATATTTTCCTGATAAATTTCAAGTTATTGTAATCAGGTAATACACTTTGCATGATACTAATCCTTTAAAATATAATTAGAATATTTTTGTGGCCCAGTATCCTAACTCAGTTGATGTTTTATGTTCAACTGAAAGAAATGTGTATTTCACTCTTGCATAGTCATTTAAGTCAGGTTACATTGATTAGGTCACATTGTTTGGTAGCATTGTTCGAGCATTTTACATGCTTTTCGATTTCCTCTCCACATATTCAATATTGCAAGTAGAATGGTTGACCAGGCTAGGTGGCTCATGCCTATAATCCTAACACTTTGAGAGGCCGAGGTTGGGGAAACATCTGAGGTCAAGGGTTCGAGACTAGCCTGGCCAGCATGGTGAAACAATGTCTCTATTAAAAATACAAAATTCAGCTGGGCATGGTGGTGCATGTCTGCAACCCCAGCTACTCAGGAGGCAGGGGAATTGCTTGAACCCAGGAGTCAAAAGTGGCAGTGAGCCAAGATTGCGCCACTGCACTCCAGCCTGGGTGACAGAGTAAGACTCTGTCTCAAAAAAAAAAGAGAGAGAGAGAGAATAGAATGGTAACGTCTTCTATTTTATTAAATACTGTGGCTCTGTGTATTCATTCAATTGTATTAATTATTGCTTCAAGTATTTTGAAGTTCTGTTACTAAGTGCATACACATTTAGAATTGTTATGTTTTCTTAATGAATTGACACCATTATCACTGTAATGTCCCTCTTTATTCATGGTAATATATGTTGTTCTGAAGGTTACTTTACCTGATATTAATTCAGTAACTACAACTTTGCTACTGGTGGCAAATTCACACAGGTCTGCAGCAACCTCAATTCTTGCCTCTTCAGAAGAAAGAACTCAACCAAGGGGTATAAGGCAG
Source organism: Macaca fascicularis (assembly GCF_037993035.2). Lineage (NCBI taxonomy): Eukaryota > Metazoa > Chordata > Mammalia > Primates > Cercopithecidae > Macaca > Macaca fascicularis. The sequence goes on along the minus strand of NC_088376.1, from coordinate 187,981,689 downwards.
AGTGAGACACTGCGGCAATGTTTAGAGCTGGAGTGAAAGTTTATGAAAAGGCTTCGAACAGAAACAAAAGGAAGGGAAGTGCACTTAGAAGAAGGTCAAGTGGGCGACCTGAAAGACAAGTATCTGCTCTGACCTATCGACGTGGGGTTTTATACATTGGCATACTTTCAGGGTCTTACATCCCTTGTCCCCTGATTCTTCCCTTGAGGTGGGCGTCCACATGCGCAGTGGCCTGCTAACACTGGGGAGATGAGCGTGCGCAATGTATTTACTGGAGTTGTATACACACTCACTTGGAGCATTCTTCCATTACCAGGAAAAATGTCCCTGGAAAGTTATACACCAGTTAAACACCACCATTTTCCCTCTTAATTCACAGGCATGAGCCCACTTGCCCAACTCCTGAGATCTTATTGAGAAGACGATCTCAATTTCAGGTTTTTTTCTATCTGTTGGGAGACTGCCTTTCCCTGGGGCCGGCTTCAGTCAATTGTTTTTTAGAGAGGCCGCTTAACAACTGCCTGACCGCCTCCGAGTGGTTGCTAGCACTCTTTGGTATGGGGACACCCTCTTCCACCCTGTTCATGTCTGACTAGCTGCCTACTATCACAGGTTTCTTTTGAATGTTTCAGAGTAGATCTCTGTCTTCATCCTTTATCTCTTTTAACCTACTGTAAATTTATTTACAATTGTACTTATATATTTGTATTATGTATCATATTTGTAAGAAATTTTTATACATGCTGTATTTATCTTCAAAGTAGTTTTCTTCCATAAAGCATTTAATTGAGTTTTGTTATTTTATCTGATTTACAAACTCTATCTTATAATTGGAGGGTTTAGACAATTTACTTAGAGTTAACTATTGATATGGTTGTATTTAAATCTCACTTGATTATCTCGTTTGTATTTGTGCCATCTGTTCCTGTTCCTTTTTAAAAACTTTTCCTGCCTTCTTTTAGATGAATTGATTACTTTTGTGATGCTATATTCATATTCAGTCATCACTATTTAGGTAGCACAGTTCACTTTTTAGCAGTTGCACTAGCTGATGTTTTTAAATTTCAGCATGTATCACCTGGAGAACTTATACAAACAGAAATTGCTGAGCACCACATCCAGAGTTTCTGGGCCAGGTGCAGTGGTTCATGCTGGTAATCCCAGCGCTTTAGGAGGCATAGGCAGGCTGCTCACTTGAGCCCAGGAGTTCCAGAACAGCCTGGGCAACATAGAGAAACCATGTCTCTACAGAAAATACAAAAACTTAGCCAGGCATGGTGATGCACACCTGAAGTCCTAGCTACTCAGGAGGCTGCGATAGGGGATTGCCTCAGCCTGGGAGTTTGAGGCGAGCTGCAATGAGCCATGATCCCACCACTGCACTCTGGCCTGGGCAGCAGAGTAAGACCCTGTCACACACACGCACACAACCACAAAAAAATAAAATAAACTGTTTCTGAACAGTTTAGTACACATATGTGTCAGTTAAAATTCCCGAAATACTATTCTGATATACTAGTTTTACTTATAAGGGGAAGGGATATTATACTTTTAAAATTATGTTTTATTTAATTAATTAATTGCATTTACTTATTTTTAATTGCCTTCAAAAGCAATCATTAAGGACCGGTCTCCTGGTTTAATGTGCCTTAATCAGATTCAATTCAGGTTTATTTTATAATGAGATTAATGATGAAGTTAAAGAAATTTAGTGTAAAATTAGACTTTTTTTTTTTCCCCCTTAAAGATAGGATCTCCCTTTGTCACCCAAACTGGAATGCAGTAGCACCTTCAGAGCCCACTCACTGCAGCCTCAAACTCCTGGGCCCAAGTGACCCTCCTACTTCAGCTCCCCAAACAGCCAGGACTACTGGCACATGCCACCATGCCTGGCTAATATTTTTACATTTTTTGGTACTGACACGGTCTCACTATGTTGGCCAGGTTGGTCTTGAACTCCTGGGCTGAAGCTATCCTCATGCATTGGCCTCCCAAAACATTGGGAATATAGTGTGAGCCACTGCACCCGGCCTAGACTTGACTAAGAGTGAAGCACTCTCCACGCTGGAGTTCACCTCAACAAATGTTCCATGAAATCAAAAAGATAAATTTTAGTTAACCTTAAAAATCATAGATGTATCATATACATTTATTAAAATAAGCTAGTTAAACCATATGTACCAAACATCCATTATAGACCTTAAATATATACGGTCACACCTTGAAGATATTCCAATTCAGTTCTAGACCACAATAAAGCGAGTATCATCATAAAGTGAGTCACACATATTTCTTTGGTTTCTGAGTGTGTATAAAAGTTGAGTTTACACTGTTCTGTAGTTTATTAAGTGTGCAACAGCATTATATCTAAAAAATGTATATACCTTAATGTAAAGACACTTTATTGCTGTAAAATGCTAACAGTCATCCAAGACTTCAGTGAGTCATCATCCTTTTGCTGATGGAGTTTCTTGCTTCCATGTTGATGGCTGCTGACTGATCAGGGTGGTGGTTGCTGAAGATTGGGCTGGCTGTGTCAATTCTTAAAAGAAGGCAACAATGAAGTTTGCCATACTGATTGATCCTTTCACAAAAGATTTATCTGTAGCATGTAGTGCTGTTTGATGGTGTGTTATCCACTGTAGACCTTCTTTCAAAATTGTAGTCAAATCTCTCAAATCCTGCTGCTGCATTATCAACTAAGTTAATGTAATATTCTACATTATTTGTTGTCATTTCAGCATTGTGCATAGCATCTTCACCAGAAGTACATTTCATCTCAAGAAACCATATTCTTTGCTCATCCATGAGAAAGAACTCATCATCCACTCAGGTTTTAGGATGAGGTTGCAGCCATTCAGTGACATGTTTAGGCTCCACTTCTAATTCTAATTATCTTGCTATTTCCATCATAACTCCACTCCAGTCTTAAACTCCTAAAAGTCATTCATGAAGGTTGGAACCAGCTTCTTTCCAACTTCTGTTAATGTAAATATTTTGACCTTCTCCCATGAATTATGAATGTTCTTAATAACATTTAGAATTATGAATCCTTTAAGATGATTTTCAATTTACTTTGCCCAGATCCATCAGGGGAATCTCTACCTCTGGAGATTATAGCAAAATGTATTTTTTAGATAATAAGACTTGAAATTTACATTATATCTAAATAATCTAAACTTGAAAGTTTAGATAATAAGATTTGAAAATTACTCCTGGATTCATGGGCTATAGAATAGATGTTATGTTAGTAGACATAAAAACAACACCAATATTTTTGTATATCTCTATCAGTCCTCTTGGGTGAGCAGTAATATTTTAGAAGAAGGTTTTTTCTTTATGAAAAGTAGGTTTTAACAGTGGGTCTAAAATACTCAGTAAATTACGTTATAAACAGATGTGCTGTCATCTAGGCATTGCTGTTGCATTCAACAGGAAGAGTAACTTTAGCACAATTCTTAATAGCTCTAGGATTTTTGAACATCAAATGAGCATTGGCTTAAAGTCACTAGTTGCATTAGTTCTTATCAAGAGAGCTAAGCTGCTTTTTCAAAGCTTTGAAACCAGGCATCGACTTACCTTCTCTAGCTATGAAAGTCCTAGATGGCATCTTTCTCCAATAGAAGGCTACTTCGCCTACATTGAAAATCTGTTATTTAGTGTAGTCACCTTCAAAAATCTCTTAGCTAGATCTTCTGGATAACTTGCTGCAGCTTCTACATTGCCACTTGCTGCTTTATCTTGTACTTTTGTGTTATAGATAGGACTTCTTTCCTTAAACCTCATCGACTAACCTCTACCAGATTCCAACTTTCTTTTTTCTTCAGCTTCCTCACCTCTCTCACCCTTCATAGAACATGAAGAGAGTTGGCCGGGGCGCGGTGGCTCAAGCCTGTAATCCCAGCACTTTGGGAGGCCGAGACGGGCGGATCACGAGGTCAGGAGATCGAGACCATCCTGGCTAACACGGTGAAACCCCGTCTCTACTAAAAAATGCAAAAAACTAGCCGGGCGCGGTGGCGGGCGCCTGTAGTCCCAGGTACTCGGGAGGCGGAGGCAGGAGAATGGCGGGAACCCGGGAGGCAGAGCTTGCAGTGAGCTGAGATCCGGCCACTGCACTCCAGCCCGGGCGACAGAGCGAGACTCAAGAACATGAAGAGAGTTAGGGCTTTGCTCTGAATTAGGCTTTGGCTTAAGGCCATATTGTGGCTGGTTGGTTCTTCTATCCAAATCATTCAAACTTTCTCCATATCGTCAGTAAGGCTGTTTCACTTTCTTTATATTTATGTTTTCACAGGAGTAGCACTTTTAGTTTCCTCAAGAACTTTTCCATTGCATTCATAACTTGACTGTTTTGCACAAGAGGCCTAGCTTTTGGCTCACCGTGGCTTTCAACATACCTTCCTCACTAAGCTTAATCATTTCTAGGTTTTGGCTTGAAATGAGAGATATGTGACTCTTCCTTTTACTTAAACACATAGAGGTTATTGTAAAGTTCTTAATTGGCCTAATTTCAAAATTTGTGTCTTGGGGGATAGTGAGGCTTGAGGAGAGAGAGAGACAGACAGAGAGAGAGAGAGAATGAGAGAGAGAGAGAGAGAGAGACAGAGAGAGAGAGAGAGACAGAGACAGAGGGAGAGACTGTAGAACAGCTGGTTGGTGGAACAGTCAGAACATGGGCATTCATCAATTAAGTTCACCATCGTGGCGGGGCGCGGTGGCTCAAGCCTGTAATCTCAGCACTTTGGGAGGCCGAGGCGGGCGGATCACGAAGTCAGGAGATCGAGACCATCCTGGCTAACACGGTGAAACCCTGTCTCTACTAAAAAAAAAAAAAAAAAAAAAATACAAAAAACTAGCCGGGCGGGGTGGCGGGCGCCTGTAGTCCCAGCAACTCCTTAGGCTGAGGCAGGAGAATGGCCTAAACCTGGGAGGCGGAGCTTGCAGTGAGCTGAGATCCCGCGACCGCACTCCAGCCTGGGCCACAGAGCGAGGCTTCTTCTCAAAAAAACAAAACAAAACAAAACAAAACAAAAAAATTCACCATCGTACATGAGTGGGGTTCATGGTGCACCGCAACGATTACTCTAGTAGTAACAGAGATCACTGATTACAGATCACCATAACAGTTGTAATAATAATGGAAACATTTTAAATGTTGCAAGACTTACCGAAATGTGACACAGGGACAAGAAGTGAGCTCATACCACCAGAAAAATGGCACCAAGAGACTTGTTCAATGCAAGGTTGCCACAAGCCTTCAATTTGTAAAAAGTGCAATATCCATGAAACACACAAAGGGAAGTAAAATAGAAAGAGTTATGCCTCTGTATTTTCAATTGAGTTAACAGCTTTAATAATTTCATCGACAGACTTATTCCCAGTCTTTGGAAAAGACAATCAGGGAACAGGATAAAAATAATTTCTGAAATATTTTTATACCCCTGTCTGACATTGTCCTCTTTTATTTAACTCTAGTCAAAGGCATGTATTTTTGGGTATAATTTTATTGAGGATCTGTCCCATGAGAAAATCAAAGAAGGTTAAAATATCCTTGTACTAAATCCTCATTTAGCTATGCAAGAATATCTATTTGGAATATAATTATACTGCAAAAATGAGACAGAAATAAGATAAGAGATAATTACATAAAAATCACTGTGATAATTTCTTTACTTTTATCAACAGACTAATAATAGCGCCATATCAATGTAGGTGTTTTAAGTCAGGGTTCACAAGAGAAACAGAACCAATGGGATGTATATTTGTGCTTGTGTATGTGTGTGGGTAAATATACACATATATTCATATGTGTATATATAGAGAGAGACAGAGAGAGAGATAGAGAGAGTGAGAGAGAGAAAGACAGGGACAGAGAGATAGGTAGATGAAGATTTATAAGTAATTGGTTCACAGGATTATGAAGGCTGTCAATCCCAATCTTCAATGTGGGCCAGGAGACTGGGGACCCAGAGAATCAGTAGTAGTGCAGGTCCAGTATGAAGGCTGGCAGGCAGAGACCCAGGAGAACCAATAGTGTCGATAAAGTCCAAAAGGAGTCTTCTGGAGACTTTCCTCTTCCATGTGAAGGCAGTACTTTTTGTTTTATTAAGTTACTTGAGTCATTGGGTAAGGCCTAGCCACGTTATAAAGGTCAATCAGCTTTATCCAGAGTTGACTGATATAAATGTTCATCTCATTCTAAAACATCCGCTGGGTTGTCATACAAAATTGACCATCACAACAAGTATGTATTCTATTTCCTTGAGTCTTAAGTTGCAAGAAAAAGTCAACATTAAAATACAGTAATAAGGAAATACATTTGCAAATACTCCAAAAATCTCCATTATATGATTGAAGTACGCAAGTTTCCCTGTAAAGTGTCTATATGAATAGCTGTTGTGGAATAGAATTCATGGTTATAAATAACTAGTGTTTTCTGAAGGACTTTTATTTGTGTTATTTATCTACGTAGAGACTCAGTGAATGCTGTTTCCTGCGCCTCCCACTCCCTTCAGGACCAAGGCATCAGTTGCTCCAGCTAATACAAGTATTGCCTCTTGGCAGCTAATAGCTGTCTCTCCCCAGAAATTGCCTTAGAATTAAGGGAGCTGTTTCCCCCAAGGTTAAGCCTTCTCCTCAGGGCAATTTGAATCCAAAAGCTGGTGAAAATGGTGGTACCAAAACAAAAATAGTGCTACCCTTGCTTCAACCGGTGGAGGGTTAGACAACTTAGAGGGCATGTCCTAGCTTCAAAATTGCTCAGGGTAATAATTGAAGTCTTTGTTGAAAATACTTTGCAGTTTACTCCCTGTAAATTCTGTTTATCTCTTTATCTCACTCCATCACAGGTGTTTATTCCTTCCCCAATAAACCATTCTATATGCAAATTTCTTCTGAGCTAACATAAGGGTATTGAAATATTACTTATAGAGCAATTGACTGTTAGTGACAGGAGTGGTAATTAGTAAAATTAGTGATATTCATTTTTAGTAGCACTTATTTATTTTTAACTGGAGAAGGACTTTATAAGAAATCCTGTCTTATCACCGTTATGAACTCATTATTAACTCTACATGCGTATTTGGATGTGGATTACTGCTTATGCTTTGATTATGTTATTCTTCACTATTATTATTGATCAGTGTCAATTATTGAGGCATGTTTAATTATTTATTCAACGTATTATTATCCAATGATCTTATTCAAAAATATGATTAAGGTAAGGATATTACTCGTGCTTTACTTTCGTTCAGTGGAAATAATGGCATTTTAGATCTTAAGTGTATGCTTTATTTCTGTCATTATTTTTCAAATGCTTTCACTAAATGTTGAGCTCTCATCTTGCTTGGTGACCTTGTGTTTTAGCACTTGGCATTTGAGAATGATCCACGGATTTTATACACCTGGATTGCAAACAAAATCATCTTATTTTTGAGGGGCCATCTAGTTTATGCAACATCATAGTATCAAGAAAGACTATGTGGGCACATGCAGACTGAAAGAATATCACGGAAGGAGAGATTTATAAGTGCTTTGTATCACACATACATGTAAAATCAAGTACACACTAGATGGAAGAGTTGACTGAGTTTGTGGTTATAGTCTTACAAATTTTTCAATTTCTTCACAATGAAACCCAATAGAATGCCTAACATAAACATAGGACCATACTAACTCTTAAATGAGAAATAGTGAGACATTCATTAACTTAACAATCATTTATCAAATAGAGAAAACACACATTACTATGTTCTGGGACAGTTACAAACAAGAAGTAGTTCACCTGGTTTCTGATTTTCAAAAGATCTCCAATAGCAATTTCCCCCTATGTCTTGGTGTTCAATTATATGCTTCTAATATGTTCTTGAGTAAAGTCAGAGATGATTTATATTTGGCAACTACTTCAGACAAGTATTTGGGACATGGTGAAAGTTTATTTAGATGGTGTGTATATATAGAACACTCCTCTAAAGATTGATTGTATTTTTTGTTTCAAATACCATACTTTTGTTCTTAAGGGAAGTTTGAGTTATATTATATTCAAAACTACTATTTCTTCCCTGCTTTAGTTTTACCATGACAAGATTTTAATACCATGTAGGACACCCACCCACACAAAGTATGTTAAACTTTATGATTTTAAATATAATTTTAATTTTATAATTGCATCATTTTATGTTAATTGTTTGGCATTATTTTTAAAAGAATTTAAATTGATACATTTATGTCTCAGGGGAGCAGAATGTCCCCGGTACTTTCATATTGTTTCAACAGTCACTAATTGCTAAGTTTGCAAAATATGATAAAATTTATTTATTTTGCACAGCATTTCCATTACATTTTTAAATGCCCTGGTGTATGATATATTCATCAGGAAAACTACACAGCAAATTAGAGCAATTGCAATAATGAAGCTAAACCATGCCATTGAAAAGCTCTTCACTGTGAGAGACAGGATTTTATGTATGTTCAAATCATATTTATTGGAATAATCTCTGTATATTTGTTGGAAAAAATACAAATACTGGAGTATATATAGATAGATTTGAGGAAGGGGCAAATACTTTCCTCAATGCTTTTCCTTCTCTTCCCAAACCTTCATCCCACAGCTTGGCATTTTATCTCTTAGGCAAATTATTTCTTGTCTCACCACCAGCTCCCATTACTTCAACTGGCTTTCTTGTCCATCCCAGTAATGGTTTGGAAAAAATGATGAGAAATGGGCATTCAATGAATGTTATTCTTTTACAGTGGAGATACTCTCAGCAAAGAAAGGAAAGAAGGGGACTGTTCAATCTCCTTTGTAAACTTACTAAAGACAGACTTACTGGAAAACTATCTAGTAGTATTTGTTAACCCAGAAGTCTCTAACTATGTAATCTTTTTAGCAGAATGGACTTAGTATGTCCAGGGTTGCGTATTTTAAACAAATGTCACTTAAGCTATGCAACTGAGCATAAAATAAAGATATTTCATACTAAAATGACTTCATTTTGTGTAAAAATGTAGCCACATGCATTATGAAGAGTTTTCTGATGTTAATTTGAGCCAGAGTGCATCCTGATAAGACAAGAAAGGTTCTAGATCTCCTTCTGCTTTATCTAGAACCTATGATCAATTTGTATCATTGAAGTATTCATAGTAATGTTTAGTATTGGGTAAGATCTCTGACTCTTGTAAGTTTGATTTGCCAATTGGATCATCGTGTCACATCACCATTCTAAATGAAGCTTCCTTCCAGGATGCATGTCATCTTGAGAACTGCCATCTTAGAGTTACATAATTTATAAATTGACCACAGGGTAACATGAAATATAAAATGGTTATTAATGCAGTAGCCCAAAAAAAGGGCTATAAACATTTGACTCCAATAAAGAAAATATTAAGGACTCTTGGACAATCCAAACACATTAGCCAGAAAACAAGTCTGTGACTACACTTCAAATTACATTTATTGGAATAATCTTTGCATATTTGTTGGAAGAAAATTGAACTATAATTCAAAAAAACATATTTTAATAGTTTATCCCCTTAAAGAATCAATTATCAGTGGGATACAAAAACAGAGGAAGGAGAGCAGCTTGGAGAAACCTGTACTAAACCTAGTAAAATTTACTTTCACTCCTAAGTAAACTATTTGATACAAATTTTCAGGAAGGGTTTAATAGGTATTCCCCGAAGGCACACATAAATAGGAGTCTTGCCTACTTGTTAATGCATGTTTGAACAAATTTAAGGAAAGTTGAAAACACTTTATTTTATACCAATTAGAGGGTTTTCTTTTTGTTGTGGTTCACATGGAAGTAGAAAGGTTGAATTGACAAAGTAATAGCAAATATATGTTTAATTATGAAGAGTTTTTTCAAGTTCAAATTCAATATAAAAATGAAAGATTGTGAAATAAAATATGTTTCATTGAGGCATTTTTCATGAACTATATTATTTTAGACAAACTCCCATGGGACTAAATATATTTCATCTTCCTCAGGTGTAAACAAATCTTCCAAGAAGCACTATTTCCTAACAAATGAAAATATTTCCATCTCCAACCAGCCTAGAAATGTTACCCCTAGGAATAAAAAACTTTGCTATGATTCTGGGCCCTTGTTCAGGACTCATTATATCAAAAGCAGATGAAAATATTTCATTTATCCCATCTGTGAGTTTAGTATTTCACTGCTTGTGGTAACTCTTTTCTCCTCGAAGACAGAGTTATTTTATTTCAATGATGATTATAGCCTGTTATAATCCTCATGTGACTAAAAAGGTAATAAAATGAATGTTGCATTTATCATTCAAAAATTATCCTCAGAACGTATCAGTGTGTGCTTACAGTAGTAAAACACAACTACATCGTTGCTAAAATTAATTATAAAATTGTTAAATTTTGTATATACTAAAACTCAATTAACTATGTTTGTCATTGCTTAGATGAATCATGTCAAATTATGTCCCTTGATGTATATAATGATAATAATTAACAATAGTCTGAATACTATGTCCTATTAAATGAATGTTTATTCTGCCCATGTATATGATGCAAAAGTAATGCTAGTTAAAATAAAAAAAAGTAACTACAGCTTTTTAAATTAAAAATGACTTCATTTATTTAATTGATATTAACAATACATAGCAAAATGTGAACAAAGGTTAGAAAGAAGGTATACACATTTGCTTTGTGAACAACCAGTTTTTAAAATAATGCCATTGAACAATCTACAGAAGAAATCAGACAGCAAAGTACAGTGATTAAAATTTACTCAGAAATAATCTAAATATTTGGAGAAACTCATGTGTTATATAAGCACACACAAGCTTGTGCACACATGCAAATGTGCATACTGTAGAGCTGAGTGTGGTATGTTTAACTCTGAATGTTAATAAGTAGAAAAAAAATGAATCACAACAGCCTTTATATACAGCATAGTATCTTTTAATAAAATTAAAGCTAATAAGTCTACATATTTCTAAAATTAATCTTTAGGAATATATAGAAATGCAATAAAACTACATAAAAAGGAATGATGAAATAGGTTCTAGTTGACAAATACCTCAGCTAGTGAGAGGTAGAAATATAGACTGGAAATATTTAAAGAAAAGTACACTCTACACAAATATCTAGGCCACTGAGCTTTCACAAACTGAACACACCCTTGTAACCAATATTCAGATCAAGAGATAAAACATTAAGGGTAACCTAGGAATCCCTTTTTGTTTTTGTTTTGTTTTTAGTCATTATCTCCACTCTTGGCAGGGGTAACCACTTCTCCTGCTCCTAACGTTATGGATTAGTTTTTGCCTGTGTTTTTTATAGTATGTATTCTAGTGTCCAGTTTGTTTTACTCAGCACTAGGTTTGTGAGATTAATCCATATTCTCAAGGTGTAGTTATAAAGGGTTAATTGTTCTTGCTGTATGGTTTCATTGTGGGACTGTATCACAATTTATTTAACTGATCTACTGTGAATATGCCTTTACATAGCTTCAAATTTAGACACTTATACAAATAATGCCAATATAAACAAGGCTGTGCTTGCCTTTTGGTAAATATGTGTCCATATTTGTGTTAGGTATATGTCTATAAGAGCAATTACTGGGTCATAGGATTTGCTTATAATCAACTTTAGTAGATCCTGCCAAACAGTTTTAATTTACATTATTACACTCCACTATCTTGCTCCATATCTTTGCCAAAATTTGTTATTTTCCGTCTTTTTTATGGCATCTGCATTTAGCCATTCTCATTGGTGTCTAATGGGTACCATTATGTGGTTCAATTTGCATTCCCTTTAATACTGATGAAATTAAATTGCATGTAACTTTTATTGTCCATTTGATAGACTCTTTTGTGTATTCCATGTGCAAATCTTCTGCCCATTTTTCTCTTGGGTTTCTGTCTTTTTCTTGTTTATTTGTCTTTCTGTAACCAAATACAAATCATATGTATAAAAAAATATATGTATGTGTATGTATATGATACATCTGTATGTACATATATATCAATATGTGTAGCTATCACAAATACTTTCACTCTATGTAGTCTATTCACACTATTAATGGTACTTTAAGCATTCAAAAAATTTATCTTTAACATAGTCCAACTTGCAAAATTTTCTTGTATGGTTATTTATCTTTCTTTCTTGTTTAAGAAACATTTTTCTCTTTTAAAGTCACCTGTTTATTTGCTATTATTTTCTTTAGAATATATAATCTACCAATATCATTACTGGATGTATATCCAAAGGAAATGAAATCATATGCTGAAGATGTATCTGCATGTTTATTGTGATGATATCCTAGATATAGTATCAACCTAAATGCCCATCTGTATAAATGGAAAAAATATCACACACACACACACACACACACACACACACACGGTATACTCTAAAACAAAATAAAATTCTGTTATTTGCAACAATGTGGATAGACCTGGAAGACATTATAGAGAACATAATGTTAAGTGAAATAAGCCAGACACAGAGCAACAAATATGTGATAGCACTTATATCTGGAATATAAAAACGTTAATTTCCTAGAAGAAGAGAGTTAAATAGCGGTAACCAGAGGCTACGGAACAGAGGGATGAGAAGGACTGGGATAGACTGGTCAATAAGCACAAAGTTACAGTTAGACAGGGAGAATAAGTTTTGGCGCTCTATCACACAGTAGGATATCCATAGCAAATAACATATAATGTATATTTCAAGATAGCTAGAAGAGAAAACTTTGAATGTTGTTACCACAAAGAAATGATAAATGTTCAAGGTGATAGATATGGTAATTACTCTGATTTGATCATTATACCTTCTATACATGCATTGAAACATCACATTGTGCCCCATAAAAATGTCCAATTATTATGTCAATTAAAAATAAAGCTTTTTTTTTTTTTTTTAACAAAGCTAAGAAATATTACCTTTTACTTTACATCTACATCTGTCATTGTGTATAGTGTAGAGTAAGAGGTAAACTTTTTCTCTTATCAATATCCAACTGGCCTGGCAGTATTTGTGGAAAAGGACAATCATTCAGCTACTACACAATACTATTTTTTGTTTTGAATGGTGAGTTATAAGTGCTAATTACACTGTTGAAAATAATGAAACTTTAAAATTAACTAAATGAATATAGACTATGAATGAATCAATGGAAAATATATATAGAATTATGTTTAATCAAATTATGGTTATCTTATGTATAATAAATAAATGAAAAATACAATTAAAAATAAAGAACATATGTGAGTCAGAATCACAAAAGCCTAATTCTTATGTAGGACAGTAATTAGTCAGAAAAACAGAATTGATATATGAAATTCTTTTGAATCAAGGGAGTTTAATGTAGGGAATTCTTTCCACAAATGACGGAGAAGTTAAATGACAAAGAGACTCTTGCTTTCTGGTGTTTTATTGCATACAGAATTATTAACTACAGAAAGCAGCTTCCACCCATAGGACTGGGGAACAAAGAAGCTAGAATGTTAGTGGGGTTACGACTGGCACCTTATAAGTACAATGAGTCTGGTTCTATGTGTGTCAATAGAACCTGGAAACTGTGGGAACTGCTGAAATTCTGGTAAAGTTAGAATTGCAGTAAGCAAACAGAAATACAGAAGTTTCTTTTTCTTCTCCCCTGCCTTCCAATCTGCCTTTGATGTCCCTTATTGGCAGAAAATAACAGAAAGCCGACCGCAAACAGCTAACGTTTGTGTAGCTGTCAGCTTCAGCACAAGAAAGCAAGGCACAGCAGAGCAGGCATGGAGCTGAGAAACTATAGATTAGTAATGACACAATGATATTAAAGAAATAGTTTATTTTATTGACATTTAGATTTAAATTTAAATTAAACACAATGTCTCTTAAGGCTTAAGTCAAAATGGTAAGGTGGTGTATTCCGATTGTATTTATATTTGTTTATGTGACATGAAATGTTGCATATTTTCCAAGGTTACATTAGTGAGACATTTTTAATTTTCAAAAATTTTATGGATTCCTATAACACATGCTTAATATTTAAATCTGATGAACTGTCTTAATGTTCATAATTTGCAAGTCATTCCAGTTTGTAAGTGCATTATTTTTTATTATTTAAATATCACTCTGTCTCCATCTTCTTTGTAACTACTAGCATTCAGACTTCATAAAATGATCACAAATGTTGTTCCAATCTGTCAAAATAATTTCAGCCACTTCCTTTAAAGCTTACTTACTTCTTTAAAATCATATTCTCATGTATATTTCTCATTAGAGATAAACAAAATACAAAACTTTGTGATGATTTGCAAATCAAAAAATTTACATCTCAGACCTTTCAGAGAACAATATAGGAAAAAATAAAATCCCTCATGTGCATTTGTATGTGTTTATTCCCCCAAAATTGATTAAGAATTTATTTTAGAAGGTATTTCAATCTTATGGAGACTACACATAGTCAACTGGGTGAAATATAAAAGCATAACAGAAAAGCATATTTCCTTCCTATATTTACATATTTGTTATTTTAAACTAGCTTACTAACTCATGAGTTAATTCTCACGGTGAACCTCACTCTTCCACCATAAGAATGAGCTAACACAATTAAAAAAATCCATAAAAGTCGGTGCTTGAACTCATGTAGTTCAAGAAAATATGATCAGTTAATCATACCTTCTTCTCCATTTATTGATTTGCTGTGTTATAGAAAAGTATAGGCACAAATTAAGCTTTAAATAGAGAGGAATAAACAAAAAGAAGAAAGAGCATAACTTATAGAAAGAAAGCTCATTTTTCAGATCTCCTCCCCTAAACCTGTTTCAAAAGGTGGCAGCTCTCAAAATATTATGGAATAAATTAAGCTCTAATTGGAATTTCCTAAACATTTCAGATCTCATTAAGAGAAGCAATATAATGAGAACTAATCTCAGTCATTCTAAAAAATTAAAAATCAACATTGTTAGAAAAATATTAGTTTTTCTTTCTCTTTGTTTTTATAAAGATTGTGTGAACACTTTTTCTAAAAATTCATTTAAAAGTAAATATATTAAACTATCTAATTGATGTTTTCTGATGTAGATAAAACAGAAAATAAGACCTATCCAATGTATTTTAACATTTAAATTGTTGAATTTGTGTTGGTGCATCAGATAATGTTGATAACCAAAGTCCTAGTTAAGATTATAAATTAGGATTAACTATAAATTCTAGTGATTTTACCAAAAAAGCACTTATCTATAAGACTAATAAGCCAATAAGTAAATGTCCTTTTCCTTTTTTTTTTTTCTGCTTCCTTTCCTTCACTGTTGAAATGACTATTAACAGTCAAAGGTTGACAAAAGTAGGAAGAATTGAGATCAAATTACTGTGAAGTTAGATTGCACCTGCCAACCAGGCTCCCATGGTAGCTGACTACTAGGGAGAGTTCTCAGGTATAGAACGCCACAAAGCTGCTGCCTTGACATCCTTCCCAGTTTGGAAAAAAATTAAAATGCAGGTAACACAATATAATTTCCAGAAATAGATAGACCAATTCCTGGGACAAGTCAAAACTTGAGAAAAAAAGGAAGTGGACTTTATTTTTTTGTAAAAGTTTCTACTGGAAACTGTTAAACATGAGATTAGGTAGTAAAGAGAGAGTTGTAATAAACCCATGACACACAAACACACATATATACACATTTACCTATAAAGAGGTGTGTGAATATAATATATAATGTGTGTAAATAATAAATAAATTAAAGGCAACGTAGATTGGAAAAGGGAAAGGATCAGGAAAAATAACTAATGGGTACCAGGCTTAATACCCGGATGATGAAATCATATGTACAACAAACCCCCCCAGGACACAAGTTTACCTATGTGACAAACCTGCACTTGTACCCCTGAACTTAAAATAAAAATTAAAATAAAGAAACTTGCCTTTATTACAGCCTTTTAAATTTCAGATGATTTCTACATCAAGTGTTATCAGACTATTTTTTGACTAGTTGAAGTAAATAGCCATCTCACAAATGGTACAGAACACTTTGACTTCATCAGTTTCTTCCCTGATTATTTTCTTCTTTGGTTGAGCAGCCATACCCTCAAACTATATCATTTAACTATGTGCATACCTTAATAAACTCACTGACAGGAAATAATGTTAGAACTTAGGATATGAAATAGCAAGAAATGAGAACTGAAAGACTAAAAAGAAGAGAAAACAAATATATTAACTAAAAATGAATGATGAGAGATTCCAGGAGAACTGAGATAAGGAGTTTGCAATTCTTCAGACCTTCAAGGTCCCTAAGACATCACTTAATTTAACACAGCATAGTAATATATTTGAATGACAAATATGTTTGAATCATTCAATCCATTAAATCTGTACAAAAATAATAATACTAGTTAACATTTATTGACTGATTACAAGATGTCAGGTACTGTTCTGAATGCCACTTGCAGTAGAAATTCAGGAGTATTTAAAAGAACACAGAGATTTTGGATTGAGTGTTCTTCAACCATAGTAACAACTATTTTGTGAGGATTATTAACATTCCTACTTATAGTTGAGGAAACTAATATAAATAAAGCTTAAGTAAATTGTCCAAGACCACACAGGTTTTAGGTGGGAAAGCCAGGCTTTGAATCAAAGGAATGCGGATTGAAATACAGAATATTTAATCCCTACATTAAACTGGAGATTGAGAGACAGTGAAAATAAAATGCAGAATTTATTTTATTTTCTGAAAATTAATTGCAGTGGAAGTTCTCATATATCACAAAAGATACATTACTCTATTTGCATTGTTGGCATGCTCACACACACAAACACAAAATCAGCTACATTGAAGTATTTTAAAAAGGGAAGTTATAAAATATATTATGGTTATAGATACGATCTTAATTAGAGTCATGGAGCTCATTTTAGATGTTTGCAGTCTATGATTCTAGTCTATTCAAGCATTCAAAGTGATACATATTATCACTTCTGCTCTTACCATTTATTCATTGAGATATTCTTTCATTTACTCATTATTTAATTATGAAACAATTATATGCACCAGGTACTGGGCTAAGAACTGTTTGGATGAAAAATTTAATGCCACAGACCCTTATCCTCAAAGAATTCAGAGTTTATTTGAGAAAGGCAAATTAACAGATAAATTTAATGCTGTAAGGGCAATGCACTAGTCGGTATGGAATAGATATTAAGGGGAATGTGAAAAAGAATATATCATCAAGCCTGAAAATGTGGTGGGGGCGGGACATCAAGAAAGTCTTTTCCTAGGACCTGGTATTTGATCTGAGTCATAAAGAATAAATCAGAGTTTGTTATACCAAATATGATTGGGAAGAAGAAAATACTTTCTAGGAAGAGAGAGATAAAAGGCATGGAATAAAATAATAAAATGTGCTTGGAGTACGTGGCTTGAAGTGGAGAATTGCAAGAAATAGAGTTCAGATGCAAGAAGAATCCTTGAAAATCATGTGAAATTGTTTGCCGTTAGGTGAGAAGCAGTCTTTGGCTTCTCATAGACACAGAAATGATACAGGCCGTTTTGAAATGAGAAGGATTCACTTTGAAAGTTATATGGAGAATGAATTTGAGGAAGACAAACCAGGAAGCAGAGATAAAGAGGTTTTTACAGATGTTCTAGAAACACCCATGAGGAAATAAATGATCATGGTGGTAGTAGGACTAAAAAGCAAATAAATTAAAATAATTTAGAAGATATATAGACTTTTAAGATTCATTGGATATGTATGAGGGAAGAAAGCTGAAGTCAAGATTAAGTTTCAGGTATATAACTTCAGTGCCTGGGTGGAAGATGATAACAAGGAGGTGCAAAATACACTAGAAGCAAGTTGAAAGGGATGATGTATTCAGATTTGAGCACTTTGAGTTTGAAAAGCCCATAACTTACATATACAGAAAAATCTAGCAAGTGGTTTGATAGATGTATTTGAAGGCCAGTCAAAAGAAGGAAACTAGAGATAATACATTTAGGTGATTCAACACAAAAGGCTGCTTAATGCATGAGAGGGGATGAGATTTTCCCCAGCAAAGTTTGAATGAAATGTGAGATCAGTGGTCCAAGATAAGAACCCTGGAAAATACAGATACTGTCAGGTCACTGTAGATACCAAGATGTAATGTTAGCTTTAAAAAATAATAATTCAGATGAAATCTTGGGGTAACTTAGATTAAGATAAAGATATTCCAGCTAAAAAGTCATGGGTGATTGCAATGAGT
Organism: Macaca fascicularis; assembly: GCF_037993035.2. Classification (NCBI taxonomy): domain Eukaryota; kingdom Metazoa; phylum Chordata; class Mammalia; order Primates; family Cercopithecidae; genus Macaca; species Macaca fascicularis. The sequence goes on along the minus strand of NC_088376.1, from coordinate 187,963,471 downwards.
TAGTGAATTTCATCATTCTGTAAAAGTTAAATAATGTCTTATTTCAAAACTAACAAAAAGAAAATGTCCCACAAGATTCTGAAAGCCATCACAACAATCTCTTATAAATTCTTTCTGCCTCCTGTAATCATGGCAGCCCACATAGAAAATGTAGGAAATGTAAGAAAATATGTTTCTGATCATATCTTATGCAGAGTCCTTGCTTATTCTTTTAAGTTCTATAATTTCCAACACCACTGACATATTCAGTGTGATATTTTGAATATTCCAAGTTTTATATATTTTGATGGAGCAACTTCTCATTGGAAGAATAAGAAATACAATATTCTATGTGATATTGTATATATACATATACACAAAAAATACAGAAACACACACATACACAGACAATGAACACACACACACACACACACACACAGTTTTCCAGCCATTCTTCATGTATCTAGTAGAAACAAGAGAATAAGGCCACATTGGATAAGCATGTCATAGCCTCCAAAAGGCTCAATAGGGTCAACATATGCTGATTCCCCCATTTGTTTGTACTTTGTCTCAACCCATTCTACATCTCATAATTGTCTCATCTTTCTTCTTACAATTTCTTATTTTGCACATGACTTTTTAAATTATATTTGCCACTCTTTTTCCATTGGCCTTAGTACACTGCTTAAATATGTGTTCTGCAAACTCTTCTTTGAGTGGCTGGCACTTCTTGCTCTAAGTCCCCTGCCCTCAGCTGCCTCAAGTGCTCCAATGTTTGTTTCTTCTAGACAAATCTTAGTGATAAATTATATGTCACGAAGTTTCTAAATTATTTCACTAAACTTCTTGTGTAATCTAATTTGATCCATTTCAAATATATATCCTGTCAATGGTTGTGTCCAGAACTAAATACAAAAGAAGTAATCAAAATAATACATATTGAGAAATCGTCTCCCTCATTCTTATCAGTATATAGGTTTTATCTCTGTCCAGACACTTTTCAGTAGTGCCTTTCCTTTCAGATCACCTCACCTCTGAGAATAAAGTATCTCAATTTCCGTTAATTAAAAAAAAGTAGTTTAAATAGAGCAAAGCAGAGTCTCAAAGCAGAGAAAGGCTTCACTTCTGCTGCTGGGCAAAGTTGAAATAAAACATCACCAGAGAGCAATAAGAAAAATAGCCAAGCATCTCAACATTGGAAACAAGTGACATCCAAGAAAAGAAAATATTTGGTCCTCGTAGCTTACTGTAACTAGGTATGGGCTTTTAAATTTAATCCCTAGATTGTGTGTGTGTGTGTGTTTTGTCATGTTATCCTCCCAAGAATTTTGTCCTTAGTCACATTTACTTAGTCTTGGTTCTCAGTTACTACCTCCAATATCACACTCTCTTCCCACTCTTTTTCATTGAAAGAAGTCAATAGAAATGACAGTGATCTAACCAATTGGTCAAGGAAACAAAAGGAGAAAACACAATTTATTAGTATCAGAAACATAAAGGGAGCAACAGTACAAATCTTCCAGACACTAAAAGGGTGGTAATGAATATTCTTAGGCTAATCAACTCAACAACTGGAATTCAAGAATACATTGTAAATATTAACTAATAGTAAGTATTTATTATTATCTTCAACAATATGAAGTGGACAAATTCCTCAAAAATATACCATGTCAAAACTCACTCAAGAAAATATTGGAGAATGTAGATAGCCTTATGTCTACTATAGAAATTAAATCTGTAGCCAAACACGTTTCCACTAAGAGAATTTCATGTATAGACAGCTTCACTGGTGAATTCTCCAAAAATCCTTCCAAAAGCAGAAGATAAAGAAACACTTCTTAATAGATTTAGGAGACCAGCATTACCCTCATACAAAAGCCAGAAAAAGACATAAAACAAAATATTGCTACCTAATAATATCCCTCATTAATATATACATAAAATATTTAATATAATGTTGGTAAATAAAATCAAGTCACATATAAAAAGGTTAATGCATATGATCATGTATGGCTTATTCTAGGAATAAAAGTTTGGTGTAATATCTAAAAAAACATTGTAATCATGATATTAATAAAATAAAAGAAAAAAATGTAACCTCAAAAAGTACAAAATGAGTATTAGAAAATTCAACAACTTAGAATTAAAAAATAATAATAATTACACTCAGCACACAAGGAATAGAAGGCAGCATTCTCATTTTTTAGATTTTCTTCACCAAATGGACCTACAAAAATCCTCCAGCTAACATCACATCTATTGGTAGACGATTGAATGCTTCCGTCCCCAATGCGAGGAACAAGGCAAGGATGTCTAATCTTATCACTTCCAATCAATTTTGTATTGAGAAACCTGGTCTGTGAAAAGATGTAAGAAAAAGAAATAAATGTAATACACAATTTCTATGCAAAATCCCAAGAAAATCTACTGAAATCTTATTTTAACTAATAAGTGAGTTTAGCAACCAACATTTAAAAATTTTGTTCTCTAAAGGATGCCATTAAGGAATAAAAAAAGGAAAGGAAAAACTGAGAGAAAACAATTTTAAAAACACATACTTGATCATAGACTTGCATCCAGAATGTATACAGAATTCTTACAACTCAACATAATAAAACAAAAATTAAAAAATACTAAAAAATCTATTAAAATTTGTTAAAAATTATACAAATACTTTAAGAAAGATGTTATGCAAGTATAGATAATCACGTGAAAACATGATTAATCATTAAGAAAATATAAATTAACAACTACAATGAGATACCACTGCATACTCACTGGAATGCTGAAACGATGACTGGCAATACCAAGTGTTAGAGAAAATGTAGAGCAATTGGAACCCTCAAATGTTGCTGACAGGAATGCAATATGATCCAGTAATGTTGGAAAATAGTTTGGCAGTTTCATTTAAAGTTAAACACACATTTGCCCAACAATCCCAGTCAGAAGTATTTACTCAAGAAAAATGAAAATGTATGTGTCAAAAAGGGGCTTATACATGAAGGCTCATAGTCACTTTACTTATTTTGTGCCCCCAAGTTGGAAAAATGCAAATGTTCACTGACTAGTAAGCCCTTCAACAAATTCTGGTGTACCATAACATGGACCACTCTTCAACAGTATAAAGTTGGGGCCAGGCACAGTGACTCATACCTGTAATCCCAACACTTTGGAAGTCTGAGGCAGGTGTTCAAGACCAACCTGGTCAACATGGCAAAACCCCGTCTCTACTGAACATACAAAATTAGTCAGATATGGTGGTGTATGCCGGCAATCCCAACTACTCAAGAGGTTGAGGAAGGAGAATTGCTTGAATCCAGGAAGCAGAGGTTGCAGTGAGCCAAGAAAAAAAATATATATATACACACACACACACACAATATATATATATATATATAGAAAGAGAGAGAGTAATTATGAAGATACAGGGAAAATCTAAATATAGCCTTGATATTTGATAATATGAATAAATTACTTTTAATTATTTTAGGTCTGATAATGAGAAACATTAAAAATGTATGATGGACCAATATTATGTCTGAAATTTGCTTTGAAAAAACAGTATATGTTAGGAGTAAATGCTTAACAATTTGATCATAAATCTGTAATTGCTGAAGGTTAGTGAGAGTATATTCAGTTCGTCATCCACTCTCTCTACTACTGCAAATGCTTGACATGTTTCATAATAAAATGTAAAATAAATAAAATTTATTACAATTGTCCCTCAGTGTCCTTGGGGATTTGGTTCTAGAAGCCACTATCAATATAAAAACACATGGATGCTCAAGTAGGATGATTATGTGACTTACTAAAGGTAGTACAGCTAAAAAGGAGCCAAGGAACCAAGGAACCATAGAAAAAAATCCCTGACATGCACATGTATGTTTATTGCAGCATTATTTACAATTGCAAAGTCATGGAACCAACCCAAATGCCAGTGACAGACTGGATAAAGAAAACATGGTACATATACACCATAGAATACTATGCAGCCATAAATGTGAATGAGATCATGTCCTTTTCAGGGACATGGATGAAGCTGGAAGCCATCATCCTCAGCAAACTAACACAGAAACAGAAAATCAAACATCACATGTTCTCACTCACAGGTGGGAGCTGAACATTGAGAACACATAGACACACAGAGAGAAACAACACATCCAGGGCCTACTGGGGGGTGGAGGGTGAGGGGAGGGAACTTAGAGAACTGATCAATAGGTGCAGCAAGCCACCAAGGCACACATATACCTACGTAACAGACTTGAAAGTTCTGTTCATGTATTCCATTTTCTTTTCTTTTCTTTTTTTAGAAGAAATAAGAAAAAAAAAGGTTGAGGATTTAAAGTTTTTTTGACTCCATTCAGAAATATTGACCATTCTAAGTTTTCTTTTTAACATTTTCATACTTGTTGCATCTTATCCCACTCACTTTAATATCCCAATTGAGGATCTAATTATTTTTCTTTGAAGAAAAGCCTCTTCTTCTTTTTTTATGTTCCTAATTTGATTGTCTTCTACCCTTCTTTTTCTGGTGAAGTCATAGTATGAATGCAAACTTTTTTATAAAATTGTATAACATAACATTAATAACATTGATTGTGTAATCATTATCTGGGTTTAAATATTGAATGTGTTATTTATGGGCTATACACTTCAGTAAATTAATAAATATGTCTGTTTTAATCTTTCTCATTTATAATATGGGACAATAACATACACATTACATTGTCCTGGAAGAATAAATTGGAAAAGTTCAACCACGTTTTTAGTTCAGTGATTGATATAAAAGTAATCATCAAGAAGTATAGAAATTCTTTCCAAGAAATATTACAACTAGAATTCATCACCATGGGTTAAAAAAAAAAAAAAAAAAAAAAAAAAAACTCTTGATTATGAACTCTTCTAAGCTCCTGTGGCAAGTAGCCCGTAAAATAGACCCAATGATCTTCACTTTCTGATATCAACAGTCTTGTCTAAGCCCCTCCCCTTATGTAACTTGCTTCTCAGCAATGTAATGTGGCAAGATTGAGGGTATCAAATTATCATGACTAAGTTACAAAAAAATGGCTATTTTTACCTTGCAAGTTTTCTCTGCCATGTTGGAGGTTTTTATGTGTCACAAAACTCAGAGAAATCTCCAGCCAACAACCGGTAACCGAAGTCCTCAGCCTGAGAGGTGTAAAGGAATCAAATTCAGCCAGTGCCCACAGAGGCTGAGACTGGAAGATCATTCCCCTCTTGATGCTTCAGGAGAAACTCCAGCCACTAGTTGGCATCTGGACTACAGCCTTATGAAAGACCATGAAGCAGAGTGCCAAGCTATACTGTACCTAGATTTCTGACTCACGTGAGATAATAAATATATATATATTGTTTTAAGTGAAATTTTAGGATGTTATTATCTAGTAATAGTTAAACAAATTCTTTAAATGTGTACTCTTGTGATAATAGCATTTATCAGGTATATTTATTTTATCTACCTTACAAATCTGTAAACAACTAAAGTGCATACTCTACCTAGTATCTATTTTTGTCTAGGTCAATTTTTTTGTTCTATTAATATTTGCTTGATGGATTATGCCTAAATGGTTGCTCTGACATTGGCTTAGTCTACCTTCACCTAGAGAACCTAAACTACCCTTAGATATATCATATAGTTCAATTTCCAAAGCATTTTTCATTAGCATGATGTTTCACAAGACGTCTGTTATGGAGACATGCCATGAAAAATGTTTATTACTTACACTAATTGCATTCACAGTGAACAAGATACGGTGAGCCAGATGGCTTGCAACTTAACTTGAATTAATACACAATTTTGTTCAGTGTGTCTTAAATATTTTTGCTCAGTAGTAATTAAGTTCACCTACTATTGTAAAAAATCAATCCCTCATGCACATAGGTTACACACATAGGTTATATACATAAGGTTAATAGATACATTAAATCTCAATTTTTATAAGACATTGCTTACAGAAATTAAAATCATAAGCTTAGTTCTTAAAAATTTGCTGGACAAACACAAGAAATGACTTTTGATAAAATTATTGCACATAAAATTTGAATTTCAGTATAAAATTTTGACATTCTTAAGACGTTCAATATTTTGATGGAAAATATTCAGCAGTAGCTATAGCATTTAGCACATTTCATTTAGCTATAGCATTTAGCACACTCATTTAGCACATTATGGATATATCTGCTGAATTCAAACACATTATCTTCTTTTACATATTCTTTTTTCAATAATTTTCCCTCCTAAAAGAATAAGCCACTTCACTGAGCTAATAACAAATTATCTTAATAGAATATAAGAAACATTTCCATTTCAACAATGCCAACACATATAATATTATATTTTAGTACAATATCGAGAAAGAAATATTTCACTAGTGAACTAAAATACCAAAACAGTATTATACTAAAATAATAATGTCCTAATGAAAAATAGAATTATAAATATAAGATTTATGAGCTTATAAATGATTAGAAAGCTTACTTTCTTAATTATTACTGATTATTGTAAATTTAAATGTATTTCTTATTTGCATTTGGTTACAGTGACAAAACAACTTCAGCCCAAGAGCCCTAGTATTTTCAGTGAAAGCATGTATCCCTTCCTTACTTCCATAAGTTTGAGATTGGGGTTTTCTCCCAGTTCTTCTAACTTCTCCACTAAAATAGGATTCACCTCTAAATTACTTTCTCACTTTAAACAAATAATATTCAGGTTCAAATCTATGAAAATGGTGTGCCCCACTGGAAAAAAAAATTGGCTGAGGAGTAACAGGTGACTAGCCCTATATCAAGCCCTTGGCCAACATGTTTCAGTATGCATCACTTTTCAAATTTGTATTTCTCTTGAAATCCTAATATTGAAGTCATTGTTTTCTTCAAGTGTTAGAGATTTAGTCCTTCTTATTTGTCTCCATGTATTATTTACCAGTGTTGTGGGCCACATACTGTTCACCAGTGTTGTGGGGAAACATACATTTTTTTCAGACATTACCACCTGTACTCCCTGTGGAAAATAATCTTTTTTCCTGGTTGAAGTCTTCTTTTTCATTTGAACTTTGTGGAATGTTTGGTGATAGCTATGAAGAACTTGGAAATCCTCATAGAGAACAATTGGCAAATCAGTGTAATGTGTCAGGATAGAGTATTTAGCATTGGTTCCTAATGCTGTAAAAGACTAAAATTTACCAACATATACATATTTTACTAAATAAAATAATTCAAACCTGAATAAGTTTTCATTTTTTGTCCACTATTATAACCAAATTATTTTACTGTAATTTTTACCTATGAAAGAGTCAGAGTAGACTTGTGAAATGTAACAGAGAAATAGTATATATGAATACTACCAGATCCAATTTCGTAAAAACCATGGTAAATATTCTCTTTAAGACTGGATATGACTAAACTTTATTAGACTTGAACTGTATTCTGGGTAATTGTCCAGTAATAGCCTTTGCTAAATTATACAAAGCCTTTACTTTACTTAACAGGGAACACGAACTCCCCAACCTCTAATATTATCATCATTCAAGATAATGAGCAACACAAAGCATTCTATTACCAATCTAAAAGCAATAAATGTCAAAGTAAAGAAGTATGCAATACTCTAGCCTGAAAGAACAAAGGACAAAAGTAATGATAATACCTCTTTATATTTGCAGTCTATTATATCATGCATAACAAATGATGCCATAATTGTAGACAGTGTTATTTTAACAGGTTATAAGAAGAAGATAGTGGGGGAGGTGAGAGTGTTTTGATGATTGCTGTGAAAAATGCTTCAAGCGTCTTAATTTAAAATAGCCAGCAAGAGGAGGATATCATTTTTAGAATGAATTTGATTTTAGTGCTTTCGGTCATAGAAGCTGAAAATTTTAGTGTTTGATTATCTAGTATCCTGTATTAGTGACTTCAAGGCAGTTGGAACACAGGACCTAATACAATATATCCCTTTCCAACTAAGTAATCATCAGAAGAAACAGGGAGTGGATCAACAGTTTCTCAACCAGTGATTTCCAATAGTTCAATGGAAGCCCATGTTGGAAAGGCAAAGTGTATCAAGCAAACAAAACCACATTTCCTTAGTGAACACTGAACAATAAAATAAAACTGATGCTCTATCCTAAAGCATTGTAGTTCATTGTGTTTGCATCTTTGTGAGTTACACAGGATTCAGGACTGCAGAGATATGCCACTAACACTATAAATGAGGAGATCTGGCTCAAGCAAAGAATCCTCCCTTGACTAATATATAAAACTAGTTTTAAAAATATATTTTCTGAGTAAAAGAAACAAGAGGTTTGTGTAGTCTGCATAAATCACATAAAATATAAGGAGAGCTATGTGGCTCTGACCTATGTGAAGTTTTTCCATGCAAATTTTGCTCTTTAAATATATCCTCTAAGATGTATCCACAGACATACATCTTATTACATAGGGCTGACGTATGGATCTTTTGTAGACTAAGTCTATAGATATTTGATGGAGATGCTCACTTTCTTTATAGACTTTGAGGGTGTTTTGTGGTATTATGCTGTTAGAATACTACTTTCATTTATAGGTTCCTGCCCTTCCTCTGGACAACATACCGTCAATAAGCAGGACAATAGAAACCTTTAAATTTATGACATTCTGGCATAGTTAAAATTCTTAAAGATTTTTTTTTCTTTTTGGCTCACAAGTATAACCTTTGTTATCTGCATCAATAATGAACAGCATCCACAAACTGTTTTTGTGAACAACAAAAGAGATATTTTTTTTGAACACATACAAATAGCTATAATTTACACAAGAGTAATTAAATTCAGCTTATAAGTAACTTCATAACTGGAAATCTTACTAAGAGAATAAAAACATTTTGCTTATAAGGATTTCATTTGCTCAAATTCAAAGAGTAGAGAAAATACAATAATTATAACCCGCTGTAGCTGAATTAGTACATGGGTTCATGTCTCACAACTTGGTAAATACTCTATATATTGAGTCAGCCAATCTCTGCCTATCTTGCTGCCAAGCATTCTGGTTCATAGGTGAGATTAATTTCACATTGTACATCAGTCCTTTCTTTAGAAAATCATGAGTGAATAATGTGTCTTCAGA